>NC_080066.1:175625728-175992546 GCF_949987535.1 Balaenoptera acutorostrata
CTGTCAAGCTGTAGCTTTGGTGGTGCTGTCCTCCCTACCAAAGGCCACCTGGCAGACAAATTCTAGTGAAACCCAAGCATTCGTTATAATTATATTTCCATTTTAAGTATGTTTAGTAGCTCACATTCACATATGATCTTTTATGTGGATTTGCTTCTCTAGCCTTTGGCTAAATGGCTGGGTTGCCATCAGTGAGAGTGTGGCCTCCTTGACAGAGGTGAAGAGCTTCACCTGTCTTAACAAAGGACCAGAAATACCAGAGGGCCTCTCTGGTGGTTTTTGTCCTCTGTCAGAAGCTGATGGAAGAGGTCAAGATCATTTTATCCAGTGTTAGATGATATGCAGTGAAATTAATATACTATTAAAAATGTATAGGTAACGAATTGGCCTTTGATAAAGATGGAACTGGCTTTGAAAATCGGGTCACAAACTCTCTAAGAGGTCAGGGTTGGTGGTTTCTCCCAGGAAGACTTAAGGCAGGAACAGCCCTACCGTGGTTTTTCAGGGGGCCCTCTAGCTGTTGATGGATGGCCTTTGTGGGCTTTAAATGAATGTCTATAATATATGTTAGACGTCACCTACCCATACTTTATTTTAAACTAATTTTTAGGAGATACTCATAGGTAATACATGTATGGTACATGATATAAAAATCAGTAGGAACAAAGGTAAATAGTGATTATATTGTACACCTGTAACTTATATAGTATTTTACATCAACTGCCAAAAAAAAAAAACTATATAGAGAGGATGATGGGGAAAAAAAGAAAGTAATTGGCAGAAATTTTAAAATAGCATATCACATTTGGGAACCTATTATATATATTAAATATATATGCTAAAAACTGTTTCAGCATCAAGAATATATAAAAATACTTTCATTAAAAAAAGGTAAATGGTGAAGTCTTAAATTTAAGATTATGGACCACTAAGGAATCTGGATAGAAGATAATCCTGTTTTTGTTTCATGAAAAACTGAAAGAATCCATGACAAACAAATTAAGAACCTTTCCTTTTCCACAGCCCTAGGTTCCCTCCCCAGAAATAAAAACTGTTACAGGTTTGGATAGCCTTCCAAAGCCACAATCTGCATATCAATTTATGGGGGTTGGGAGGAAGGGGAAAGAAAGAATGCAAACTCTTATTTTTTCTATATTGCAATTTATTGGGATAAAGGCTGTAGCCAAGCTATGAGGTCAAACACCTATTTTAATGTAACTGCTCACAATGTTTGGGCGTGTATCATCTCATCATTCAGTCGGTTTTATATTATCATCTTTGAAGATCTCTTAGTGATTCCATCAGTAGAAGAGACTGCAGTTTTGCCTGTCTATGCTGGAGGCAAGTGGCTGGCTCTAGAACCCAGTGCAGGCCTGGGGCACAGGTTTTCAAAGCCTCACCCACCTGCGCAGCAGTCTTCCTGGGTTGCTTCTTCCCCCGGACCCTGGGGTTTCCTCTTTGCATCTCTTCCATGTTGGATCACCTGTTACCTGGCCCAGTGTGTTTCTTCTTGGTTTACCCCTCTTTTTGGGAGGAGCACATCCTCCATTAGTTCCCTGAGAAAAAGGTGTGTGGGAGGTAAGTTTTTTGAATTCTTGCATGTCTGAGGATGTCTTTGTTCTACCTTTCCTTTTGGCTGATCGTTTGACTTGTACAGAATTATGGATTGGAAATAATTCTTCAACGTTTCGAAGGCATTACTCTGGTACCTTCTAGTTCCAGAGTTGCTGTTGAGCACACCTGAAGCTACTGTTCTCTCTGGAGCTTCCGTTCAGATATTGGGAATCAGGCTGATCTTCTAAGCTTTTTCCCTTCTCCCCCCACCTACTTTCTGTCTCTTTTGTCTTTTTCCCTCTACGTCCTGGGAGGTTTCCTCAATATTTTCTTCTAACTCTTAGGATTTTTTACAATTTCTGCTGTCATGTTTTTAATTTCCAAGAGCTTTTTGTTCTCCAAATGTCCTTTCTCGTGCGTGCAGGATTTCCTTATATCTCTGAGGATTTTCATTATAGTATTTGGAAGCTTTTTTGTCCCTACATAGTCTCTGTTTCTACAAATTGCATTCCCACTCCCCCATCTTGTTTGGATCTTTGTCCTTTATTTTATTTTATCTATTTAATTAATTAATTTATGGCTACATTGGGTCTTTGTTGTTGGGTCTTTGTTGCTGCACAAGGACTTTCTCTAGTTGCGGTGAGCGCAACTTACTCTTCCTTGTGGTGTGTGGGTTTCTCATTGCGGTGGCTTCTCTTGTTGCAGAGCTCGGGCTCTAGGCACGCATGCTTCAGTAGTTGTGGCACTCAGGCTCAGTAGTTGTGGCTCATGGGCTCTAGAGCGCAGGCTCAGTAGTTGTGGCACATGGGTTTAGTTGCTCGGCAGCATGTAGGATCTTCCTGGACCAGGGCTGGAACCCGTGTCCCCTGCATTTGCAGGCAGATTCTCAACCACTGCGCCACCAGGGAAGTCCCTGTACTTTATTTTAGATGGTTTCCCCAAATGTCTGGCACTTCCTTGGCTGTCTATTTATATATAAGTGCAAGCCATTAAAAGGTGAATGGGAGTTCTGAGTCTGTGTGTGTGAGGGGGAAGGGCTTAGAGCTGGCATTTTGGGGCTTCCATGGAGAGCGACTTGAATCGGCCATTTTTAGAAGAACCCCATCCTTACCCTGAGACCTTCAGAAAACTGCACCTGAGATGAAGGCTTATGTGCAGGTCATTTATTTGTGAATGTGGTCCCAGGGAGCAGAGGTGAGGGACAAGGGAATGGAAACAGGGAAGGAGGGAGCACAGTTACAGGGATGCATCACTGAGTAGGCTACGCCTGAGAGTGACTGACACTCACATCCTGCAGGACCTTCCAAAGAGCCCAATGAAATGCATCTCACAATCTCCAACCCATCTCTCTTCCTTTGGGTGTGAAGTTTCCCACACTTCTGAGTTGCACATGTGGAAGGTCCACTATTCCTGGCAGGCATCTCATACAAATCCCAAAGAAGGAAATATAAGAGGGGCCATCAGGTTACACTCAGGAGCTGGTGGAAGCCTGTGTGGAGTCTGTCACTGCAGCTTGGGCTGGAATGAGAGAGGATTTGAAGCGATGCGCTACCATGTAATTATCCTAAGGTTTTTTCTGCTTGGACTACTCCATTTCCATAGAGAAGTTTCTTTTGCCCAGAGAGTTGAATTATGAATGCTAAAGTTAAGAGATCTCCATTGTCTTAGCTTGGGCTGCTTATAACAAAGATACCATAGAGTGGGTGGCTTATTTCTCAGAGTTCCGGAGAAATAGATTAGAAGTCTGAGATCAGAGTGCCAGCATGGTCTGGTTCTGATGAAGGCCCTCTTCTGGGTTGCAGACTACCAGCTGCTTCTATCCTCACATTGAGGAGAGCAGAGAGGGGAAGTGAGTTTTCTTGGACTCTTATAAGGGCACTAATCCCATTTATGAGGGCTCCATCCTCATGACTTCATCTAATCCTAACTACCTTCCCAAGGTCCCACCTCCTAATGCCATCATATTGAGGGTATGAATTGAACATAATGAATTTGGGGGAACACAAACATTCTATAACACCCATCCACTGTGGATTTTGCCTTGTATGGATTGTGCTTTTGGTATCAAGTCTAAGAACTCAGCCTAGCCCTAGATTTTCTATTTTTCCCCAAAGTTTTAGTTTTGTGTTTCATGTTTGTCTGTCATCCATTCTGAGTTAATTTTTGTTTAAAGTCTGAGTTTTAAGTCAAGATTCAGTTATTTTGCCTATAGATATCCAGTTGTTCCAGAACCATTTCTTGAAAAGACTGTCCCTCCTCTGTTGAATTGCTTTTGCACCTTTGTCAAAAGTTAGTTGGGCATATTTGTAAGTGGGTGTATCTGTGGATTTTCTTTTCTGTTCCATTGATCTCTATGTTCATCCTTCTGTCAATACAGTGTGCTGTTTTGATTATTGTAAGATATAGTAAGCCTTAATGTTAGGTAGAATGATTCCTCCCACTTTGTGTATTTTTAAGATTGTTTTAATTATTCTAGAACCTTTGCCTTTCTATAATAAATTTTAGAATAAACTCATGTCTATGAAAAAAATTTGCTGGAATTTTAATAGAAGTGACATTAAAACTTTGATTAATTTTGGGAGGATCAACATGTTTACTATGTTGAGTCGTCCTACCTGTGAACACAGTATGTCTCTCCATTTATTTAGGTCTTTGATTTCTTTCATCAGTATTTAAGTTTCAGTATGCAGATCCTTTACTTACGTTGTTAAGTGTATACCTAAGTATTTCATTTCCTCTGGAGCAATTGTAAATGGTGTTGTGTTTTTAATTTTGGTTTCCACAGGTTCATTGTTAGTATAAAGAAATGTAATTAAGTTTCTGGTGTTGATCTTGAATCTTGTGACATCAATGAACTTACTAGTTATCAATTTTAAAACTCAAGTATTGTGTTCTTGTTATGGTTAAAAAAAGTGAGAGATCTTTGCTCTCTTCTACTCTTTCCTATCATCTCAATAAAATTATATATTTTTAGATAAATTGGTAGTCAGTGTTTATATTATTTCAATTAGGTAGGTATTGTTTATTTCAATCATATCAAAAAAATCTATCAAATTCTTTCTTTTTCTAATTAGAGGCCTCCCTCCTGGAGCCTTCCTTCTTGCTCCACTGAATACCAGTTAGTCCCCGAGTTCCTGCAGAGCTCTTCACCTAGGGCTCCCCCTCATTGTAATACTGAACTTCTTTACCACTTTGTTGTATTGAATCTCTTGTTCCTGGTTTCTATAGCTTCTTTCTAGATTTTCTCTCTTACTTTGCACTAGTACATCCTCCAGAAGCTTCTTTATAAACATGTGTTGGAGGTTATTATTAATTTTTTTAATCCTTGCATGTCTGAAAAATTTATCTTTAATCTCTTCACATCTGATAGTTTGGCTAGGTATAGAAGCCTAGGTTGAAAAGTCTTTTCCTTCAATATTTTAAAATGTTGCACTGCTGTCTCCTGGCATTTAATGTTGCTTAGGGGAATTCCAATGAATTCTGATTCCCTTTTCTCTCTCAGACTCTTAGGATCTTCTCTTTACCCTTGCTGTTATAATATTTCATACCTTGGCGAGGCTTCTTGTCATTTGCTGTACTGGGAACTCAATTATTTGTCAAATATTGAACATTCACTTTGTTCCAGGCACTGCTCAAAACTCTGAAGGTTCTGCATGAATAAGACAGATGAGGTTTTCCAGAGTTTATAATCTCGTAGGGAAAAAAAGATAAGAAATATACAAATAATGACAATAATTTCAGATTATGACAGTACAGTGAAGAATATAAAAGAGAAAAATGAATTTGGAGAAAGTCTGTTGGACAGCAGGTGCTATGTTAGTCAGGGTGACCAGGGAAGATCCCTCTGACGAGATGATGTCAGAGCTGAGACATGGAGGGGAAGAAGGAGGGGGCCACCGGGAGAAGACGGTTCTAGATAGAGACAAATGGAAGAGTAAAGGTCCTGAGCTCAGTGCATTTGAGGTACAGGGGGTAGAGTGTGGCTGGAGTGGTGGACAAAAAACTGGCAAAAATGAAGTTGGACAGTTCAGCAGAAGCCGTATCACATCACATAGGACTATGGAAAGGAGTCTGGATTTTATTCTACTTGAAATGAAAAATGCTTGGAAAGCTACACACAGAGGAGTGATAGGCTCCACTTTCCCCTTTTAAAAGACCAGCTGAGCTGTTCTGGGAGAACAGGCTGCAGAGGAACAAGAGTAGAAACCAGTGGTGACCACTGAGGAAGCTGTTTCAGATTTTCACATGATGTGGCTTGGACTCTGCGCCCCTTTCCTACCAGAAGACTTTGTTTCTCAGTTCTGAGAGGTATTCTTTGATTATTTCCTTCCCTCCAATTTCTCTGTTTTATGTTTTTGGACTTCCTAGCAGTTACTTGTTGGACCTCTCCTGTTTTTTCTCTGTGTCTTTCATCCCAGTTTTGGGGATGTTTCCTTCATTTTATCCTTAAACATTTTTAGAGATGATTTTAAATGTTTTAGGCCATGCTGAGTGGGGAAGGCAGGCTAGGGTCCAAGTGGGCTACCTCGTTTTCAGCCCCTGCAGCTCTCTCTCCAGTTCCCCGAGGAACCTGGAGTCCTGTGCTGCTCAGGGAAGCCCTTCAGGGGCTTCCTCTGCTCTGCTAGGTCAGTGGGTACCCACTGTCTGCCAGGCACTGTGTAAATGTTGGCAGATGAAAGGACAAGCAGAACTATTAAAGGAAAAATACTTCTCTAAGGGATGCTCAAAGCTCAAGAGAAGTGTGGAGTTGGGAGGAATAGTTGTACATGGCCTATGAATCCAGGTGTCCAAGCACTGACCTTCTACACCCTAGGGGACAGCCAGAATGTGCTGGCATATGGTGGTGGAAACATGGTGATTTTTGAGTAATCATGGAAAAAGTAAAAAATGCCAGTGACTGGGAATGGGTAAATCTTCAAATGTCATTGTCACACCATATTCTGGATTTAGTTATTTAAACAAATGATGCTAACCTAAATCTTTTTTTTTTTTTTATTTTTCAGTTTTCCTTCCTCCCTCCTTCCTCCTCCCTTCCCTCCCTCCCCCCCTCCCTCCCTCCCTTCCTTCCTTCCTTTCTTCTTTCCCCCCCCCCTCCCTCCCTTCCTTCCTTCTTTCCCCCTCTCTCCCTGGTATATTTACTTTGCCAATAGTTAGGAGGAATAAAAAGAGTGAAACTTTATTTTAGCAAGGCAAAGGGTCCTGGAGAATGTGCAGAAATGTGGGCATTCAAGAAGCACATGAAAAGCTGCTCAACATCACTAATTATTAGAGAAAGGCAAATCAAAACTACAATGAGGTATCACCTCACACCAGTTAGAATGGGCATCATCAGAAAATCTACAAACAACAAATGCTGGAGAGGGTGTGGAGAAAAGGGAACCCTCTTGCACTGTTGGTGGGAATGAAAATTGATACAGCCACTATGGAGAACAGTATGGAGGTTCCTTAAAAAACTAAAAATAGAATTACCATATGATCCAGCAATCCCACTACTGGGCATATACCCAGAGAAAACCATAATTCAAAAAGACACATGCACCCCAATGTTCATTGTAGCACTATTTACAATAGCCAGGTCATGGAAGCAACCTAAATGTCCATTGACAGACGAATGGATAAAGAAGTTTGGTACATATATACAATGGAATATTACTCAGCCGTAAAAAGGAACAAAATTGGGTCATTTGTTGAGACATGGTTGGATCTAGAGACTGTCATACAGAGTGAAGTAAGTCAGAAAGAGAAAAACAAGTATCGTATATTAATGCATATATGTGGAACCTAGAAAAATGGTACAGATGAACCGGTTGGCAGGGCAGAAGTTAAGACACAGATGTAGAGAACAAACGTATGGACACCAAGGGGAAAGCCGCGGGGGGGTGGGGATGGTGGTGTGATGAACTGGGCAATTGGGATTGACATGTATACACTGATGTGTATAAAATGGATGACTAAGAAGAACCTGCTGTATAAAAAATAAATAAAATTTAAAAATTAAAAAAAAATACAATTTAGGTCTAAGATTATGAATATGTTTAGTTATTCATTAAAATATATACATGCCATATATAAGAAGAAGAAATGTGTTACCTATTCACACTCCCAAAAGAAAAGGGTACATTTGAAGTAAATATTTGTATATACGGGTATTCTAAAAAGCTCTGTAGTATATATATGATTAAATGTTTATGTTCCTGTTTAAAAAAAAAGAAAAGAAAGGTGGGCATTGTATCCTCAGGTGGAGTCATAGCTGGCTGGCAGAGGTCCCCCAGAGGAGTCCCTTCTGTCCTGTCATGCTGAGTCCTTGTGTCCACATTTCCATTGTCTTTTATATAAAGACATAGAAACCTGCTTATCATGTCTACAGATGAAATAATTTACTAGCAATAGCAGCTTGTACTTTGGATGATATCAAGAGTCAGAAGAGTCTGGACGTCTTTCTGATTATCAGTCAGTCTCCCTTAGCAGCCTGGGAACCTCTTGTCTTGGTCTTTGAGCCTCAGTAATAAACGCAGCATCTGGCATATGGTTGATGTGGGATAAATATTTGCTGAATGAATGAATGACTGGCTGGAAGATGAGGAAAACTGGGAAATGAAATTAATCTGCCAAGTGTTAATATTCAAGAAAAAAAAATCAGTTACCCAAGAATAAGGTGAAGAAGACATGGCCCAGCAGCAGGTCATGGGGAAAGGAAGGAGGCTTGAGCTGATGACCATCTTCTGGGCCAGGTCAACGGAAGGTGATGTCCACACCGAGGCTGCTTGGCTGATTCACTCTGCACACAACAGACCACATCTTGGTGCCCCATTTGCATGGACCTGGACAAAGTGAGGTGCTTCCAAAGAGGGTGGGAAGGATGGAGAATGGTTAAGACATGATGTCACACCAGGAAACACTGAAAAAACTGGGATGATTTATTTTGGAGAAGAGGACAGAAGTGGTCATGGGGAGTGTGGTGGAGAAGGTTGGTGTCTAAAATACTTGAAAATCTGTCGTGTGAAAGAAGAATAAGAGTCACTGCAGTCCCTGGAGAAGGCAGAACCAGGCCTGATGAGGTGGAAGTTAAAGGGAGACGGCACCACGTGGAGAAGCGACTGATAGCTCTCAAATCCAAAGGGAACCAGCAGCCCTAATGAGGCAGTAAACGCCTCACCTCTGGAAGCTTCAAGCAGAGATTGCTAAATACGGGACTTCCCTGGCGGTCCAGTGGTTAGGACTTGGCGCTTTCACTTCGGGGGGCCTGGGTTAGATCCCTCGTCAGGGAACTAAGATCCCACAAGCCGTGTGTTGCAGCCAAAAAAAGAGAGAGAGGGAAAGATTGTTAAATAATATCGTTGTGGGGTTCTTATCCTAGAGCCTCCATCTTGTAATAATAAATAAAAAATTTTACTATTAATATTAATGTATTGAGTGCTTACTATGTTCCAGGCATGGTGCTCTTTTATATGTATTATCTCATTTCATCTTCATAGTGACCTTGTGACAAGTGACTGTAGTGAAAATCAGGCTGCTCTGATTTTCCAGGAATCCGATGCTTAGAGGAGGTCAAATGACTTGCCTAAAGTCACACAGTTAATGAGTTATACAACGTGATATGAGCCCAAACTTGTCTGCCTCCCGAGCCACCCTTTTTGCCACTGTCCCCTGTGGCCACAGTCTCTGAGGGTAACTCAGTGCTGTGCTCAGCCATTGCAACCTGGCCCTCACCCCTCCAAAATATTTTCAACCCTGATTGTATCAGTTAGTGTTGGCCAGGTAACAAACAATTCTAAACAATTCTAAAATCTCAGTGGTTTAAAAACCACAGTTTTGTTGTTGTTGTTCTTTTCCAGATTCCATGATCCAGGTTGCAATGGGAAGAAGAACTGGGAATACTTGGTGAGGAACATGAATGGCTTTCATACCTAAGCAGGAAGAAGTTGAAAATAACAATAAATTATTGGTGTCAGATCATGACCTAAATGGTAACAATGTTAAGTAATGAGACTTGAATTTCCTTGTAGCTTATGGAAAGTGATCTTGTTATTGTATAATTACCAATGAGCTGCAAGAACGGCCTCAGTCATTAGCTCCCTTGGGTGCAAGGCTTGGTGGCAGAAGTGAGCCATGATAGCACTCCTTCTATAGTCAACAGAAGTGTAGAAGCTTTTGGATGCCCCCCCCGCCATCTCTTCTGGTAGTTGGTCCAGGAATACAGGTGGGAATCCGTCAAGCATCTTCTGTCTATAGCTGAGGGCAAGTCCTGTGCTACACACAGTTTCAGATCTCTCTCTGCACTCCCCCCTCTGTCTCTCTTTCCCTCTCTCTCCATCTCTCTAGCTCTGGCTCTCACTCTTCTCTACCCCTTCCCCCCACCCCCTATCCCACTGCTGACTTCTCAGGTATAACGTGGTACACTGTCCTTGTTTGGAAATCAAGCACCAAATCCAGAAATAAACCAACTTAGAAAAGGGCAGAGGTTCTTAACTCATAGCTCCCCTCTGTTTCCAGAAGAACATGGCAATGGTGGACAAGGTGGCTGGAATTGCTCACAGGGCAGTAATTAAAATCACTTAGAAGACATTCCAGATGGCCAAAGCCATGTTCAACATGTGTGGAGTCTGGAGGACTCTTTCCTCTGCTTTCTCCCTACTACTCCAGCAATACCTCTAAAGTTCATGATGTTTCTAAGCTAGGCGGTTCTCATTTCAGGTCATGAGAATGTTGCCATGCTCCACCTTCTCTCATAGATGGCCCTCCTCTAGCTACTGCATACAAGGAGTTAGTGTTGGCCAGGGGAGACAATGGACATGAAGCACATCTTCCATAACCTGGAGTCAGAAAACTGGCTGCAGCTGTGTCAAGTTGAACCTCACAGATTTCTCTTAACTCTTTTTGATTTCTGAAAGTTCCCTAACATGAGGGTTTCCAGATAAAATACAAGATGCCCAGTTATATTTGAATTTCAGATAACACATAACTTCTTAGTGTAAATATCTCCCCAATACTGCCTGGGATGTGCTTCTCCTAAAAACATGATTCATTATTTATCTGAAGTTCCAGTGAAACTGGGGGTCTTGTGTTTCTGCTACACCCCACCTGAAATGCAACTGCTGCTAATTTTCAAATTATGTGAGACAGAGCTTGGGAAAGCACACTGCCAAATAGCCGCACGGAAGCAACATCTCAGACCATCTTCCCAAACACATCATTTGGGAATCAGGTGCACAACGGAATGCCAAAGACAAATGGCTTTCATCTGCTTCCAAGAAAGGCCTGGTACTGCGTCTTGGGTTACTAGGAATCCTCTTGATTACCCTCCACAAGGAGAGAACCACAGCAGCAAACACGCTGCAAGGTAACAATGAACCCTCAACTGTAGCTGGATGTGGATAAATGGGGGTAAAACTAATCCCCTCTCTGAAGCAAGAGTGTGAGGCCAAAGCCCAAGGCAGGCCTTTCTACTGCACTAGCCAGTAGCCTGACAGTGAGAAGCAAAACAGAGTGGTTCTAAAGAGATGGTTTTATTGACCTCTTTGGCCATTAAAAGCCTCTCCTAGAATTCTGTCTTCTGTATACAGCGGCAACAGAGAAGAAAAAGATGGGAGTGAAAATCTTGCGTTTGGATTGATTGGTTACCGTTTCTCTCTATGTGCTGTGGGCTGCATTGCAGAGAAGGGGCCTTGGCTATTTCATCTACTCACTTGGCATGTTTTTGAGCCACTGGGTTCTGGGAGAATAACGAATTCCATCCTCATGGGAGCACTGTCCGGGAGCCTTTCATTCCTGTGCAGAGAGACGCTCCTGGGCTGGGCGCTGGTCTTCTCCATTTGTTGTAACAACCCGAGGGACTCGTCCCCATTTACTAGATGGGGACCTTGGGGCTTAGGGGCAGGCCTCGCTGGGATTAGGTGTCCTTTCCACCACCTTGCAGACACCCTGGGCATCCTGTGCTCCATGTAACACAGCCTAAAACGCACCCATCGAGGCCGAGCCTCTCATTGGAGAAGCAGAAAGAAGGCTCAATGTGATTAAGTGAAATGCCTGACGTCCCTGTGTTGAGTCAGGTTTGGGGTGCACAGCTGCCCCACCTAAGGTCACCTGGTGACTTAAGCCGGGTCTCTGGGGAAGGGATCCTGAGCTGAACTGGGGTCTTGCTGCAGGAAGTTCACTGAGTGGGGACTGACAGTTGGGCACATGTGCAGGTACAAGTTTAACCACAACTTTCTGGTGGGGAGGAACCCTGATCTGCAGTTTGCTAATTTCCATGGTGTAAATTTCCCCCCATGGCCGATTTCGAGCTGTTGCCCTGACGTGACTGGATGCAGACTTGGGAAGAGGTGCTCAGGATCGGCCCCAGCACATCAGCGCCCGTGAGGAGTGAAGGAACCAGGCGAGGCAGAGGGTAAGGTTAGACCATGCTGCGGTCACACAAAGGCCCCAGCAACCCCGGGGAAGCTGGCCTACCCTGCAGGGTAGTCCCAAACAGGGGGTGAGGCCCGAACCTTTGTGCTCCCCTGTACGCCCTTCCCCGTGTCACCCTGTCATTAGACGTGGGTTGCCTGGGGTGAGGGCGGGCTGGTGCTCTCCTTCCTCTAAGTTTCCACAGCATGGGGGGTGCAGCCCTCCTAAGCCCCCATCCTGCGGGGTGGTCAAGTCTTCTCACTTGTTGCTTCTCATCAGCAAGAAGCAGTTCACTCCGCCTCACCCTTGCATCCCCCATGGTTCTTGGTACCTGGAAGGTGCTTGGCAAACATCAGATAATGGAGAGTTGAATGAACCAGTGATCAAGTGAACTTTAAAGGTCTGATGACCACAGCTCCAGTTCAGCAAACGTCTCAGGCTCTTGTCCGCACTGTGTTGTGTGTTGCTGTTTCCTATGTGAAAGCCCATTTCCCCACCCGGGATGATGAGTTCATCTGCACCAGACCCAGGCCCTCTGCTCCTCCTGTGATCCACACAGCAGGCAGCGTCGCCAGCACTCACCATTGAGAGAGGTGGGTTGAGTGGGGTGTAGGCATAATTGATAACATTTGATAAGCAATTTCCCTTGGCTAGATTGACCTTTCAGAAGAGTTCTGGTTGCGATACTTCCCTTTGCTTTGGGTAAATGGGAATATTAGAAATTAAGAAAACAGTTCAGGGCTTCCCTGGTGGTGCAGTGGTTAAGAATCCGTCTGCCAATGCAGGGGACACGGGTTCGAGCCCTGGTCAGGGAAGATCCCACATGCCGCGGAGCAACTAAGCCCCTGCGCCACAACTACTGAGCTTGCGCTCTAGAGCCCGTGCTCCGCAACAAGAGAAGCCACTGCAATGAGAAGCCCACGCACTGCAACAAAGAGTAGCCCCCGCTCGCCGCAACTAGAGAAAGCCCATGCGCAGCAACAAAGACCCAACACAGCCAAAAATAAATAAAAATAAAATAAATAAAATTTATTTAAAAAAAAAAGTAAACAGCTCAAAGTCACCACCAGGTTAAGGAGTTCCAGTGAATAGAAAGCCTTGGATGATATTTGCACGACATGGTCTGTGGGTGGGCATCACATAGAGTCAACATTTCCGGAAGTCCTCAAGAGGTCAAGTCGTCCCCTTCACCCATAGCCACGACACTTTCATTCCTGAGTGGACAGATAGGATCTTGGGGATACCCTTGATACTGTGACTAGGATCCTGGTGAGTCCTGGCATGTATACAACTCAGTCTCTGCTCTGCAAATGTTCCTTTCTGACGGAGTAGCCCTCATTTCTGGGGTTCCTTTCCCAAGCACGCAATCACTTTTGCTGGTCTAATCAACCCTCTACCTGAACAAATGACCCAAGAGCCATCCCAGATGACCCCTAGATGTGTGTGTGTGTGTGTGTTCACACATGTTGGGGAGATGGGATTGCAGAACCCAGCCCCTTTTCATGGTTGATTTTGCATCTGCCATTTTTCCTGTGATGGTCAGGGGGTCGCTTTCTGTGGCCTCTGGATTCTCGTTTCACCAGCCCTTCTTCCAAGAGCTTCCCTGTTCCCTCTGTCCTCTAACTCCCATCCATCTCCCTAGAAATCTCTGTTACCCTGGCTTATGTATTCTCTCTAATAGTGGCTATTTCCTAAAAAATGGTATAGACTTTTGACACTGATTCATCATCACACCCTGAGGGGAAGAAGAAAAAAGACTCAAGAAGGAGCTCTATTTATTGCACAAGAAAAACTAACCGGAAAGAAAGGGCTTGCCACTCATCGTTCACGGTGATGTCATGCGTCTTAAATGGCTGGCAGTTCTTCAAATGAGCTGCTCCATCTAACCTCCGTGTCTTTTTTTTTTTTTTTTTAATTTTCGAATTTTGTTTTATTTTTTTTTATACAACAGGTTCTTATTAGTCATGAATTTTATACACATCAGTGTATACATGTCAGTCCCAACCACCTAATTCATCACACCACCATCCCCACCCCCCCATGGCTTTCCCCCCTTGGTGTCCATACATTTGTTCTCTATGTCTGTGTCTCAACTTCTGCCCTGCAAACTGGTTCATCTGTACCATTTTTCTAGGTTCCACATACATGCGTTAATATACGATATTTGTTTTTCTCTTTCTGACTTACTTCACTCTGTATGACAGTCTCTAGATCCATCCACATCTCAACAAATGACCCAATTTCGTTCCTTTTTATGGCTGAGTAATATTCCATTGTATATATGTACCACAACTTCTTTATCCATTCATCTGTCAATGGACATTTAGGTTGCTTCCATGACCTGGCTATTGTAAATAGTGCTACAATGAACATTGGGGTGCATGTGTCTTTTTAAATTATGGTTTTCTCTGGGTATATGCCCAGTAGTGGGATTGCTGGATCATATGGTAATTCTATTTTTAGTTTTCTAAGGAACCTCCATACTGTTCTCCATAGTGGCTGTATCAATTTACATTCCCACCAACAGTGCAAGAGGGTTCCCTTTTCTCCACACCTTCTCCAGCATTTGTTGTTTGTAGATTTTCTGATGATGCCCATTCTAACTGGTGTGAGGTGATACCTCATTGTAGTTTTGATTTGCATTTCTCTAATAATTAGTGATGTTGAGCAGCTTTTCATGTGCTTCTTGGCCATCTGTATGTCTTCCTTGGGGAAATGTCTATTTAGGTCTTCTGCCCATTTTTGGATTGGGTTGTTTGTTTCTTTAATATTGAGCTGCATGAGCTGTTTATATATTTTGGAGATTAATCCTTTGTCCGTTGATTCATTTGCAAGTACTTTCTCCCACTCTGAGGGTTGTCTTTTTGTCTTGTTTATGGTTTCCTTTGCTGTGCAAAAGCTTTGAAGTTTAATTAGGTCCCATTTGTTTATTTTTGTTTTTATTTCCATTACTCTAGGAGGTGGATCAAAAAAGATCTTGCTGTGATTTATGTCAAAGAGTGTTATGCCTATGTTTTCCTCTAAGAGTTTTATAGTGTCCGGTCTTAAATTTAGGTCTTGAATCCATTTTGAGTTTATTTTTGTATATGGTGTTAGGGAGTGTTCTAATTTCATTCTTTTACATGTAGCTGTCCAGTTTTCCCAGCACCACTTATTGAAGAGACTGTCTTTTCTCCATTGTATATCTTTGCCTCCTTTGTCATAGATTAGTTGACCATAGGTGCATGGGTTTATCTCTGGGCTTTCTATCTTGTTCCATTGATCTATGTTTCTGTTTTTGTGCCAGTACCATATTGTCTTGTTTACTGCAGCTTTGTAGTATAGTCTGAAGTCAGGGAGTCTGATTCCTCTAGCTCCGTTTTTTTCCCTCAAGACTGCTTTGGCTATTCGGGGTCTTTTGTGTCTCCATACAAATTTTAAGATTTTTTGTTCTAGTTCTGTAAAAAATGCCATTGGTAATTTGATAGGGGTTGCATTGAATCTGTAGATTGCTTTGGGTAGTATAGTCATTTTCACAATATTGATTCTTCCAATCCAAGAACATGGTATATCTCTCCATCTGTTGGTATCATCTTTAATTTCTTTCATCAGTGTCTTATAGTTTTCTGAATACAGGTCTTTTGTCTCCCTAGGTAGGTTTATTCCTAGGTATTTTATTCTTTTTGTTGCAGTGGTAAATGGGAGTGTTTCCTTAATTTCTCTCTGAGGTTTTTCATCATTAGTGTATAGGAATACAAGAGATTTCTGTGCATTAATTTTGTATCCTGCAACTTTACCAAATTCACTGATTAGCTCTAGTAGTTTTCTGGTGGCATTTTTAGGATTCTCTATGTATAGTATCATGTCATCTGCAAACAGTTACAGTTTTACTTCTTCTTTTCCAATTTTTATTCCTTTTATTTCTTTTTCTTCTCTGATTGCCTTGGCTAGGACTTCCAAAACTATGTTGAATAATAGTGGTGAGAGTGGACATCCTTGTCTTGTTCCTGATCTTAGAGGAAATGCTTTCAGTTTTTCACCATTGAGAATGATGTTTGCTGTGGGTTTGTCGTATATGGGCTTTATTATGTTGAGGTAGGTTCCCTCTATGCCCACATTATGGAGAGTTTTTATCATAAATGGGTGTTGAATTTTGTCAAAAGCTTTCTCTGCATCTATTGAGATGATCATATGGCTTTTATTCTTCAATTTGTTAATATGGTGTATCACATTGATTGATTTGTGTATATTGAAGAATCCTTGCATCCCTGGGATAAATCCCACTTGATCGTGGTGTATGATCCTTTTAATGTGTTGTTGGATTCTGTTTGCTAGTATTTTGTTGAGGATTTTGCATCTATATTCATCAGTGATATTGGTCTGTAATTTTCTTTTTTTGTAGTATCTTTGTCTGGTTTTGGTATCAGGGTGATGGTGGCCTCATAGAATGAGTTTGGGAGTGTTCCTTCCTCTGCAATTTTTTGGAAGAGTTTGAGAAGGATGGGTGTTAGCTCTTCTCTACATGTTTGATAGAATTCACCTGTGAAGCCATCTGGTCCTGGACTTTTGTTTGTTGGAAGATTTTTAATCACAGTTTCAATTTCATTACTTGTGATTGGTCTGTTCATATTTTCTATTTCTTCCTGGTTCAGTCTTGGAAGGTTATACCTTTCTAAGAATTTGTCCATTTCTTCCAGGTAGTCCATTTTATTGGCATAGAGTTGCTTGGAGTAGTCTCTTAGGATGCTTTGTATTTCTGCGGTGTCTGTTGTAACTTCTCTTTTTTCGTTTCTAATTTTATGGATTTGAGTCCTCTCCCTCTTTTTCTTGATGAGTCTGGCTAATGGTTTATCAATTTTGTTTATCTTCTCAAAGAACCAGCTTTTAGTTTTATTGATCTTTGCTATTGTTTTCTTTGTTTCTATTTCATTTATTTCTGCTTTGCTCTTTATGATTTCTTTCCTTCTGCTAACTTTGGGTTTTGTTTGTTCTTCTTTCTCTAGTTCCTTTAGGTGTAAGGTTAGATTGTTTATTTGAGATTTTTCTTGTTTCTTGAGGTAGGCTTGTATAGCTATAAACTTCCCTCTTAGAACTGCTTTTGCCGCATCCCATAGGTTATGGATCATCGTATTTTCATTGTCATTTGTCTCTAGGTATTTTTTGATTTCCTCTTTGATTTCTTCAGTGATCTCTTGGTTATTTAGTAACGTATTGTTTAGCCTCCATGTGTTTGTGTTTTTTACGTTTTTTCCCTGTAATTCATTTCTAATCTCATAGCATTGTGGTCAGAAAAGATGCTTGATATGATTTCAATTTTCTTAAATTTACTGAGGCTTGATTTGTGACCTTAAGATGTGATCTATCCTGGAGAATGTTCCGTGCGCACTTGAGAAGAAAATGTAATCTGCTGTTTTTGGGTGGAATGTCCTATAAATATCAATTAAATCTATCTGGTCTATTGTGTCATTTAAAGCTTCTGTTTCCTTATTTATTTTCATTTTGGGTGATCTGTCTACTGGTGTAAGTGAGGTGTTAAATTCCCCCACTATTACTGTGTTATTGTCAATTTCCTCTTTTATAGCTGTTAGTAGTTGCCTTATGTATTGAGGTGCTCCTATGTTGGGTGCATATATATTTATAATTGTTATATCTTCTTCTTGGATTGATCCCTTGATCATTACGTAG
The DNA here is from genome assembly GCF_949987535.1 of Balaenoptera acutorostrata. Taxonomy (NCBI): domain Eukaryota; kingdom Metazoa; phylum Chordata; class Mammalia; order Artiodactyla; family Balaenopteridae; genus Balaenoptera; species Balaenoptera acutorostrata. The sequence goes on from NC_080066.1 coordinate 175,643,333, forward strand.
TGTCCTTCTTTGTCTCTTGTAACATTCTTTATTTTAAAGTCTATTTTATCCGATATGAGTATAGCTACTCCAGCTTTCTTTTGATTTCCATTTGCATGGAATATCTTTTTCCATCCCCTCACTTTCAGTCTGTATGTGTCCCTAGGTCTGAAGTGGGTCTCTTGTAGACAGCATACATATGGGTCTTGTTTTTGTATCCATTCAGCAAGCCTGTGTCTTTTGGTTGGAGCATTTAATCCATTCACGTTTAAGGTAATTATCGATATGTATGTTCCTATGACCATTTTCTTAATTGTTTTGGGTTGGTTTTGGAGGTCCTTTTCTTCTCTTGTGTTTCCCACTTAGAGAAGTTCCTTTAGCATTTGTTGTAGAGCTGTTTTGGTGGTGCTGAATTCTCTTAGCTTTTGCTTGTCTGTAAAGCTTTTGATTTCTCCATCGAATCTGAATGAGATCCTTGCCGGGTAGAGTAATCTTGGTTGTAGGTTCTTCCCTTTCATCACTTTAAGTATATCATGTCACTCCCTTCTGGCTTGTAGAGTTTCTGCTGAGAAATCAGCTGTTAACCTTATGGGAGTTCCCTTGTATGTCATTTGTCGTTTTTCCCTTGCTGCTTTCAATAATTTTTCTTTGTCTTTAATTTTTGCCAATTTGATTACTATGTGTCTCAGCGTGTTTCTCCTTGGGTTTATCCTGCATGGGACTCACTGCACTTCCTGGACTTGGGTGGCTATTTCCTTTCCCATGTTAGGGAAGTTTTTGACTGTAATATCTTCAAATATTTTCTCTGGTCCTTTCTCTCTCTCTTCTCCTTCTGGGACCCCTATAATGTGAATGTTGTTGCGTTTAATGTTGTCCCAGAGGTCTCTTAGGCTGTCTTCATTTCTTTTCATTCTTTTTTCTTTACTGTGTTCCACAGCAGTGAATTCCACCATTCTGTCTTCCAGGTCACTTATCCATTCTTCTGCCTCAGTTATTCTGCTATTGATTCCTTCTAGTGTAGTTTTCATTTCAGTTATTGTATTGTTCATCTCTGTTTGTTTGTTCTTTAATTCTTCTAGGTCTTTGTTAAACATTTCTTGCATCTTCTCGATCTTTGCCTCCATTCTTTTTCCGAGGTCCTGGATCATCTTCACTATCATTATTCTGAATTCTTTTTCAGGAAGGTTGCCTATCTCCACTTCATTTAGTTGTTTTTCTGGGGTTTTATCTTGTTCCTTCAGCTGGTACATAGCCCTCTGCCTTTTCATCTTGTCTATCTTTCTGTGAATGTGGTTTTTGTTCCACAGGCTGCAGGATTGTAGTTCTTCTTGCTTCTTCTGTCTGCCCTCTGGTGGATGAGGCTATCTAAGAAGCTTGTGCAAGTTTCTTGATGGGAGGGACTGGTGGTGGGTAGAGCTGACTGTTGCTCTGGTGGGCAGAGCTCAGAAAAACTTTAATCTGCTTGTCTGCTGATGGGTGGGGCTGGGTTCCCTCCCTGTTGGTTGTTTGGCCTGAGGCGGCCCAACACTGGAGCCTACCTGGGCTCTTTGGTGGGGCTAATGACAGACTCTGGGAGGGCTCATGCCAAGGAGTACTTCCCAGAACTTCTGCTGCCAGTGTCCTTGTCCCCATGGTGAGCCACAGCCACCCCCCGCCTCTGTAGGAGACCCTCCAACACTAGCAGGTAGGTCTGGTTCAGTCTCCCCTGGGGTCACTGCTCCTTCCCCTGGGTCCCGATGCTCACACTACTTTGTGTGTGCCCTCCAAGAGTGGAGTCTCTGTTTCCCCCAGTCCTGTTGAAGTCCTGTAATCAAATCCCACTAGGCTTCAAAGTCTGATTCTCTAGGAATTCCTCCTCCCATTGCCAGACCCCCAGGTTGGGAAGCCTGACGTGGGGTTGGGAAGCCTGACGTGGGGCTGAGAACCTTCACTCCAGTGGGTGGACTTCTGTGGTATAAGTGTTCTCCAGTCTGAGAGTCACCCACCCAGCAGTTATGGGATTTGATTTTACTGTGATTGCGCCCCTCCTATCGTCTCATTGTGGCGTCTCCTTTGTCTTTGGATGTGGGGTATCTTTTTTGGTGAGTTCCAGTGTCTTCCTGTCGATGATTGTCCAGCAGTTAGTTGTGATTCTGGTGTTCTCGCAAGAGGGAGTGAGAGCACGTCCTTCTACTCCGCCATTAACCTCCGTGTCTTTGCATGGGACACTCCTGCTGCCCCCAAAGCCCTTTCTCCTCTTTTGCAATGAACTGATTCCTATTAATTCTTTAAGAGTCTGGCTTCACTTCCTCCAGGAAGCCTTCCCTGATCCCATCAACCTGGCTTAGATGTCCCTCCTATTTGCTCCCTGCTTTACATTTATAAACAGCTATTTTTATAATTACATATCTATATGTTGTCTTTTTCCAAAAAGCTCACAGAAATACTGGAACAATGCCCAATGTCTAGAACATAAGAGACACTTAATAAATGATTGTTTGGTGGGATAAATGAATTATGAAGTTATTTTTAAAAGAAGAATTGTATTGCTTCAGAAGGGATTTGATCTTTGAATGGTAAAGAACCCATATTTGCTGAGTTGGGTCACAGAGAGATCGGGTACCCAGCAAAATAAAAGGAGATGGAGAACACCATGTTCACCCATTTTATTTCAAAATCTGATTGAAATAGACAGAAGTCAACAAAATGTAATTCATTCAAGTATCATGCTATGCATGCTTCCAAACCTAATATATGAAATGTATACCTTTTGAATCTTCATAATGAAAATCCAAGAGCAAAGAGTAAGAAGCAATGATTAGTCACATTACTTAAGTGTGAAATGAATACAAAAGATTCAAATATATATATGACGTTTCCCTGCTATTTGTGCAGAGGTTGCTTTCTATGTAATAATGTGGGAGTGGGGTGGGGGCATAAAGAATTTTGGCATCTTCTCTGCAGCTGCAGGAAGTCTAAAGTTCTCAGCATCCCGAGATGCTCTCCCCTCCTGCACAGCCCCGAGGGTTCGCTGCTCAGAGTAGTATGTGCTCTTCCATATCTTCCCAGTAATTAGGCAATTTTTATGTACGAGATGGTTTATAACACGCACACCTACATCACCCTGACCTTTCTTCCGTTTACCTGCAGCGTGTGGTATTTTGGGAAGTGAACTCTTCCTGGTGAATGACGCTGTCATCCTGCTTGTCAGCACCCGTGGAAAGCAGGGCAGCCAGCCGCCCCGGTTGCCCTCGGGAGCGGGGACCACAGGCCCCACCCAGGCGCCTCGATCTGGAATTCCCAGCCTGGAAATGCCAGTCCTTCTCTCCGATGCTCTGTGTGGTCCCAGGGTTTTATTTTCAATAGTTCACAGCATGTAATTCCGAGAGCCAAGGTGGGCGTCCGAGAACTGCTGTGTGCTCCTGGGGTGGTGGTTCTGGGCTCACACACCAGCCTGGTGTGGGGAGGTGCCCCCGTGCATGACAACAGGAGGGGAATCTTGGCGACTCTCACGTTGGTCTAGAAACGGCTCTGGGTTCATGCCTCTGGGTTCAGGATTGTGTGCCCTTGAAAAAGATTTTGCTAACGTTTTTAATGGAAAATGCTTTGCTACCCTCCCCAGCATTGTCTGCATACGAGGTGTAGCTTTTAATTACTCATCAGACTTTTGGAAACAAACATTCTGTATTGTTTGTATCTTAATAGGTATGTTGTCTCCTAAAGTAAGCATAGCCTCTTATAGCTCTTTAACCCCCAATCCAAATCTTGGGGTCTTTGGCTCCTCTGGCTGACCTTGAGCTACAAGAATCGGAAGTGAAAGTGGGTGTGTTTAGATAAGGGTGAATAAGTTGGGAGTGGGGACAGGGCCAGCTTAATAATCCCAGAGAATGATGTTGACACTTACAGACACTCAGAGTCATCAGCCTTTGGGCACCAGGTCCCCTGCCCGTTTCTTTGAGTGTGCACAGTTCAGAGGCCATGCTTGACTTTTGAGGCTGGATTTCATGTTTGGAGATAGTTCCGAATTCTTTGGAGCCAAATCTAGCAAAAAATGGATAGTTGAGCTGAGGAATATAGCACTTGGGATCAAAAACATTGTATTGCTATATAAACAAAATCGTTATAGGGCTTACAAATGGACTCCAGTGGCAATTCTAAAATAAGACTCCAAACGAGGTTGGAGTGATGACAGCCCCAATGGAATGAGTAGGTGGCTTCCCAAGAGGGTGTCATGAAAGGTTCCATGTAAACACGGAAGTGGGCGACATATTTGCAAAACGGTTGGATAGCACACGCCCACAAAAACTGTGGATGTTGTCAAGCAAGGCCAGGGACTTGAGATCAGTCCACTCTGCCATGCTCGTGGCACATGCATCCTGGGGAATTTCTTCCCTTCCCTGAAATAGGCAGCACATTTGTTTGCTGCTCTAACTGGGGTGCCTTAACCCCCTCCCCACCAGCTTGATTCCTAGATATCCTTCAAGACTTAACTTGACTTTTACTGCCCCAGTGCCCATGGAGAGTTACTCTCCTCTCTGCCCCATCTTGCATTTCTATGAATCTCTGTCATGTAGACTTTCCCGATGCATTACTACAATTTGTTTGCTTGTTCTCTCTCTCCACCCCCACCCCCACGCTGTGAACACCTTTCCTTATTCGTGTCTGTATTTCCTGCTTGACATACAGTAGGTGTGCAAGAAAGTGCATTGGGAAGGACTGATCCAACTTTGAAACTGAGCCTCAGTTTCCTCACTTATCTCTTGTCCTTCTAAGCTCACCAGATCTTGTAAAGTGAGGGAAAAGACGTGAGGATTCTGTGATCATGTGCATGGTTGCTTTGCGCACACGTGGATCATGCCATGATTTCTGTCCACTGATAATTGTGTGAACGTATCTGGTGGCTCATGTTTTTTGAGCACTGGCGTGGGGCGGGCACTGTTGGGGGTGGCCAGATCTGCAGAGCTGGCTCTCCTAATGAAATTCACTTCTAGATCCATCATGCAGCTCAGCCCTGCCAGAAACACTCCCGTTTAAGTGCGATACATAACCAGTAGTATATGAAAGTCAATTACCGAAAGGATCCCACTGCAGAATGAAAAAGAACTAACTGCAGAAAATTAGAAAGCGACACAGAACAGTCTTTAGTCTCAATTACCAACATTTCCCCGTCTCCCAGCAGCTGAACTCAGGGTGTCATTTGAGCGGGAGCTTGGGCCTGGCAGCTTGCAGCCCTCTGTTGCCTCTGATGTCCCCAATTATGCAATAATGGTAATCACGGACCGAGGGCTCAGTGGAGAAATGTCTGTTTCCCCATGTCTAGAGCTCAGTAATCATGGGGGAGTACGTTAGAGCAGAATTCATTGATTTCAAATTATTGTTTGAGAAGGCGCTGAGGTTGGGCTTTTACAGCCTGGATCGTGTAGACTGAGGATGAGAGCGCCGCCCTCAGAAGGATGGCTCAGGCAGAGGCGGACCACCCCTCGCAAGAGGGTCTGCTCTGAGCCTGCACTCCATCCCCATCCCCATCCCCATCCCCATCTCCATCCCCCAAAGTTTAAGGAGCATTTGAGACAGAGCAGAAATCAATTTCTGGCATTAGCTCACTTACCACTAAAAATAACTGGTTTTGATGACGGAGGACTGGGAAGTAAGATTAAGGAGTAGGACAGGCTGCTTTCCCATTTCTCACACCCCAGAGGGCCCCCAGTCTTCTATCAAATCTGGCCATTGGCAAAGGTTTTCTGAGTTCCCTTTAGATGCCTTTGGCCTGTCTGAACAAGTAAGGGCAGCAGTGGGTTTCAACAACAGCCACAAATTCCTGCCCTCCCATCAAGAGGTACAGTCTCTTCCTCTACTCCTTGAAGCTGGGGTGACCAAATTTTGGCCAATAGGATATTAGCAAAATGATGCAAACAGGAGCTTGGAAACACCACGGCTGCCACCACATGAAAAAGCCTGAGACACCACGTGAAAAAGGCTGCCAGAAGATGAGACACACACCAAGGTCCCCCTTTAAACAACATGTGAGTGAGGTCACTGATGGCCAGCACACACACCAGTGAGCCCAGTCAGGCCAGCAGAAGGACCATGCAGTTGAGGAACATCCAAATTGCCACAGGACAGAATCGTGCGTTAAATAAATGATTGCCGTTTTAAGTCACTACTTTGGGTAGTTTGTTACACAGCAAACACTAACTGATACACAGCTAACACTTCTGTAACATTTACTAAGTGCCAGACACTGTTGTGAGCATCTTGTGTGTTAACTCATTTCTTGCTCACAAAACACCCTGAAGGATGTATTATTTTCATCCCCGTTTTGCACATGAGGAAGCTAAGATCCAGTGACCTGCACAAAATTACAAGGCTGGCCTGTTGCAGGGGTAAGAGTCACACCCTGGCAGCCTGGCTGCTAACCATTGCCCACTCCTGCAGATCTGAGCATGTCCCAGCCCTGCTCAGACCCTCCACTGGCCACTCTGGGGCCTCGGGAAAGGAGCTACTACGTAATACCTTAGCATGTGTGTAAGACGGGCATGATTTCATTCATTCAATAAAGCTTTTACTGAGGCTGCCTATATGCAAACGTTGTTCTAGATCCAGGAGATGTGGCAAAGAAGAGAGCAGACCCAAATCCCTTCTCCTGCGAGAGAAAGAGTACAAGTAAATAAGTAAAATAGCTAGTATGTTGGAAGGAAAGAAAGGCCAAGGGCCAGTGAAGCTGCCTGACTGGCATGTGATTGCATGGTGTGAGCTGGGATTTGTCTACCTCCCTGGCTGGAAATGGAATGAGGATGGTAGGATGGGGGTGGGGGCTGCATTTTATGTGCGGGGGTCGGGGTGGACTTGTCAGAGCTTTGAACAAAGCCTCCTGCCCACCCCCCACCCCCGTCTCATGACCGGTGTCTCCACTGGAGCCTTCAGCTCCAGTTACAGACAGCTGTTTGAGGTCCCCCCGGCTTGCTTCCCTTTTGACGGGCACCTGTGCCCCAGTGGTTATTTTACCTCGAATATCTGCAGGGCGTTGGGATACAGCAGGAAGGGGGCAGGGTTTAGAGGTACACAGAGTGAGTCCTTGTGTGTCTCTGAGACGCGAATCTCTCATCAGTGCAATGCAGGCAACGCCTTCCCTGTGGCACAGGGAGGCTGTGCGAGGACAGTGCTGGCACAGCCCTTTGGGTTTGGTGTTCACTCTCCATCAACATCCCTTGGCGGGCTGCTGTCACTCTTCTTTCCCACCAGCTCAAAGATCGCTTCTTCCAAGAAGCCCCCCTGACTTTCAACTTGCACATAATTTAATACTAACCCCGTTGTATCAGAACCATCCCTTGGGCGCCAGTCTCCCCACCTGCCTCCAAGACTGGGCGCAAAAGTGTGTGTAAGGTGGCTGGAAGCAAGGATGCACGGGGCTCAGATACTCAGACTTGCCTGGAGTTCCGGGCAGAGTGTGGATGTGGCAGAGACGCCCACGGTGGTCTGTCCACCAAGCCTGCTCTGTGGCTACGGCCACACGTATTTGTCTGCATGTTAACCCCCTGTGAGTGAAGCCATCTGACCTCATAGTTTCACAGTGTGACGTGGGATTGGTCTCCTCCGCTGGCTGGAGCTCCCCATCCCCATCCTCTTCCAACGTACAGAGCTCTTCTACTCTCTGCAGACGTGGCTTTGGGCTCCAATTCCTCGGAATTTTTTCTGCCTCCCTCTCCTGCCCTGAGCCTGTAATGGGCATGCAGTGAAACAGGCAACTTGCGGAGAGACATAAGTCTCATCTCCAGGCTCAAATCTCAGCCTGGTCCTTATGAGCTGTATGTCCCCAAGCAAGAAAGCTTCCCTCTCTGAACCTCAGTTTCTGCATCTATAGAGTGTGGACATTCATGCCTACCTGGGCAGATGGTTAAGAGACTAAATGAGCACCTGGCATACAATAGGTGCTCAATAAATGGGAGTTTTCCTCTTCCTGGACCTGGTTCTCCATCCCACTCTCTGAGAACCTTAGTTTCACCAGCTGGAGGTGGCCAGAGTTGTGAGGATTAGATGAACAGAACATGTGACCTCCTTTGATATTTTCAAGACCCCTCTCTTGTTTTTTGTCACTGTTGTTCCTGCTGTTAATTACTCATTTACTTCCTCCACTTTCTCCCCACGCCCCTCTTTCTTTATCTTTCCCTCCAGTAGACAACCATCCCAACAGGTTTAGTGAGAATTATTGTTTTGATTTACACAAACAGTCGTGTGTGTGCATCCTGCCCGGTGCTTCTAGCCACTGCCTGGTCTCCACCTCATCTCTCCCATCATTCCCAGATGACTGCCAAGTCCACAGATACCAAGTTTCAGGGATTCTCAGATGCACGTTTTCAGTTAAAGTCTCTGAAATCGGGCGGTCTCTTGCGCTCGCTATCAGCCGGTGTGATGTAGTTGCCACTGCTCGCCCCTCACAGACATCCTCAGGACCAGAGCTGGAGCTTGTGCAAGGGCGACTGAAGCCTGAAGAGAGTCAGGAGAAAATAGCAGAGCACTCATTTAAGAAACGCTTCACAATCAGTTCTCTGAAAGCAACGCAGTTTGGAAAAAGATGGGTACCGAGAACTCTGAGTCATAAGTGAGCTCTGGGCACGAAGGAGGCTAGGAAGACTTCATTCAATTAGTTTCATGTATATTTTCCTTTTTATGTGTGCCTAAGAGTGAGAAATAATTTTTAAGAAGAGTTATGTCTAAACAAGTCTAAAAAGAGCCCTTTTCATGAGTATAAAAATTCTAAGTGATAAGAAAGCATTTTGTCATTGTTTAACTGGCAGATTTTTTCCCCTTTCTTGGACGTACATAAAACACTGGCGCTTCTCAAAGTGCAGTGAGCCTTTGTTTCAGTGAAACATTGTAATAACATTGTAACGCTGCAGTGAACGCCCTCAAGGTCCCTTCTGGGTCAGGGTAAGAATTCCTTGGGGCTGTAAACCCAGAAGTGGGATTGTTTGAGTCTCAGAAATCTAAGTTGAATAATTGTTGCCATTGCCCACATCATCGCCAACACTTGGCATAACTCGGCTTTCTGGCTGTTTCCAGTCTACTGTGTGTGCCGGGCGAGATTTGTTTTAAGCAGCATCTCCCTGAAACTCACGTGCCTGAGCACCTCTTCACCTACTTGTTGGTTCTTTCGTTTTCTTCCTCTGTATGTTGCAGGTTCTTTTCTTTTGTCCATTTTTCTATTAGGTCTGCTCTCCTTTTCTTACTGATTTGCAGGAGTTTCATGCCCATTCTAGACACTAACCCAATGCTAGCATAGGCATTTCAAATGTATTTTTCCTTCCTGTCCCCCAGAGCCCTTTGTAAATGGCAAGGTGCCTTCCAGGAGCTGATTAATTACAGGCTCTCCATGTGATGCGGAAATGATGGGATTCAGCCTTCCAAATGACCCCTTGGCCATGACCTGTCCCTTGATGTGCCTTGCCTTCCTCTAAATCAGTAAATCAGTTCTTCAAGGAGCTGTGTATTGAGGGAGCCCTCACCAGATCCACTTGCTGCTGCCAAGGCCAACGCTGATGAACTTTACGTTTACCTGTGTCTGCATCCCTGGCTGTCTCAATCAAGTCAGCTAGTATTTTCTGAGCATTGAGTAGAAATTAGGCTCTGGGCTTTCATTGATGAATGAGGAAAGCTTGGGTGTGGCAGAGACGCACAGACCCCCAGTGCATAATGTGAGAGGAGCAACAGAGATGGGGTGGAGGGATCAGGAAGGCTTCCTGGAGGAGGTGGCATTGGACAGGCCTTGAGGTTAGGAGGCATTTCTTGCCTTTCTTCCTTCCCAAACTGTCAGTTCCTGAGAGCAGCGTCCCCTGTTGGCAGGTTCTTCTTCTTCTGAACACCAGCCAAGACTCCCAGGTAGAGAGCCCTGCCCTTCAGAGGTGACCACGCACGGTGACCAGGGGAGACTGCGACCCTGCCACTGCCCTGGGGGATGAGCCCACGTTGAGGAGACCAGCACTGAGGCTCATGGGGGCTCCCTGGGCTCAGTGGCTTTCCTGCTCTGCTCCCAGCCTGACTCTCCCACATGCCAAGGCAGCTTCCACTTGTCATCAATTGTAACTGCTCCCTTGGCCAGAGCAGGCTATCCCTCCGATGGGGGTGTGTCCGGGGTCACCAAACTCCTCTCTGTCTTAGACTTGTACTTGCATGGCCCACTGAGCCACAAAGCTCGGGACGATCAGGAAGACCGACCCTGCCCTGTGGCCCCTCAGAGCCCCGTACTCATTAGGCAGGTCGGGGGGTGGAGGAAGCGGGGTCTCGGCAAGTCCTGAGGGCGGGCCCGGGGAAAAGAGCCTCAGTTCAATTCCGTTTTGCTTTTTCTTTCCCAAGAAGTCAAAGACACTCTGGAGTTCAGCACGTGTGTTCTCCTCACATAATAGTGCGGTAGAGAAGAATTCAATCGTGTTAAAAGAAAAAGAGTCACAAAAGATATACATTAATAGAAAATATATTGCTGGAAGTAAGAAGAAGTAATGAATAACATTCCACATAATAGTGACTAAAAGTGAGATCGTCCTCAGCTGTGGTTACAAGTTGAATTCGAATTGAAGGTGCCTTTGTAATGCTGACAGAATAGCTGTCCTTTCCAGGAAAAAATATATTGTACTGTATATTATAGGGGCCCCAAGAGGGAGAAATTAAATAGGAGGAAAACAGCTTCAGGAGGACATAGGGATACTGTGAGGTGTGTGAACAGTGATGTCTGGCGTTTCTGCCTTGGAGCCATTACAGGGTGCAGGGTTTGATCAAAAGCAGCAAAGTGTTTTATCTCCATCCTTGTGCTTCTTCTTATGGGAGGGGTGTACCTCTGAGCCTGCTCGTGGGCTGTTCCCAGGACCTTCCTGCTCACTTCCCATGGAGTGGGGCTTACTGGAGCTAGGGGGAGGATGCTGGGCTGGGCGGTGGAGACTCGGGCACAGAACCCATCTCTGCCCCAGTTAATTAACTAGGAATGTTGTGTGGCTTGTGCTGGTTCTGACCTTGCCTGACACCTCTCCCAGGATAGCCTGGATACCTCCTCCATGCAGCTTCTACAGGGCCCCACTTTGAGCTGGTCTTGCGTAAGGCTGTGTGGCAAACCTTACTGGCTGTCTACCCCTCACCCTTTCCCACATTCCATGCTGAAGGCTCAAAAATCCTGATATTCCCTTTGCCCAGCTCCCTTGCCGCTAGGGAAGGTCATGTCTTCCTATTCTAGATTATGAGGTGCACAGGAAAGCTTCTGGGAAAGATTTTCTTCTCTGACAAGAAGAGAGAGGTGTATATGGGGAGCTCCTTTTGCTAGAGTCCTCCTTTTTATTTCTTTCTTTGGATGCTATAGTGTGAAGTTGTAATGCTTGGGGCTATGGCAGCCATCTTGCAACCATGAGGGATCAGCTTGAAAACAAGAGCCAACTCACTGAGGGTGGTGGATCCTAGTCTTGGGCTAGCATGCCTTCTAAACTGGCCTGGCCAGATTCAAGAGCCAGAAAAGGAAAACCTATATTTCATGGCTGGAGGAACATTATTTTTTAAATCCCTTCTCCTTGTCCTGCTGGGTGTGAGTCAGGAGACATGCAGTCCTGATTGCCCTAGTAGCCCTTTTATTCATTTGTCCAACACAGACTTATTGATGGTCTGCAATGTTCCAAGCACTGCATGGCACTGGTGATACATTAGAGCATAAAACAGACTCAACTTTCTGCCCTCATGGAGCCTGCATTCTTGTTGGGGAGACAGGAAGTAAGCAACTCCCTACCCTTGAGCTCATCATTTATCATTTATGCTTTTTCCCTTTCTGTAAGAGTGATGCAGTCGAGCGTGGTGATAATGGAGGCCACATGTTGAAGATACAGAAACCAGGGGATGGAAGGACCCTGGGTCCCTGAATCACACCTTGAAGAAGAGACACCTGCCAGTCAGAATCCTGCTTTGGGCTTTACATGAATAAGAAATAAACCTCTATGGTACCTGGAGCCATTAATCACTTGTGAGTTTGCTTTTGCTTGCACTAGGGTTTCCTTAACGAATACAGTATGCCTGAAGTTTGCCCCACTTCTGGTCTTACACTTTTAGGAAGTGAAACATTTCCTTTGAGATCGAGGCAGCTCAAGGGAGAGCTTTGGTTTATTGCAGCCCTCAGCATCCCAACTGATTGAATGGTTGGGATTTACTGCTGAGACCTCTGGGCACTGGTCTCAGCACATAGCCCTAGGAAGCTGGAGGTCTCCCTCCCCGACCGAAACCTAAAGGTTGACATTTGAGATCAAAATGCAGGTCCTGCTGGACTCGGTGAAGGGCGTGGTGGTAAGAGGGCAGGACAGCAGCTTGGGTTGGCAGCCTGGAAGAGCTCCAGGTGGGCAGAGCACCTCTAGAATCAGAAGGACCCTCCTCTTTAGCCCCAGCCAGCCCTGGAAAGATGAGATCTTCCTTAAGCTCAGACAGACTCCTGGCGTCGCCTGGTGAAAGTCCCTTTTCAGGCTTCAAGGGGAGTTGGCTTGTTTCGTGCTGGTCCAGAGGCCATTCCTCCCCAGCTTCTCTGCCCGCCTGAGCCAGCCTCTATTCTTGCCATCATGTTAATGGTTCAGGAGCTCCCTAGGCTGGGGGTGGTCCACCCCAGAGAGCTTGGATTGGCTCAGGTGGGTCTGGAGGCCTGTGACTTAAGTCACAGTCATCTAATCGACTCAGAGTCTGGGGCAGATTGTACTGTTGAAAGGTGATCACTGCAAGTTCTGTGATCTTCTAGAACTTCACTACTTTCCCTCCAGAGGTGGAGTCTGATTCCTTTCCCTTTGAATCTGGGTGGGCTTGTGTCTTTGGTTTCCTGGGGCTGCCGTAACAAATTACCCAAACAGGGTGACTTAAAACAACAAGAATTTATTCTCCTGTTGTTTATTCAGGAACATCAACGGCTCAAGGTGTTGGCAGGGCCACGCTCCCTCCGAAGGTTCTAGGGGAGACTCCTTCTTTGCCTCTTCCTAGTTTCTGGTGGCGGCCGGCCATCCTTGGCGTTCCTTGGGGCTGTATCCTTCCAGTCTCTGCCTCTGTCTTCACGTGGTCTTTTCCCCTTGAGTCTCCTCCGTGTTTCTGGATCTGAATCCCCCTCTCCTTATAAAGACACCCATCATACTGGACTGACAGCCCACCCTACTCCAGTAGGACCTCATTTTAACCATCTGCAAAGACCCTATGTCCAAATTAAGTGACATGCTGAGGTTCTGGGCATACATGGATTTGAGACGACACTCTCCAGCCCGGTACAGCTCATGACGTGTGACCCAAAGAAGGGGGCGGAAGTGATGCCCTGCCTGACTGCACACCTGCCAGCTTGTTGGCTGGTCACTTGGGTCAGAGCCCTGTGCTGCCATGTAAACCATCCTGCCACCTGGGGAAACCCAAACTAGTCCCCCTGGAGAGACCCCCTGGAGAATCCCTGAGACTACGTGAAGAGAAAGGAATGCCCGCCAGTCCCCAACATTCTATCTCCGCCACCATCTGACTGCTATAGCATGAGAAACCCTTAGCAGAACTGCCCTCTGGGCCCTCCCAAACTCCTGACCCGCAGAAACAGTGAGAGATACTGCCATGGGCTAAATCGTGTCCACCTCCTCCAAATTATATGCTACAGTCCTAACCCCCAGTACCTTAGAATGCAATTGTATTTGGAGATCAGGCCTTTAAAGAGGTGATTCAGGTTAAATGAGGTCATAAGGGTGGGGCCCTAATTCCAATATGACTGGTGTCCTAATAAGAAGAGGAAGAGACAGCAGGGCTGTGTGTGCACAGAGGAAAGAACACAAGGGGACACAGCGAGAAGGTGGCCATCTGCAAGACAAGGAGAGAGGCCTCAGGAGAAAACAAACTTGTTGACACCTTGATCTCGGACTTCCATCCTCCAGAACTATGAGAAAATAAATCTCTGTCGTTTAAGCCGCCCAGTCTGTGGCATTTTGCTTTGGCAGCCCAGCAAATGAATACAGATAAGAACACAGTTGTTGTTGTTTTAAGTCACTAAATTTGGGGGATATTTGTTATGCAGCAACAGTAACTGATACAGAATGTAAAGAGCTGGGAAAGTGAAGATGGAAAACTCAGGGATCTGGGGTTCCACTCCTGGCTCTGCCATTGTCTCACTAGGTGGCCCTGGCCAACACTTTTCTCTGGTCCTTGGTTTCCCTATCTGTAAAGTGGGCAGATAAACTGGCTTCTAAGGTCTCTCACAACCCTGTGATGAACTGACTTTCTGGACAAGTTCTGGGAAGAGCTTAGTTCAACAAAGAAAAAGATTTACAGCTGCGTTCCTGGAGACTTCCTTGGCTTAAGACACATTTGCTGAGAGCCTAAGTAATCTACTAACAATAATACCTACTGTTTAAGAAGCTCCTTCTGTGTCAGATCTGAGGTGATTTACATACATTATCCTATTAAATTAAATCTTCAGTAACTCCAGGGAAGGGGTTATTTTTGTAGCTAAGACAGCTGAACAGAGAAGTAAATTATCTTGTCCAGGGTCACACAGCTAGTACGGAGGGAGCCAGGGTCCAACAATAGTCTGATTCCCAAGTCCATGTTCTCTCCATGGGGCTTCTCCAGTTGACGCTTAGGGCAAAGGTGCATGAGTTTCATCTGTCACGTCCTAATTAAAATGCTCTCTGTCTACGAGGGCTTTTGTCGGCTTCATCCTCAGTTGAAAGTGCCCGTCCCTTCCCGACTCTCTCAGATGGAGGGCAGACGAGGGAGCAGGTGGTTGTCCAGCCGTCTGTGAGGGTCTGGGACATAAATGCCGTTATTGTTTCTTAAGTAAGAACAGACAGGATTTGAATGTCAAGGCCAAGCGAGGGGAGATGAAATCTGCCCTTTGAGGTCCTCTGCCGGCCAGACCCAGGACAGATGGCAAACTGTTGTTGCTTGATATAGAATTAGGCCAAGTCGAAGTTCAGGTTGAGAGGCCAAAGTTCAAGTTTCCATGCAGCTGTCGGGAAAATGAGCTCCCCTGATTAACGGCCTCCCCTGGCTACTCGGATCCCCTTTTCTTTTTTGAAAACAGCTTTTGTTTCTGACTGCTCCTTTGATCACGGTGGTGCTGTTCTTTTAGGGGATTTATGATGTTCTGGGCGCCCAGACTTCACGCCCCCTTTATTCAGAGTGTTGGTATTAGCTGTAGGAGACAGGTCCGGAGTGCAGCGGACGGAGCCCAGGCCTAAGGGAGACTCTCGTCTCCACGGCTTTGTACCTGTGTGATCTTAGTGTTTCCCCGCCCCAGGATCCTCCCCTGTGCACTGGGAGTCAAACCCCAAACCCCAAGTGTGTGTGTGAGGAACGAACCCGATCATGCGACTGCCCCACACAGTAAGTGCTCATTTAATGCTAATTCCTTCCCCCTTCCGCTTCCCTCCAGCGAGTGACGTATTCATTGCTTCCTTGCTTATTTAACAGGCATTTATTGAGTGCCTACTATGTACCTGGCCCTCTTTGGGGTGCTGTGGCTATAGGGACACACTGGTGAACAAGACCCCTAATTCTCCCCTTCCAGTGGGGCAGGTAGGCCACGGACAAGGGAGCAAATGAAGATACTTTCAGGAGTGACCATGCTGTGCCCGGGGCTGTGAGGACATCTTCCGTGGAGCTCTCGAGACTTCTCTGCCCATCGTGTTTGATGCTCTCATATGTGGGATTCCTCCATGACAGAGCCCCTCCCCAGTCCTTCCTACTATAGCTTTCTGATTCTAACGAGAGATCTTATTGCAGTTCCCTTCACCTCCATCAGGAAGGCTCTTTTTTTCCTTCCTACACCTGTTCCAAATTTCAATTACACAAAACATCTTTCACACATAGTTCAGCCAGATTCCTTAGGAGGAGGGGGAAAAGGGGCGCTGTAAGTATTCATAATGTGTTTGCATTATGGAATAATTATACATAATTGCTCTGCCTTGTAAATAAGTATAAAACACTTACCAGTCTCTACAGTGGGAGAAACGTGGAGCTGCGTCTCCCTCGGAAGACGCCCCTGGTGGAAACCCACACCGGCAACTGGTGCTCTTTCCAGCTCACCAGGCACACTTGTTATTTCCATCAGCAAGGTGAGTGGTCATTTCTAAGCCTGTAAAAATTATGCCAATGTCTCTCTTTCTGCTTTGGAAATAAGTTCATCTGAATCATTTTTCTAGATTCCACATATAAGCAATATTATACGATATTTGTTTTTCTCTTTCTGACTTACTTCACTCTGTATGACAGTCTCTAGGTCCATCCGTGTCTCTGCAAGAGGGGATATATGTATACGTATAGCTGATTCGATTCACTTTGCTGGATAGCAGAAACTAACACAACATTGTAAAGCAACTATACGCCAATAAAAATTAATTTAAACAATTATGCCAACATATTGGTTTACACTTATATATTCTCTGATTCTTGCACTCCCCACACACGAATGGAACCCCCCAGTATGCCAGAAACTGGGAACACAAACAGTAATAACAGTTCCGGTTCATCCGGGGGCCCCATGTGTCAGCACTGCACTGAGCGCTTAGAGCGTTCTCTAGATTCTCATAGTCACCCTATAGGACGGGGACCACAGCTCTAATTCTCACGTGGCAGAAGAAGGAACCGAGGCTCAGAGGGTTTAGGAAAGTTGCCTGTGTTCGCTGAGCTATTTAAGGACGAAGCTTGGAATTCAAACCCAGGCAGTGTGGCCGTGCACTTGACTGCTTATCATGATGATCCGACAAATACCACCCTCGATTCCTCTTTACTCCGGTCCCACCCGCCATGGTAAATGGTGGACCGAGCTCTGGAAGGGTCCGCACCCTCTAGTTGGTTAGATGTGAGAAGGAGCTAGATCAACACATTTTCTCATTGCTGTTGTTGCTGTCCCAGGGTTATGGGCTGGCTCGTGTTCCTCCCCCCACCCCTAAAAAGACAGGTTGAAGTCCTAACCCCCAGTATCTCAGAGTGTGACCTTCTTTGGAGATAGTCATTACAGAGGTGACTGAGTTAAAATAAGGTCCTTAGGGTGGTCCCCTCATCCTGATATAAAGGGGGAAATCTGAACACAGAGACACCCATAGGAGGAAAACGATGTGAAGACCCAGGGAGAAAACCATCTACAAGCCAAGGAACACTTGAAGCTTCCAGAAGCTGGGAGAGAAGCAGAAACAGATTTTCCCTCACATCCTCGGAAGGAACCAACACTGCCGACACCTTGATCTCAGACTCTGGCCTCCAGAGCTGTGAGACGGTGCATCTTGGTTTACTTCAATGAGCGGTATTGGGTTGGCCAAGAAGTTCATTTGGCTTTTGGTATAACATCTTATGGAAAAACCCGAACGAACTTTCTGGCCAACGCAATAGCCCTAGCTGACTGATACATGCTGAAACCACCCTGCCTCCCCCAGGGATGAGATGCCATCACCATGGCAACAAGACTCAGGGTGGTCTGTGGCTAACAGGCACATACGAGGGTCCTTCGCAGATGGATTTTACGGGTCTAATTGCTAACTCACTTCTCTGCAAGGCCACCGGCACATGGGCCAATGGGCACCCAGAGAGGGAAACGACAGATCCGTGACCATCCAGCACAGAACGGTGAAGGTAGGATGGGAACCAGCACGGGGCTCCCTCCTGCTGCTCTTTGTCTCCTTATACCTAGGAAGGCTGTGTGTAATAATAATAATAATAATAATAATGATGATGATAATAATAATAATAATAAAGTGAGCCCACACTGGAAGGCCGCTATGCCAAGGCCGGAGTTGCTAATGGTACGTGAGATGTACCTGGACCCGCTTGGTTGGTTTGCTGGTAGTTATGATGCAACAGCTCCATCCTGAATTCCCCAGTTTTGGCTGGTAGGTGGGTCCTGTGTTGGCTGACCCTCTGCAGTGTCCCAACAGGGTGTGTTAATTTCCCCGGGGCTGCCACAGTAAATTACCACCAGCTGGGTGGCTTAAAACAATGGAAATTTGTTTTCTCCCAGTTCTGGGGGCCAGAAGTCCTAAATCAAGGTGTCATCAAGGCTGTGTTGCCTCGGAAGGCTCTCGGGGAGGACCTTCCTTGCCTCTTCCAGTGAATGGCGGCTCCTGGCGTTCCTTGGCTTGTGGCAGCATCACTCTAATCTCGGTCTGCACATCGTCCGTCTCCCCTGGGCCTCTCTGGGCCTTCGATCTCCTTCTGCCTTTTAGCGCCCACCCTAAACCCAGGATGATCTTATATGGAGATTCTCAACTTAATTCTATCTGTGAAGACCCCTAATTCTAAGTAAGGTCCCATTCATAGGTTCTGGAAGTTAGGACTGGGACATATCTTTTGGGGGGACTTTGTTCAACTCACTACACAGGACTTGGACCATTGCCTCTGAGCCTGTCAGACCTCCAGTCACACTGTGTCTGCACCTTCCTGAAGAAGGGGCGGGATGCCATTTGCAGGAATCATTAGAGGAACTATTATGGCCCCCAAGGAATTTTCCCATCACACCCCCTAGCAGGACCCTCTCCCTGACTCACAGAGTCCTGCCTTCTCTCTACCTGGGGGGGCAGCCTCGTGGCCTTTTTCCAGGAAAGTCCACCTTCTCTAACCCAGAGCCCCCCGTACTTTCTCAGCTCAGGGCACCCTTAGTGTCTCAGGAATTTCTCACACACCTCTCAACCAAAAGAAACACCTCACAGTTCTGTTTATTAAGTATTAGGACCAGATGACCTAATGCATATTTATGTCCTAACGTCTTAGTAACCATCTGAAAGAAATAATACATACAAATTGAAAAAATATATTCTGATTTTATTCTTAAATAACCGCAATTGATTGCTAATGGGATGTGTGCTTCCTTTAGGCCCTGCACAACTTCTGGAACCCATGGGCATCAAATTTGCATCTCCCAGTTATTTGCAAGGCAGAACATCTTTGTATATGTTTGTGGTCTCTTGGTGTCTCTTCCTCTGTGAAAAGCCTGTTCACAGTCTTTTCTTTGGATTGTTTCTGTTGTTTTGTTTTTTCTTGTTTTTGACTGATTTGTAGACCTTCTTTGTATATCATTCCCTGCCTTGGCTGGTTATGTGCATGCAGATATCTGTGGTCTGTCTTTTCACATTTTTGATGACTGGAAATTTTAAGTTCGAATGCCGTCTGGGTTCCCTCTACCCACACTTGCCCCGATGGCCAGGTTGTCCCTGGGCTAACCCCGCTGCACAGGCTCCCCACTGCCATCAGGGCGCAATCCCACCCTGGCCCCTCCCTACCTCTCCAGCCTCTTGGGCTCCTCTCCTGGCTCACTCTGCCTCAGGCACTCTGGGTTGTTCCCGTTTCTGGAACATTCCAGCTCATTTTCATCTCCGACCTGTGTATACCCTCCCTTCCCTCTGCCCTCTGCCCTCAGGTCACCTCCTCCCAGAAGCACCCCTCTGCTGACACCACCTGACCCGGCTCTGGCCCATCCCCTCCTCTGCCTCCTCTTGAGCGACTCCAGGGTTCAGTGAATTACGGTTTGTCATTATTCTCTTCGTCAGTCTTGCTTGTTCGCTTGTTTTCTGTGGTGTGTCTCCTCTTCCAGCCCCATGACAAGGGAGGGTTTTGTCCTGTTCACTACCCTTTTCCCAGTGCCCAGCACAGTGCCCAGCACGCAGTCAGTATTTGCCTCCCCTAGCTGGGACCCCTGCAGTCACGCAGGCCAAGGAGACCCATCCCACACCTGGTCACACCACGGAAATACGGGAACTCACTTGTTGCCCGTGGGGAGGGTGGTGGCCTGGGGCCGCCATGCTTTTCATGTCTGAGGCCTGGCAGGGGAGACCTCCTCCACGGGAGGCTCCTGGCAGGGGGGGGGGAGATTGAACACGGGGTTGGGGGGCCTGGCAGGAGGAGAGGGGCTGGCAGGGGGTGCATTTGCATCAGAACTAGACTTAAGGGGGAAATGAGTAAGGGCAGCAGTTGCCCAATGGGAGGTCTGGGATTTGTCTTCAGCAAATTTTCTCTGATTTCCCCAAACACTTGAAATTAATTTGGTGGACCAGAGCCTTCGAGAGCCGCTCTCTCGGTGGGAATCTCACCCCTGCCAGGGCTGGGTTTGGCAAGCCTACAGCAAGAGTCCCAAGGTTTCTCCTGCTGCCCTGGTCTGTCACGTGCGTCTGCCTGCTCCTCACCGCACTTCCTCTGAGTCGGGGAGAGCCTCCTAGGTAAGTCTTCACGCACTTGCACACCTGCCAGACACACAGGGCTCCTGGCCTCCTGGGACCGGAGGGCAAGGCCACGCCACCAGAGGGAGTGGCTACACCCACGGTCAGTCATCCAGTGGAGACGCCCACCTTGGGGAGGAAGTGAGGGCTGGAGAGGTGGGCTTCCCACTGAGGAGTTCCCTCCCTGGGCTTCCTCGGAGGCCAGGCCTGGACTTGGTGGTGCAGTGGTGCGGGGTGCACCCCCGTGGTGTGGGCTGAGCGGCTCCTGGGTGTGGAGGTGGGCGCAGCGTTCGGCAGGGTCTGTGGTCCCCGAGGCCCCCAAATCTAGAAGCAGATGCTCAGTTCTCTCTGTTACGCCCAAGGCTTCCCCGACATCTTGAAATAGCTGAAAGCCTGGAATCGGCCGTGTCAGATGGAATCAAGGCAGCAGCTCCACCCCAAGGCCAGAGGGCAGGGCAAGTGAGCAGTGACCACGTGGGTAAGGGGCTCAGAGGAGAGTGACCTCCTTAGGGCTACTGGCAGCTGCGACGTGGTGGCTTCACATGCGACCCACAGAGGCATGAGATGGCAGCCCGGAGCCTCTCATAGTGCCGGGCTGTGCTCATGGGGTGTGTGTGTGTCCAAGTTCTTGCAGGAGTAGGGGATGCTGGAAGTCAATTTCAGTGAAGGTCTTTACAAAATGATTTAGGAATTTTGTGAATAGGTCATGAATTTACATGGCTCAACATTCAAAAGGTAGGAAAGGGGAGCTGGGAAAATTGTCCTACCTGCCTGCTTCTCAGCCATTCATTCTCTTCCTAAAGACAGCCAATGTTACCAGCTTCCTGTGTCAGAGACTTTTTATCCATATGCAGTTAGCTGTATATCTCCCCCTTCTACCTAATGGCACAATTCCATACATTCTGTTCTGCATTTTAGTTTCTTTACCTCAAAATATATTTTGAGATTATTTCCTATTGGTACACAGTGCTTCTCTTTTTTTCTAATTAAAATATATTCTACTGATGGGTGTAAGATTCATTTAATCAGTTTCCTACTGAAGGACACTTCGGCTGTCTCGCATCTTTTGCCATGATACAGTGGGCATTTCATGGAAGAGTGACCTTATTCTGTCATCGCAGGTAGGATATGGCAGAGGTGGTAAAGCCTCTGCTATTCCATTTCTCTTTCCACGTGTCCCAGCCCCCGTGCGGGTAGGCACGGTCATGTGACTCGTTCTATCCCAAGGACTGTGGACAGAAGCAGTGCATGTGACTTCCAGCCGGGGGACAGCCCACGTGGGATTCTCTCCTCTCTTTCCCTTCACCGTGGTGACTGAAGAGGCAGAATGTTCCAGATGGTGAAACTCCTGTCAGCCTGGGTCCCTGAGGGGCTGTATGGAGGAGAATCTCCTGCAGATCCACGACGGACTTGGTGATATTTTGCAGGAGCAAAAAGTAAACTTGGTTGCATTCAGCCACGAGGCATTTCGGTTGTTTGCTCTGGCCTATCTGATTCACAGTGAGAATCAGTGCATAGATATTTGGATACTGAATTTCATAAGTGACTTTTTTTTTTTTTTTAAATGTGTTCACATTGTCCTTTTTTTTTCTTTAAATGTTAAAGTAAGCTGTTTGTTTGTTTTTTTTAATTGATTGATTGATTGATTGATTGACTGATTGATTGCTATGTTGGGTCTTTGTTTCTGTGCTAGGGCTTTCTCTAGTTGCGGCAAGTGGGGGCCAATCTTCATCGCAGTGCACGGGCCTCTCACTATCGCGGCCTCTCTTGTTGCGGAGCACAGGCTCCAGACGCGCAGGCTCAGTAGTTGTGGCTCACGGGCCTAGCTGCTCCGCAGCATGTGGGATCTTCCCAGACCAGGGCTCGAACCCGTGTCCCCTGCATTGGCAGACAGATTCTCAACCACTGCGCCACCAGGGAAGCCCCTCATAAGTGACTTTTAAATGAATAGTTGACCAAGAAATTTCCTGGTGATGCTCCATGGAACTTGTGGAACTGCAGATGCAGACAGGGCTTCTTAGGAGACCCTCCCTGGTATCTGCATCTTTCCCCTCACTACAGATGGTGTGTGATCCCCACATCACCTCTCACCACCAGACCCCTTGTCCCCAGGCACCCTCACCAGGCTTTCTGCATCCGGGCTTTCTGCATTTCTCCACGCCTCTCTTGTCTCCTTTTATCACAGTGGAACTCTGGGGAACCCTTTGAAAGAAGATGAGTATATTAGAGTCAAAATTGACAGGAGGTCGTCTATAATCATGAAAACACAGAAATAACCTAAATGCCCAACATGAGGGGCTATATTCAGTTATTTATGATGTAAGTTGAAATAGCCATTACCAATGAGATCAAAGAAAAAGGATAAAGGAAAATGTCTATGATGCTTTTGTTGAGAAAAATAAAGCAGATTACAAAGTATGATCCCACTTAAAAAATGTAGGTCTGTATGTAGAGAGTGTGTACTATAGAAATGTGCAAATGTTGCCCCTTGGATCCTTTCCAATTTTGTGGAAATACAGTCTTTGATTACAGTTATCTCTTCTACTCTTGCAGCTTCAATTCCCACCAATGTGCTGAGGGGTCCCACATCCAGATGTGGTTTTTTTTGCTAAGATGTCAACATTTACCAAATGGTCAGTTTATTCCTTCCTTCTAAAACTTGCTCTTTCTCTATGCTGCTGTCTTGGTCACTGGTTCCATCATGCTACCAGAGACCTTGGAGTCATCTAGAATTTCTATCTCCATTTTGTAAATCCAACCAGTTAACATGTTTCTGTTGATCATTTCTCTCTAACATCCCTTATATCTGTCTACTTCTTCTGATCTCTTTCAGCACTTTATCTTGGGGTTCACTATTTCATACCTGGAAGATTGCGGCAGCCTCCTCCCTGGTCACCCTGCCTCTGCTCTCATCTACCCCCATTGACTGCACACACTGAAGCCAGAGTGATCTCTCCACCACGCAGACCTGGCCATGTCACTCCCAGCTTGAAAGCCTCCAATAATTATTCACCACCTTGGACAGTCCATGCTCTTACATGACATTTGATTCCCTCAAGGAGCTGCCCCAGTCACACCTGTGGATTCATCACTTCCTGTCTTACCTCTGTGCTCACCCATCCACATAACCATCCATTCACTATCCATCTATCCACCCATTCATCAATCTACCCATCCATCCATTTCCCCATCCATCCATCCATCCATCCATCCATCCAACTATCCATCCATCCATCCATCCATCCATCCATCCGTCCATCCTCCAACTATCCATCCATTCCTCCATCCATCCACCCAATAAAATCCAACAGCACTTCTTTATGCATCCCTGTGACTTGGGTATAAAAACATCACTGTGCATAAGGACAAACAATTCCAGAGATGCCATATGGGAAATTAAAGACAACAAAAAGAAACAAAACAATAGGGGATTCTATCTTCCTTTCTTAATGCCTCCTATTTTTGTGGCCTCTTCAGCTAATTTTTCATAATGATACCTCTTACCTGCTTGCTTGCTCTCTCTCTCCCTCTCACAGTTTGCATTTTGCTTGAGGTCAGAAGACAGTCATTTGCACTGGAGACCAATAAGAAATCTCCTCTTTCTGTGCTTTTGTGAAACGTCTGTGTGATGGCCTCTGCTTGGGAAATTGGACTGTCTCTCAACGTGCTCACAGAAATATTTGTACCAACACACAGAGGTAGAAGCATTTCATTCCAGAGTGTGGGTTTCCTTGATCTTGGTGAAGTTAAAGGAAGAAATAAAGAAACCAATCATTAATGTGGAAGAAGAGGTCACAGAGAAAGGTCTTATTTTATTTTAAACCCTCAAAAAAATTCACAAACATTTGGATTTCCTTTAAAAAAACCCCATACAAACAGAAAAGAGCTTTGTCCATGTGTTGTTCATTTAGGATCTTATTTATTATTTATTTATTGTAATGATGGAAACCCCCATCCAAGGAGGCACGGAGCCCTAATGAGAACGCGGCATCAGGAGCGCTCCCAGCATTCTGTCCTCAGCCCCACGCATCCCGAGGCGTCCTGGCATGCATATGCCTCATTACGGACACATGCCCTGTCATGTGTTATTCCTCACTTAGTGACAATTTGTCACTGTCACCCTTGACATGTCACTCCTCGGCAGACGGATCTGACTCCGGTGCCAAGTCTGACACCCGGATGAGAGGCAGTCGTAATCTGAATTGAAATAACGGGTCGAGGGTGGCTAATTTCACTCTGACATAATTCTAATACCACGTAAAAAGAGAGAAGTGCTGTATTTAAAGGGGAGGTTCTTTTTTTTTTTTTTTTTTTTAAAGCTTTTCCCTCCCTGTTCTCTCTGGCTCTGCATCTGAGTATTCAATTATTCTTTAGGATCATGCTTTTATTTTTGAAGGATTAAGTCTTGCATTTTAATAACATGCATTTTCAATTAAGTGCACTAAGATCCATGGATATAACTATTACTTAAACTATAAGTAATGGTTGCATGTAAAAATTAGGAAACATTGTGCTTTAGATAAATGACATTCAAATTAGTTCTTATTATAAATGGGATAGAAAATGGATTTTTCAGCTCTGGCTGGCCAAAGAGCTAACATTTGTATCTACTTCATTTGTTTAAATATATTTCCAGCCAGATTGAAATCCACACGGCCTGACATTGATTGAATGCTGCTACATCAATGTACTCAAGTTTCCTAAATCACTGAGGAGTGAGTTTCTACTGGCTTGAATTAGAAATATTCTAACCCTCTTACACTAAAACAGTATTGTTTATGTAGCGATTCTTTAAGTCATCATTAAATGGTATAACTCTTAATAAAATGCATTTAAACAGACCATATGTGGGGTATGGCTGGGTTTTTAAGGACCTGTATTTTTTTTTTTTTCTTCCCCTGAAGAGATGATTACTTTTTTTTTTCCTGTGGGAAGAGATTCTTTTGTTCAGTATTTTCCAGTAAACCCTGCTTTCCTTTTACAAAGAGATGAGAACGAGATGCAAGGTTAGTGCAGATTTTCTCTCCTTCCCACCTTGCCTGCCTTTCTGGGGGATGGGAAGAGACAAAGGAAGAGCCATTTCAGTATTGGTCCTGGGAGACAGGTTGGTAGCAGGCAAACATGTAGATTTTCTGCAAGGGAGTCACTCAGTACTTGGTTCAGTTTTTACAAGGCCAGAATCCAAGTTGCTAGTTTGCAGTGAGGATTATAAATGTGTGGAACGGAATTCCTGAACGATGACCGAGGTTTTCTCTCTCCATGGGCAGAACTCGCCAGGGTTGCGGGGCCATCATCAGACGGTCGCTTGGTGCTCATGGAACCAAGTGAGGGATTTACAGAAAATCAGCGTCCAGTAGCATCAGGCCACTGCAGCCCAATGTGTGCACCTGTGCAAAGTGCACTAGTTCAACTATCATAACCACATCTTTACCGAGCACCTGTGTTGTGTGGGGCGCTGGGGATGCTGCAGGGAAAGGGCTGAGAGCTGAGAGGAGCTGATGGCCGTGATAAGTGGTGCAGATGAAGGAGACTGATGCCAGGGAAATGCACGGCACGGCGGGAAAGGATGGCCTTTCCGGGAAGCTGCATCAAGGAAGAGGCTGAGGGCACGGGGAGGAGCGCACAGGTGTTTGAAAACACCTCGCAGTGTTTGGGGGAAGCCGGAACAGCAGGAAGCAAGGCTTGGTGCTCAGAGGACACAGGGGTAGTGGAGGAGCTGGAGGATGTCAGAGGCACCAGGCATCCAGGTGACGCTCCTCCACATCCACTGACTTGTTGAGCTGTAGGATGACTTTGTCCATGGAGCTGACCATTGGCAGGCCTCTGGCTGGGCCTTGACATCTGCTTAACTATATATCAAGGGACTTGAGCCATGCTTCTAAAAACCGCAGGCCCTGACATCACCTGTATATGACTGTCCCCATTGTATGTGGTATGTTGGGTTTGTTATAAAGAGACTGTGTCTTTAGAAGTTGGAGACACCTGTACACAAAGACCATTCCAGAGCTGAGGAGCCTCTCCCTGGCCTGCTGGCCACCATGTTCCTGGCTGGAGCTCAGTGCTGTCAACTCACCTTTCTTACCCATTGTGTGTTATTCATTCATTCATTCAACATATAGCCAGTGCCACTGCTCTGCCAGGCACTGGACAAAGTGGTGGTCGCTCGGTCACTAACTCACCTGGATTTACAGCTTAGTGGGGATGTGTGATAGTGTCTTAATGAGAATACAGGTGCTGTGGGCCCAAACTCCTGGAGGAATCGCCATGCAACTGAGGCCTGAGGATGGAAGGGGTTGATGGGAGTTGGACAGGTAAAGGCGGGGGGTGGGTGAGGAAAGAGATGCCAACAATCTTGGAGCCAGAAGATGGGGTTCCAATCCCAGCTCCAACAGGTAACTTCATAGATCTTGGGTGAGTCAGCTGATGCTGGGACCTCAGTTGCCTTATCTGTAGAATGGTGATGATAATGGTGAGAATCGAGTGGGATGAAGCCTGGCAGGGCTCAGTGATGGTTAGATGACTCTGAATCGAACACAAAATTTTCTATGTATTTAAAGGATGGCAGACAGTCAAATGGCAGAGCAATAGGTATTGACTGTCAGTATCAACCATTGCTGTAAATCTCAGCAGCTGTGCATACAAGCTATGCACCATTATCCCATTTCACAGGTGGGGAAACTGAGGCTCAGGAGAGGAAGCAACTTGCTTGGGGTCACACTCAGCTGGTGAGGAGGGCAGCGAGGGTCTTACCCACACCTGTCTACCCTTGCTCGGTGGTGCTCAGCCGAGGGCCGTTCTGCCATTGGGGGACATCTGGCAATGTACGGGGACATTTTGGTTGTCATAATGCACATGAAGTTGCCTCACAACAAATAACTAAGTGGACCAAAATGTCAATAGTGCTGAGGCTGAGAAACTCTGCTCTCATTGGAGAGAGACACCAAAACAAATGATGTCAGGTCTCTGCAATGAATGAGTTTTCTTGGTCCATAAAAGCTATTATGGGAACAGAGCAAAGGAAACTTCAACCCCAGCCTGACACTGGCTTTGGGGGAGCTGAGGGCTTGATGGGAGAAGTTTTCCTGAAGGGGCTGAATCTGCAGTGACACCTGGAGGATGGAAAGGAGTGAGCATAAGGGCATCCAGAGAAGGTGCAGCTGAGCCAAGGCCCAGGGCAAAAAAAGGGCAAGGGCGTGTGAGGAGCACAGCAATTGGTGTTTCCTGAGAGAGTTGGAGGATGCCCGTGGCGGGAGCTGCAGACTGAGGCCTTACGTTAGACCCTAAGGAGCTTGGATTTTAGGCAAAGGGCATTAGGGAGCCATCGAGGGATTGTGAACAGGGAAGGACTCTGACCAGATATGCATTTTCATTAGACCGAGAGGTTTTGGGAATCTTAGTAGCTGTACTCAGAGTCAAACAGGAGGTTCTGGAGCAGAAATCCTTGTCCCAACCCAGCTGGGAGGAGCTCAGTTATTTGCATTTCCCCTTGGGCATCCCTAGGGACGGCTCCACGTTTATCCTGGACCCATTTTCCAGGTAGCCAAGGAACTGTTTGAAGACTCTGGTTCTGTGAGCCTCGCCCTCCGGGGTCACCGTCAGGACCCAGATAATCGGAATGGGCAGGCGGCATCTTGAGGACGAAAATTGATTCCTGGCCACCGAGGGGCCTGGTGTCCACTGCTCAGACAGTGGCCGCGCTGGTCTTTTCCAGGGAGGGAGAGCAATTACATCAGAGCCACTTAGCCCTCCTTCCAAGAGCCGGCCTGAGAGTCGCTTTGCCACTCTGTTTTTTTAAACCTGGGGTTAATTGGGGACTGCTGTATATTTAATAAGGAGCTTCTGAGACAAAGCTGTGTGGGTTCTCCGTCGTTCAATAGTCCATTAGGCAGGGCCTTTAGAGTCAGAATGGTCATACGGATCTCTGGAGAGAGAACGCATTAATGGGACAGTAAGTTCCAATTAGTGGCAGGGCCCGAAAGGACCACGGTGCAAAAAACCGCAGCCCTCAGCCCCTCTCCCAAAGGGGTCCCATTATCCAGCTGCCTGCCTCCTGCTGGGCAGACATGGTCACAAACAACACAAATACTTGCTCCAAAAATCCATCTTTGTCATCTGAGTTGTCAACCGGAAGGCAAAAAAAAAAACCCCCTTCCAAACACTGAGAGGAAATAAGAAAGGCCACTCGCTTTCATGAGGCAATTTCTTCCTTCCACAAGGAGAGAGAAAGCCGGTGGGCGTGGCTCAGCACTGGGGGTCTTTTTGTCTGGCGTGGGAAGCCTGGGGATCCCAGCTTTGGAATAAGACGTGTCACCTGCACGTCGGCAGCTCCTGTTCTTCCTTCTGCCCAAACACCCCCAGGAGGGCCCTGCTGGCACCTGGGGCAGGCTTGTGACTCCTCCCGCCGGCTCTGGCAGGGATGGCCTGGGGAATACTTGCCTGGCTGAGAAGGGGATATTTCTCCCTAGGGAGGTAGAACCTGGGTTTTGACTTTGCAGAGACACGATTTTCGCTTTCTCCGTAGCTCAGACAAGTCAGTGAACCATTCTGAGTCTCCACTTGCCCATCTTCAGAATGGGGATGTTTATAGTGCCTGGGACATTGCAGGCACTTGGCGCGTGTGCATGCACACACACACACACACACGAGCATGCTGTGGCCAAGGCAATGGGTACGCTGGCATTTTTAGTACACTTTCCCATCCATTCCTCTGTCCCAAGAACCCGTGATGTGGGCGGGGTGAGTTATTATTCCCATTTCAGAGGTGAAGGAAGTGAGGCTCAGCCAGGGCCACCGGTTTGCTGAAGCCTTGAATCTCCATCCTGGACCCTCTCATCATGAGGCCGTGATGCTGGCTTTTGCCGGGTCCCGAAGCACACGTGGGCTCTGATGATCCACGCAGGCTCGGGAGAGAAGCCTGCCACGTGGCATTTTAGGAAGCCTTTATTCTGGAAAGTCGAGAGTTGGGAGGAAAGCACAGCCCCAAGAGATGTGAACTTATCAGCAAAACTGGCTGAGCCAGGCAGGGCTAAGGACAGAGGCTTTGGGGCCAAGCAGACTGGGTTTGGACCCTGGACCCATGTGGATGGTACACAGTTCCTCTCTGAGCACAGCGGGGACAGCAGGACCCACCCCTTCGGGTTGTGTAAGCTCGAAACAAGCTCATGTTCGGCACAGGGAACTCAGGAAACGGTGGCTGTTCTTTCTCCGTTGATTTGGAAAGAACGGCTCAGTGGGCTGGACACCAGGAGATGCTCCTTCGGGGAGGCCCTCCACCCTCCTCCACTGCCTCCGCTCTCATCACCTTGTTGATTTCTGTTTGGCTTCTCCATCCTGGGCTGTGGGCTCCGTGAGGGCGGGGCTTTGTGTGTTTGATCCTCTGCTGGGTCCCAGGGTGGACGATGACGTCTGCTAATGGTCACCGCTCAGTGATGACTTGCCCAGCAACTGCATGAATGAATGGACCGCTGCCCTTTCTGCATGCTCCTGACTGACCACGCCTCTCTGTTTTCTCTCCATAAAACAGTGGCTTCCCCCTCAAGGCCTGTGTCTGCTGCTGCTCTAAGGCCCTTCTCCCATCTCCCACCCCCCAACCCCCAGCAGGGCCCACTGGCGATGGCTGATTCCGGAGCTGGAAGGCTCTGGGTTCCAGTCTTGGCTTGGCTGTGTGGCATCCTCGGCAAGCCTTTTTCTCCCTGTTTTTCGAACAAGGAAGCTGGACTTTGTGATCTTTATGGTCTCCTCCAAGGCCTGCCCATCTGTTCTGTCAGAGAACACCGGGTTTAGGTTAAAACTGGGCAACGTGTTAAAATCCATTTTCTCACGCTCAGGGGGCAGAGGTCTTTCGGCTGCAAATGTGACAAATTCTAAGATCCCGGGAGCTGTGTGTCCACTGGAACAAATGCCTGGTTCAGCGGGAGCGTGTGCCCCCGTGCATCAGATGCTATGATACAGCCGTTTCTTTCCATATTTTAACTTCACTGTCTCTCCGTCGCACGGCCATGATAATGGACGGTGAATATTACCATGACATTCTGAAATTATGTTTAGTGATGCAGCAGAAAAAGAAAATTAATTTCATTCATTGACAAGCTTGTCAATTTACTCATATTGACTTTTTGATGCCTGCACCACAGATGGCAAAGTTCATATACTATGAAATACATCATTATTAATATTGTCTTGAGCCATTGTAAGTCTTTGGGAGCCGAGAGATAGGGGGCTGTTTCTTCAAATCAGATAAGTATTCAAGAATATAAGATAGTGCGTATTAGTATTTATATTTTATATTAAAAGCACCAAAGGCATCTTGAATAAGTCATCTCTGCCTCCCTCCCCCACCCATCCAATCAGTTGTCAGGTCCTGTCAATTCCACTCTGTATTTCTTAATTCCATTCCCTTCTCTCCATCACTGCTGCCTTTGTCCTGGTTTAAGCTGTCATTACTTGATGTCTGGGTTACTACAGCACCCCAGGAGGACTGATGCCTCCAGTTTCTCCCTTCCCCAAATCCATCCTTTCCCTGCGTTCACAGCACTAACGGCACCACCCCTCCCTCTAAAGCCTTCTGTGGCTCCCTTGTGCCTTCAGACTATAGTCCAGTGACCAAGGGCCACTGTGGTCTGTCTTTAGCCCATCACCCCCTCTCCCATCCCCTTGTGAACTTGTGAGTCCCTCCAAAGGTCTGGTTCTGCACCTGAATCTTGAGCAGTGATTTGGTCAGAGATTCCTGAGCCCACTCCTCATAGATCCTGATTCTGAAGGGGCCTGGGAAACGGCATGTTAAGAAGAACCAGGGTGATCTGAGGTCGTGGAGCCATAGTCATTGTGATCTGCTCAAGCCCAGCCAGCCCTTGTCCCTCATCTGTTCCCTCGGTGTTCCCTGTGCCATGACCCCTGAGCTCATCTCCCCATCTCCAAGCTGAAATGCCCTCCCTACCGTGAGGGGCTCCCTGCCCACCCCAGCTGAAAAGAACCTCTTCCTTTTCCCAGACCCCACAGCCCTTTAAAGTCTTATCAGATTAGACTTTTCATCGTTGTCCTTTCACTCTGTTAACTGAACCATAAGCAGGTCCTTCCTCGTTCCTTCCGGTGATTTCTTCTGGTTTTCACACCTCTGGCTGAATGGCGAGGACATTTAGAGTTGTTTCTGTTGTTGATCTCAATTTACGTTCTTATAGTACTTTAGAGTATTTCCAAAATAATTTTAATTGTCTTCACTCATTTAACTAAGATGGAGCGCCTACTACGTGTTAGCCGTGGTGCTGTGCCCTGGAGTTAGAACACTGAACAGCCGCCGTCTATTGGGTGAGACAGATGGGTCACTAGATACTTATGATAAAATATGGACATTTGATGGATGACCGTATGGGATTCCCATGTCCACCATTATAGCCTCCGTGTTCAGCACGGTGCCTGGCACTTGGCAGGGGCTGTAATTGAAATACTATTTACTGGAAGGTATTCAATGTGTCCAAATTAACGACAGGTCAGTGTGTAAGGAGTGTCTTGAGGGGATGATGGGCTGCTTTGTCCAGAGAGACAAAAGAGATGGGAAAATTGACTGTAGGGTCAGTAAGTTTTCACGATCTGCCCCACCATCTTGTGATTCCGGCAGGTGTCACAAGCATAAGTCCTCAAGGTAGTTTCTGGAGTGACAGTGGTTACCAGAAGAGTGGCCCCAACAGGATGGGCACCAGGGCCTCTGACTTCTTGGCCAGCAGCTGCCCCATAAGGCCATAGCCTCTGTGTCTGGAAGGACTCAGCTGAGCGACCCTGGGCCCCCTTTCCCTAGCTCAGTCCTGGCAGCACTAGACTTCCAGGGATTCCCGCAGCAGGAGATTTTCTGGCTTTTCTGGCTGTCCCTTCTGGCCTGGTGACTCTTGAAGGAAGCCCTGTTCGCAAGCAGGAGCTCAAGGTTCCCAAAGAAATCTTGGCTTCAGTGCAGAGCTCCACTATTTCCTGTCGGCTTATCCTAAGAGGAACTTGTGACCCAGGTGTCTGACTCAGGTGAGACAGATTTGGTGTGTCAGGGTGTCACCTCCTGCCCTCACTTCCTCAGACTGACCTTGAGTTTTCAGCAGTGAACTTGAATTCTTCCATGGAATTAACCTCAAGCATGGCCCTTGCTCAGGACTGTCTCGGCAGCCACCTCAACCCTCCTGTGGGAGAGGCAACTCTCCAGGGAGAGAGGGGAGTCAGAGCCCGCTGGAGCAAGGCCCCCTGGGCTTCTGTCCTATAATGGGGGCATCTATGCAGCATCAGCCTGGGACTCGTGGCCCAGGGGAGCCCTGAGATCCTTGCCTTCAATTAAACATCTGCCCTCTTCCTCCCCTGGCCCCAGGATCAGAGTCCTGGTGGGCTCCGCCTTCCACTCCCACACTCACAGAGGATGTCACAATACCCTTTCATCTGTGGAACTTCTTCCAATTTGGATCAAAGTGGCACCTGGAAAAAGTCTCCAAGTGCAGTCTTGCAAATCTGAATGGATTCCAGCAAAATTTGGCAACTGGTTTGCTAATAGTGTTGCAAAATGTCATAAGAGGAGAAAGTGGTTCTGAACATCCTTTATCCATGGATAAGGAAGAAGACAGTTTACAGAAGCCCAAGTGGGCATCAAGGACAAAGTTGCATTTGTGGGTTACCCCTCTGGGCACGGAAGCGAAGCCATGTCTCTGCCCATGGCCCTGACCAGCCTCGGGTTCCATTACTTCTCTCTTGGCGCTGGTGACTCCTGATCTCACTTTTCCAGGAAATTCTAGCCTGGTGGAGAGGCAGTGAAGGAGGGGTGAGGCCAGGGAGGCAGCTGGGCAGAGGCTGGTGGAGTGGCCCAGCCGTAAAGAATCGTGAGGCGGAGAAAATTGCCTTTCATATAACTGCAATTGCCAAGACAGTTTGTTCTTTCTCTCTCTCTCTCTCTCTGTCTAGGAATGAAGGGGAAATGTGATTCCTGGGAGCACGCACCACCCACATCCTCTACAGAGTAGACTAGAGTGTTTATCTTGACCCCCAGCCTGAATTGGGCACCTCATGCTCCAGCCACACTGATTCCTCCTTCAAGGCCCAGCCTGAATCTTCCCAGGAAGCTCTCCCTGCATCCAGGCAGAGCCGACCATTCCGTCCTATGCTCCTTGCAAGTTTCACTTAAATTGCCTATCCCTTTATATTGTGACAATGAGCCTGGCAGGGGCTGGATGTTAGTTATCTCTGTGCCCCAAGCATGAGCACGGGGCCCTGAACAGACCAAAGGCTCAGAAGAGGTGTGTTGGGTGGGTAAACCTCTCCCCAGTACTGTCCACCTTTCCGGGCCCCGGGGTCGTTTTCTCCCCGTCTACCCTGCCACCTGACTCGTAGATAGCAGCCCAGCGACCCTGCCACCTACCTTGTAGATAGCAGCCCAGCGACCCTGCCACCTGCCTTGTAGATGGCAGCCCAGCGGGCCCCACCTGCAGCCACCACGTTGTCTGGCCAGCCTGCCCCATTCATCCTGTTTCTAGATCCCTGCGCCTAGTCTGACCTTGCAGACCTCGGCTCCCATGTGGTGTCAGGTGGGGTGAAGCTACTCTCTGCCCAGGAAACCGCACAGCAGGCTCATGGGAGGGTCGGGAGGTTTCCCAACGCCCCATCGCTTCGCCCTGGTGGAAGGGTGAGTTGAATTGTGTCAGCTTCAATTAAACTGGTGGTTTCGTTTCTTTTCTTTCGTCTTTTGGTGAGAAGTTCTAAGCAGCTGCTGTTGTCTGGACCTTTGAAGATGCTCATTCTACTTTGCTGGTTGGAAAGGACTCACTGCCCATGTCTGGTCTCTGTCGTGTTCTAGCTTCTAGATACTTCCACACCAAGTTTCCCCTCTCCCAAGGCCCCCACCAAAATCTTTCTTGCACATTTACTGTGTGCCAGGAACTCACAGCCCTGTGCAGTCAGCATGATTATCCCCATTTCACAGATGGAGATCTGAGTGCAGCTGGGTTAAGTGACTTGCTCCAGGTCAGAGCCAATAAAAGCTGCAGAATGGATTGAGACCTAGAGCAAGCCGTCTCCTGTGATGCTGCGTTCCCTTTGGTCTGAAATCCCTCATTACCGATGTCTGGGGAACATCTGGTCGGGTATCCAGATCAACAAACCTGTGGGCAGGAGCCCACCCTGTGATTTATTTTTCTCTGAGGTTCCCAGGATATTTTTTTCCCCTTCTTTCAAAATGCAGTCGTGCCGTATTCCCCCTGAGGTCATTAGCCTCAGCACAGGTTAAAAACAAAGTGTTTGTGTCCATCCATCTAATTGCACAGAAACCATCAAACCCTCATTACCATCAGCCTAATTATTTTGAAATCCAGCATATTATCCTGTTGAACAATTAGACGGATGACAAGCCCTTGCCCCACCTGCCCAGGGACAGGAGGTAAACCGGGCAGGAGGGAGGTGGAGAGGAGGGGCCCACGGGCTGCTTTGGGAGAAAGGGAACCGTCTACACTATCAGGTCTGAGACAAGGGAGAGAGCAGGCACCCACCCACCTGCTTCTGATTATTTTCTGTCCCCAACTTGCGAAGCCACTAACGAGAGAGTCACCTTAATGAGCAGTGAGGATGGGACTCGACCGGTCGGAGGGGACATCGTTACAGAGCTGGATTCTAATTGTCACCACTCAGCTTTCTAGGCATAAATAAAGTGCTTACCTGGGGGTGGTAAACAGATCTGGCTGGAAGGTTTTCTAAGAAGAGTTTTAAATCTGAGTACAAAGTTTTCCTCCCTGTGGCCTCCCTGCCTCTCCATGCCTGTGGGTTCCGTTCCCAATGCTGGGAGTGACTCAGGGGACAGTCCTGGGTGCGGGGGGAGGACTTGGTCCACTTGGCAGTCTGAAATGCACCACAGAATTGAAAAATTTAGAGTGGGTGAGAGGTTGGTGGACAGTTCATCTAATCCCCTTGTTTTATGAATAAGAGGGATCGTCCACGGAGGTAAAACCCTTTGCCTGAGGGTCACGCACCAGGCGTTCAGAGCTGGGGAGGCAGAAGGAGCGATGGATTAAAGGCGGCAGGAACAGCTGCCGTTTCCTGAGCAGCCGCCACGCCTCCGACCTTGTTCCGCGTGATTTATGTGGGTTTCAGCCGCATGATGCTCCTGTGAGTCACTTATTCTTATTCTCTCCATTTTACAGATGAGGAAACTGAAGCACAGAGACTTTAAGCAACATACCCCCAAGTTCTGAACCCTATTAAGTAGCAGAACCAAGATTTGAACCCAGGCAGCCTGGCCCCATGGCCAACAGCCCCAATTATTCTGCAAGCTTCCTGTGCACGGCCGTCGCTACCCAAGCACCAGGCGACTAGTGACGAGGTTAGGGCCGCCAGGCAGGCAAAGTCCTCCCCCAGCCCCTGAGACTGCGTCACCTCCAGCACACCTGCAAAAAGAAGCAGGTCGCTGTGCCCTCCACCTAGCAGCTTTCATTCTGTTGGGAGAACGGCACCAAGATGTTTACGACCCAGAGGGGTAGATGGGCAGAGGATGCAGGGCCTGTGGGCACCTAGCCCGGCCGTGCCTGTGGCCGGGGGCCTGGAAGGTTTGGGCAGGGTGGTGGTGTTGTCTGAGCTAGATCCTGAAGGAGGTTTGTTGTTGATCCAGGGCCAGGAGCCCAGCTCAGGAGTGGCCTGCAGGGGTGAGAATGAGGCTTTCGCCACTCAGCCCATGCTTGTTTCCTCCCACCCAGGGTCTCCTTCCTTCTCACCGGGTCACAACTCCCTTCCGGATGCGCTTTGACTTGGCGCAGTGGGGACCCGCCAGAGGCTGAGATGCTGCCTCATCAGGACGACTCAGAAAAGCAGGGGAGAGAGTGTGCCGAGCTGGTGTGTGTGTGGGGGCAGCGGGGGGAGTATTTTCAAGTCGGTAATGTTGGTGCACGATTCAGAGACAACCAAGGGCGGGGCCGGGGCCCAAAGATGACGTCTCGCTCCTTGGAGCCGGTACTCCATCCTTCCCTGTGTCTTGGAGGAGGGTCACTAAGTCAGCCTCACCCAGGGCTGCACAACCACATGTAAGAACTTCCCCGCACCAGGTCCTGCTGCCATCACTCCTGCCTGTGTGAATGCAGAGGGCAGCCCTTTGGGGGCTGGTTCTTAGAAGATGCAGAAAAGATCCCACAAAGACCTGAACTTCCCACGTTTAGGTTTATGTTTTCCATGGGAATCGGCTAGGAGCAGATCTAATGAGAAGAGGAATCACAAGATGGGTCTTAACTTTCCTGGGGGGCAGAAAAGCCCGATAAAGCCGCAGGTTCTCTCAGAGGCTAATTACCAGCTCATTACACAGGCCAGCGGCTTCCAGGCCTCGGTCCCCCTAACAGGGGCTCCGCTGGAGGGAGTCTCTGTGCCTCTAAGGCCCTTTGTTCAATCCTTGCCCAGGAAATCACAAAAAAATCACCAGGTTCCCACCAGCTCAGGTCGCTGGGGGCCTAGGGTAAGCCGTCCATCTCTGCCTCCTACCAGCCCCAAGCCCTGGGCAACCCCCTTCACCTGAGCCTCTATTTCTCAACTATAAAATGGACACAAGTAACATTATCTACTGCATGAATTTCCTGGGGCCACAAGCTGGGTGGCTGAAGACAGCAGAGATTTCTTGTCTCAAATTTCTGCAGCCTGGGAGTCTGTGGTCAAGGCGTCTGAAGGGTCACACTCCCTCTGAAGGTGCTGGGGAAGGATGTATTCCAAGCCTCCCTCCCTGTGTGCCTCTCTGTCTCTGATTCAAATTTTTCCTTTTCATAAGGACACCAAACATATTGGACCAGGGCCCCACCCTATTGCAGTGTGACTTCATCCTAACCTGACTAATTACATCTGCAATGACCCTCTTTCCAAATAAAGTCACATTCTGAGGTTCTGGTGGTTAGGCCTTCAGCACATGAATTTGGTTGGTGAGGGGGACACAATTCAACCCATAGCATCTTCTTTCCGGGGATTCTACAACTGCTAACTTCTTTAAAGAGTCATTGAATTGAAATCACTTCTTTAAAGAGTCATTCAAACGTGACTTATGACTTGTGTTTCCTTCTCAAATAAGCTTTGAGAAGTGATCGCTCACCTTCTTCAAAACTTAGTGAACACATCTTAGGAATGGGGTTCTGTGGAGGTGACAGATGTGATGGAGGTCTGGGTAGTGCCTACCTCCCCTGGTTTCTAGAAAACTGAGAAGTGAGATGGGCCAAAGAGAAAAGCCAGGGTAGACCCTAATCCTTGGGGAACTCCAGAGTGGAGAGGGCAGCTGGGAGGTGGCAGAGAAGGGGTGACACCCATCGAGCAAAGGGGATGTCAAAGAAAACAGTCCCCTAAGACCACCTGAGGATGGAGGAATCATTCAGTCATCGCGTGACCAGAGGAGGCTCAGCTCACCTTGACCTTGAAGGGTAACCCAAGTGAGTGGGGATAGGAGCGCCAGCACCCTGGCAAGGAACTCGGGCACGGGTGACTCAGCCATGCGTACGTTCATTTACATCACCAGCATTTTTGGGGCAATTGCTGTGTATCAAGTGCTGGGCTGGACCCTGAATAGGAAATTGTACTTTTTCCCTGGGCTGCAGGAACAAAGTACCTCAAATTGGGCAGTTGAAACGACAGAAATTTATTGTCTCACAGTTCTGGAGGTCAGAAGTTATGATCAAGGTGTCAGCCGGCTGACCCCTGAGTTCCTTCTGAGGGTGGTTTGGGAGGATCTGTTGCAGGCCTCTTTCCTGACTCCTGGTGTTGCTGCCAACTGTCAGTGTTCCTTGGTCCCTTGGCTTGTAGAAGCATCACCCCGATCTCTGCCTTCATCTTCACATGGCATTTTCTCTGTGTGCTTCTCTGAGAAGAAATATCCCCCTTCGATAAGGACGTAGTCCTATTGGATTAGGGCCCATGCTAACGACCGCATCTTAACCTGATCATCTGCAAAGATCCTGTCTCCAAGTAAGGTCACAGCTACAGGTAAGAAGGGTTAGGATTCAAATATCTTTTTTGCGGGGGGAGGGGAGCGGTACAATTCAACCCATAACAGAAAGTAAAAGGATATGACCCCTGCCCTAAAGGAGTTCTCAGCTATTGCTAGAAGCAGAAAATTCTCATGGGGAGAGTGAAAAGAAAGTTCAGAAAGGTGAATACAGGCCGTACAATCGATAGAAGATGGAATTGATTCGCAAGGTAAGCCCAGGAGGCTGCAGCTCTTGCCCTGAGATCCAGGACACAAAATGATGCTAGAGTCGATTCCGCATCTCACTATTTTTTTTTTAAATTAAATTAATTAATTAATTTATTTTTGGCTGTGTTGGGTCTTCGTTTCTGTGCGAGGGCTTTCTCTAGTTGCGGCAAGTGGGGGCCACTCTTCATCGCAGTGCGCGGGCCTCTCACTATCGCAGCCTCTCTTGTTGCGCAGCACAGGCTCCAGACGCGCAGGCTCAGTAGTTGTGGCTCACGGGCCTAGTTGCTCCACGGCATGTGGGATCATCCCAGACCAGGGCTCGAACCCGTGTCCCCTGCATTGGCAGGTGGATTCTCAACCACTGCGCCACCAGGGAAGCCCTCACTCTTGTTTTGACTTCAGGTGGGCCTCCGCGAGGGGCAGTTTCCAGAGATGGGTTTCTCCCTTACTGCCTTGCATGCCACTGCCCAGCCCTGTGAGTTCTGCGGGCGATGGAGAGTGACCACTGGTGGATCTCCTCATCCCTGGGCAACTTGTCACATCCAGCAGGGCTCGGGGTCCTCCGTCTGCCCTTCCCACCGTGCTCCTGGAATCCATCGTCAAAACACAGGGTTGAAGTGTAAAGGATTGAGGCTGAGTTACCGGCTCAGAGCCTTAAACACCTCCCTCTGAAAAGAAAAATCTCCATGCAAGTTGGTAAAAGAAAAAATATAAGAAAAAAAGTTTTTGTTTCAAAATAATCTTCATTACACAAGGATTATAAGAATTGTCACTTCAATTGTGCTGAAGCCTAGTCTTAAAAGGGGGTAGGTGGCTTTCCCCTTCTCAGTAGAAACGGCTGTCATTCGGCTGGCGGTGCATTTCATCACTGAGCTGCCCGCCACTAGGAGTGTTTAGCGGAGGTGCTGGCTGATTTTTCTTTTCCTTTCCCTCCCCTCCTCTCCCCGCCCTCCTGCAGAGAACGTGGGCTTTTGAGGCCCTAAGCCCTGGGTTCAAATGGCAGTTCTCAGCTTGCCAGCCGCGGGAACTTTGGGGGTTTTGGTAACTGTAGTGGGTGTGTGTGTGGGGGGGCAGTATTACACGATGGGGTAGAGGAGGAAGAAGAGAGTGTGAAAATTTCCCAGCACTGTGTCCAGCCCATCCCGAGGGCTCCTACGCAGCGACCACTATGTTTCCCCTGACCATCCCATTTAATGAGGCCCATCCCATTTTCTCCTATCACTTATCGAAACATAACAGTTATCAACATTTAAAAATTATGTATTACTTATTGGTTTGCTTGTTTATCCCCTGTTATTCCTCAATAGCTCATAAGCTCCATGAGGAAAAGGACCGTGTTTTCCTTTCACACAGAACCTGGCAAAGAGCAGGCCCTCAGCTGAATAAACGAAAGCCCCTATACTCAGGCTCTCTGTGCCTCAGTGTCTGCATCTGTAAAATGGGGATTAAACACTTACCCACTCAGTAGAGTCATGATAAGAATGAAATGTGTTGAGTTGCCCAGAACAGAGTCTGGCCCAGAGTGAGTGTGGATATAAGTGTTACTGCTGTGAACTCTGGATACTGCAGAATGATCGATGCCACACTTCCTTCTTTCTTTATTTTTTGGCTGCGTCACGTGGCTTGCTGGATCTTAGTTCCCTGACCAGGGATCGAACCCATGCCCTTGGCAGTGAAAGCGCGGAGCCCACTGGAATGCCAGGGAATACCCCACACTTCCTTTTTAATTCCTAATTTAGAGACTTTAGTGCCTGCGGACTTGGTCAAGTGGAGAGCTGGTGAAAACTAACAGGGGAAGGAGTGTAGGGGCTTGGGGTGGAGACAGTGGCCTGTGACATTCATCAGACAAAGCTCTTCACTCAGTTGAGGGCCTGCTCTTTGCCAGGTTCTGTGTGAAAGGGAAACACGGTCCTTTTCCTCACAGAGCTTACAGTCTATTGAGGAATAGGCAATAAACAAGCAAACCAATAAAGAGTACATAATTTTAAAATGTTGATAGCTGTCATGTTTCTATAAATGATAGGAAAAAACGGGATGGGCCTCATTAAACGGCGTGGTCAGGGAAGGTGAGACCTACCTGTAAATTAAAGTTGGAGGGAGGCAGAGCCAGCTGGTGGGAGGATGGGAAGGGTGCTCAGAGAAGAAGGGTGAGGCCCGCAAAGCCCCTGAGATGCGAGGGGGCCTGGCAGGCTGGGGTCTGTCGGGGACAGGGGCACGAGTGCAGCTGGGGAGGGGGCAGGGCTGCCTCCCGCCTGGTCTGGTTTATCCTCTGTCTCTGGTTAGGGCGCCATGCATCTTCTTTCCAGGAGGATCTGTAAGGATTGAGAAAGACATACAGGTCTTTATCATTGGGGTCAGATTTCAGAATCCCAGGCAGCTTGGCTGTCCTGTTCTCCCGATGAGAAAGTGGAGACCCCAGGCTTGAAGAAACTTGGTAAAGTGGAGCAGAGAGAATTTGTTTTTGTTTTTTATTTCTTATGCTATTCTTTCTTTCTTTTTTTAAATAGATCTTTATTGGAGTATAATTGCTTCACAATACTGTGTTAGTTTCTGTTGTACAACAAAGTAAATCAGCTATATGCATACATATATCCCCATATCCCCATATCCCCTCCCTCTTGCGTCTCCCTCCCACCCTCCCTAACCCACCCCTCTGGGTCATCGCAAAGCACCGAGCTGATCTCCCCGTGCTATGCGGCTGCTTCCCACCAGCCAACTATTTTACATTCCGTAGTGTATATATGTTGATGCTACTCTCACTTCGCCCCAGCGTACCCCTCCCACCCTGTTTCCTCAAGTCCATTCTCTATGTCTACATTTTATTTTTGTCCTGCCACTAGGTTCATCAGTACCTTTTTTTTTTTTTTTTAGATTCCATATATATGTGTTAGCATACGGTATTTGTTTTTCTCTTTCTGACTTACTTCACTCTGTATGACAGACTCTAGGTCCATCCACCTCACTGCAAATAACTCAATTTCGTTTCTTTTTATGGCTGAGTAATATTCCATTGTATATATGTACCACATCTTCTTTATCCATTCATCCGTTGATGGACACTTAGGTTGCTTCCATGTCCTGGCTATTGTAAATAGTGCTGCAGGGAACATTGTGGGACATGACTCTTTTTGAAGTATGGTTTTCTCAGGGTATATGCCCAGTAGTGGGATTGCTGGGTCATATGGTAATTCTATTCTTAGTTTTTTAAGGAACCTCCATACTGTTCTCCATAGTGGCCGTATCAATTTACATTCCCACCAACAGTGCAGGAGGGTTCCCTTTCACCACACCCTTTCCAGCATTTATTGTTTCTAGATTTTTTGAAACAGGCATCTGAGCTTGATCTGCTGTGGGACTTCGGGCAAGTCACAAACTCTTAGATGCCGTAGCATCCTCCTTCATAGTTCCCAGCATGCTCTCTAGTGAAGTAGTTGGTCCTCTGGCCAGTTAAACAGCTACCAGGAACCACTGCTATTCTGGGGGCTCTGGAGACCTCAGAGTTGGGACTGCCCCTGCCTTGTTTAGTCAGTTGTGAGCCTCCTTGCTGCAGTGCTTGAGAGGGTCCACTTCGGAAGGAAAGAACTTACAAGAGCAGTAAAACTGTCCTCTTGGCACTGGGCTGGCACTGCCTTTTATCTAAAGGGGACACCTAGGCATCCAGGCAGAGAGATTCTCCTAGAATATAGAACACAGCCTCCTCGAGCCTCCTCAAAGTCATTTTGGTCAATGCCTGTCTATGGTCAGTGCCCAGGTCAGTCATAAAGATGATCACAATCATGGTCATAATAATGATACTCATGCGTGCTTGCTAAGTGCCAAGTACTCTGCTTAGTGCTTCGAACACACTGACCCACACACTTTCTTCTCACACCAGCCCCATGAGGCAGGTGCTCACGTTGCTCCCACTTGACAGATGAGCAAAGTGAGATGCTGTGAGGTTAGGTAACTCTTCATAAAGCCGTTCAGTGACTCTTTGGCAGACCTGGTATTTAAATGCAGTTGCACCTAGTTTTCTGATCACGAGGTGATTTTGTCTTTTACTGTGAGTCTTTTTTTAAAAATTTGTTCATTTTTTAATGTCAGAATGGACCATGAATTCTAATTATTTTATTTGATGGTTTATAACCCATTACTATCACTATTTATTTCATTGCTCAACTATCCCAGAGTTGGCCAGT
This sequence comes from Balaenoptera acutorostrata, assembly GCF_949987535.1. Lineage (NCBI taxonomy): Eukaryota > Metazoa > Chordata > Mammalia > Artiodactyla > Balaenopteridae > Balaenoptera > Balaenoptera acutorostrata. The sequence goes on from NC_080066.1 coordinate 175,685,794, forward strand.
GGGAGCCCTTTCCAATGGCCTCCTGTGTCCTTCTGACATCTTTTCATCTTTCTTTGATTACTTTCTTACTTTTTGGCACACTAAAATATTCCAGGCTCATCTTAGATATTTCCTGCCCAAGCCCTGAGATCAGCCTTTTTTCTACGGAGCCTTGGTTCCCTTCAGTGGATGAGGGTACTTAGAAGCCAAGATCTGAGCGTACGTGTGCTTATTGCCTCTAGGGCATCACTGCCTCCAGGCCCTGTCAGCCCATTTCTAAAAACTCCATGGAAAAGTAGAGACCACAGTCCTTTCTGGTGTTGACAACATTCAATGGAGAATTATTTTAATTTTACCATCAGAAAAAAATCTCCTGAAGTGGCCATGGAATCAGAAGATCCTTTTAATCCCTTTGATACTTATTTCTTTGTGTTCAAGACTCACCAGAGGGTGTGAGCAAATGCTTGTCATTCTCTGCTTTGAGCTGCTTCTGGAGACCTCAGACATTCTAGAAGGGAGGAAGCAGGGAGAGAAGATTCCTGAAGATTGTCTGGGCTTGATGTGAACCAGGAGCCTCCTCTGTCTTGGATGTTTTGCTGTCAGCTCCCTCCCTCACTCCCCTCCTCTCTCTCATGGGCCCTAAGTTTTCTGGACTGTCTCTGGGACACAGCCATAAACAAGGAAGACAAAAATCTTTGCCCTGAAGTAGCTGACATTCCATTTGGGGGACAGTCAATCCAGAGTACTTAGTAAACAAATATTCCAAATGGAGGTGCGTGCTAGGAGGGGAAAGGACGGGGCCCCACGATGCAGGAAGTATGGAGGAGGAGGTGGTGGTGGAGATGCAGCTTAATTTAGAAAATGGTCCAAGAAGACCTCTCTGAGGCAGAGACCTGGAAGCTGAGCGGGAGCCACAGGGAAAGTGAGGGAACAGCATTGCAGGCAGAGGGAAAGGCATGTGAGAATGCTCAGAGGGAGGAGAGAGCTCCGAGCATTCCAGCAACTGACGGGAAGCTGGGGTGGCCGGTGCGGTGAGTGAGGGGGAGGGGGACACGGGACGGGGGACAGATCACCCAGGTGGTCACTGCAGCCGTTTGGATTTGGACAGTGCAGAAACCCCCGGATTGGGGGAGCACATCTGGTAATTGAAAAGATGAAAAAATTAATAATAAAGTGCTCATTCGCAGACAGCCACGAGGAAGATAATGGATGGTGGCCAGGCAGACCATATGCACTTGGCTAACAGAATTAATCACGCTCGGTACGGCACAAAACAGGGACGACAAGCACAATAAAACATTTGAAGATGAGAGTGGATTTTAATTTTCAGAGTAGTCTAAAACAATACGATAATGATGATAGCCAAGTTGGCCCTGTGAATGTAAAATCCAAATAAGACACAAATTAAAGTCATAAATAATATTTAATTTGCTATTCCAATGCATTCTCAAAAGTCATATTGATGAAAAAAGTTATTAGAATGAATCAAATGAAGACTCTCGTATGTCTGGAATATTTAGTGGACTGGAGAATGCCAGCAGAAAAAAAAAATCTCTACCACGATGTATGAGTTGGAAACTGGGTGAGAACATTATGATTTTCAACTTGCGTTTATCGAGCCAACCGCAGACTATATTTCCAGGGCCATTTAGCTAGATAGAACAAATAAGAGAAGACTGATTTTTAAGAACTTGTGATTAATGACATGCAATTCCTTTAGTTTGTAAATACTCTATCCCAACGATATTTTGTGCTCTCATCTGTTACTGAGCCTTGAGCAACGGGGCTTGAGGGACCTTGTTTTGTTGTCACCAATGGTTTCTCCCGTGTATCGTAGTTCTATGAACTTGGATCTTAAATTCAGGGAGTGTACCTCATATGTTGCAGGCACAGAACTGGGAGAGGCAATGAGAGATGCCACAAAAGACAGACAAATCATGAAAGAACAGCTATTAATTTTCAAAGTATTAAGTATGATTATAGGGAATGTTAAAAAGAATGGCTAAATGCAAAGGGCGAGGAGAGAACGAACAAGGCAAAAGGAGAGGGTAATTACCGATGCGAATGAAAAACACAACGAAAAATGTCAGTGCGGGGGGATGGGCTGTCAGCCTGGATCAACGTGTCCACCTGACAAGCGACGTTGATCATGACTTTAAAAAAGAACCAGAAATGAACACGAGTGTTTCCCTAAGAACATATTGTGTTCTCTTTCTATGAATGGAACAATGGTGTTCTGTAAATAATGCTGGGACATGACTGTCCCAAAGGGTGTTTTGAATGAGCTTTCCCCAACCCCAAGCTAAAAGGACTCCAAATGCTTTGTGTAAACCTAAAATATGCATTTGGTGTTGCCAACCGTAGGAGATATTATGACTGACTTTGCAGAGTCAATCAGTCAAGAATTAACCAATGGTGGACCTTGTTGTTTATCTATTTTACATATAGTAGTGTATATCTGTTATTCCCAGACTCCTAATTTATCTCCCCTCTTTCCCCTTTGGTAACCGTAGTTTGTTTTTTATGTCTGTGAGTCCGCTTCTGTTTTGTAAACAAGTTCATTTGTATCATCTTTTTTAGAATCCATGTGTAAGTGATATCATCTATTTGTTTCCGTCTGGCTTACTTGACTTAGTATGATCACATCTAGGTCCATCCATGTTGCTGCAAATGGCATTACCGAACTATAGTCATAATCTTGTAATAACCTATAATGGAAAAGAATGTGAAAAAGTGTATATATACACTTTGCTGTACACTAGAAACTAGCACAAAACTGTAAATCAATTAAAATACTTCACTTAAAAAAAAAAAGCAGTGGTGAGAGGCAACCACTTTGTCTCCAAAGAGAATGCCTTAGGGGATGCGACCATGGTCACTCTGACTCCTGGACGATCACAGCCTTCTCAGAGGTCATAAGCCGCCACCAGACCCTCCTTGAGGGGGCTGGCTTTGGGCGGCCCCAGCCCTCCTGCTTGCTTCGTTGTTCACTTGAATACGGGTGCTGGTCTGGCTTTCTCCACCGACATTCCACATAAGTCTTTCTCGTGCTTACCTCCATCCTCGCCTGAGACCCATCAGTCAGCCAGCCCCGCTGAGTCCCCTGCCTGAGCTGCCTCCATCTGGGCACCTCTTCCCCAGCCTCCCAACACCTGACTCCATCCTCTCTCACCTGCTTGGCTGCAATCGCCTCCTGGCTGGTCTGACTCCCCGCCTCTCATCCATCTTCCACGAGGCAGCCTGAGTGATCTTTCTAAATTGCAAATCAGATCCCATCAGTGTCCTTCTTAAAACCCTTTTAATAGCTCCCTAGGGCGGTGTTTCTCAACCTTAAAGAAAAATTCCCTATGCACTAGTTTGATAAATAATGATAATATCTACTATTTATCTATAGCGATGATTCCTATTTATCAAGCACTTCCTGTGTGCCAGGCCCTGTGCTTGCATCAATGCGCTTAACCTTCACCATAACCCTTACATGCCTACCACGTCACAGGTGAGGCTGTGTCTTGCTGGAGGCGATGTCCTGCAGCTGGCCCCAGACCCAGGTCTGACTGGGGCTGTTCAGCTTCTCTAATGCTCTCGCCTGCCCCGACACCTCTCCAGGGCACTGGGTCTCCCGCCACGTGGGGGCCTGGCCCCCCTGCCTGCACATAGATTGCATTCCTTTGGGGATCATTGCCCTGGATCTGTAGGATAGCCTCCAGCATCCTTCTTGTGGCTCACAAGGCCACTGATGGTCGGCCCGAGCTTCCACCTCTAACCATCCACTCTACGGGTCCTATTCCCTGCGTTTCTGCTCTGGGTTTCCTTCCCTCACCTCTTCTGACTCTTGTTCCTCCTTGAGACTCGGGTGATTACCATTACCTCTTCCAGGAAGCCCTCCCTCACACCCCAGGTTGGATCAGGGGCCCCACCTGAGCTGCACCAGTTACCTCTACCCTCTATCAGGGTCCTCTCCAACCAGCTGCGTTCCTCGTCTTTCTCCTCTTCTAAACTGTGAGTTCCCAGAGGGAGTAGATCATGTCCTATTTATTTATTCATTATTCACTCAACAGATACTTGCTGAGCACCTTTGGTGTGACAGGCACTGCGCTGGGCGCTGCAGATACAGTAGTGACAAGAACAGACAAGACCATACTCTCATGGGAATTACACTTGTAAAAGATGTTGAAATGGAAATTGGGGGCAAGATCCCAAGATGAAATAGATACTCCATCCCAAAGAGGCTCCCGGGGCAGGAGCATGTATCACTTTGGAATGGACATGCATGGCCTTGGGGTCGGGTGGCCTGGCATCCAAAATCAGCTCTGATGCTTAACTTGCTGTGTGCCCTCAGGCAGGTAACATAGCTTCTCTGAGCTGTAAAACAGGGTCAATAATTTGGACTCCACAGGGTTGCAGGGAGATGAAAAGGTCAGTGGTCACCTGGCACTGGCTTGTGTTCAGCTGATGGAAGACCCTTCACTGCCTCCCCTCCCCCTTTTGAGCTCGGTTTTCATCGAGTCCTGTATCTCCGGTTTGTTTTGGGGGCAGCAGGTGCTTGAGTGGCATTCCTGAGCCCCAGCCCCCTGGGCCTGCGACTTCTGCACCTCTCCTCCACACACCCCGCCCCCATGGGGAGATCTGAGTCACACCCTTGAGGACGGTGCAGCAATTTGCACACCTGCCATCCACGTACTACATTGCCTGGTTCCTCTCACTATGTTCCAAACTGTGCTTTTATTCTGCTAAGCTAGTAATAGGGTGAGAACAGAAGAATCTAGTTTTTTGAAATCCATTAAGAAAATACCCATGGTTTTTTTGGGGAGTTTGGGGTAGTAGATGAAAACAAGGATCTCCTGTATAGCACAGGGAAATATATTCAATATCCTGAGATAAACCATAATTGAGAAGAATATAAAAAACAATATATATATATATTTATATATAGCTGAATCACTTTGCTGTACAGCAGAAATTAACACAACATTGTAAATCAACTACACTTCAATTTAAAAAAACACCCCAAACTAGAAGCCACCAAGGTGTTTTTTATAGGTGAATGGCTAAACAAACTGGTTCATCATACAATGGAATACTATACAGTGATAAAAAGAAAAGGCCTATCAAGCCACAGAGACATAGAGAAGCTTTAAATGCATATTGCTAAGTGAAAGAAACCAGTCTGAAATGGCCACATACTGTAGGATTCCAACTATATGACATTCTGGAAAAGGCAAAATTATGGAGACAGAAAAAAGATCAGTGGTTGCTAGAGTTGGGGGAAGGGTGGGATGAGTTGACAGAGCACAGGAGATTTTTAGGAGAGTAAACCTATTTTGTATCATGTTATAATTGTGGATATATATCATTCCACATTTATCCCAACCCATAGAATGTATAGCACCAAGCATGAACCCTAATGTCCACTGTGGACTTTAGTTAATAATAATGTATCAATACTGGTTCATCAGTTGTAACAAGTATATTTGTAACATTGATGCACAATGTTAATTAAAGGGGAAATTCTGAGTGGGAGAGGGAGAGAGATTCATGGGAACCCTCTGCCCTCAATTTTTACTCTAGAAAATAAAGTCTATTAATACAATTTTTTTTTAAAATTTTATTTATTTATTTATTTATTTATGGCTGTGTTGGGTCTCCGCTTCTGCGCGAGGGCTCTCTCCAGTTGCGGCAGGTGGGGGCCACTCTTCATCGCGGTGCACGGGCCTCTCACTATCGCGGCCTCTCCTGTTGTGGAGCACAGGCTCCAGACGCGCAGGCTCAGCATTTGTGGCTCACGGGCCCAGTTGCTCCGCAGCATGTGGGATCCTCCCAGACCAGGGCTCGAACCCGTGTCCCCTGCCCTGGCAGGCAGACTCTCAACCACTGCGCCACCAGGGAAGCCCCTATTAATACAATTTTTAAAAGAAAAAGAGAGATTCCCTTGGAAGAACACAAATCTCATGAAATGAGACCACAAGGGCCCTCTTTTGGGATTTTGGGTTGGAATTGTTGAGCTGTAGAGGAAGGGGTCCAGTGGAGGATAGGGCCATACCCTTCTCAATACGTCTGTGGCCAGAGATGCCAACTCAGGATCCAGTCCCAGCCCCGGCCAGAGTCCTCTGCAGGGTGTTTAGAGCAGTGTGGTCCAGTAGAAGCATGGATCAAGCCACATAAGGAACTGTCAATTCCTAGTAGCCACATAAAAAAAGAGAAATAAATCTTAGCAATATGTTTTATTTAATCCAATTGTCCAAAATATTATCATTTCAATATATGCAATTGATATAAAAATTATTAATGAGATATTTCACACTTTTTTTTTGGGTACTAAGTCCTCAAAATCTGATGAGTGTTTAAGACTTGTACCTGGGTTTGGACTGGCCATATTTCAAGGGCTCAAGCATCCAGGAGCCCGTCGCTACTGCAGGGCACAGCACAGCTTAGACGGTCCCAGAACAGAACCCAGGTTGGGTTCTGGGAAGAAAGAGAGGCTTCTCCCCACCAGCTTCTTCCCTTCTTTGTTCCTTCCCCCTGTGAGGGTATGCCAATTGAAAATTAATTTTGAGAGTTGCTCCCATCTCACAAACTCCTTGGGGGCAAGTGTCTGTGCCCAAGGATCTGTCTGCATAAGGCAGAGGCAGGCCCATCTCAGTGAAACTGCTGCAGCTTCATTCTGCCGAAGTTGGTGGATATTTTCCCCTCTTCCCACTTTCCGTCACTTTGCTTATCTGGGAGGGAATTAAACGCAAGGGAGACTGGGGGTGCATACAGCTGTGGCCTCTCTCTGCCCCACACAAACCTCATGTGAGGAAAATTCTCTGGGGAGCTCCACCAGAATGAAATGGGACTTCTTAGGTTGCTGCCCCTTCTAAGGCAAGGAGAACACCTGTTACCTGGTGCCTCTGCAGCTCCCTCTCTTCCTGTGCCCTGGCAGGCATCAATAATCGATTTCCACTCTCTTTCGGATGCATCTTCTCAGTGTCTTTCTCTGCATTCCACATCCTGCTCTAGGCAGCTGATCCAGTTGGACTGGAGACAGCCCCAGCCTTACCCAGTTTGCTCTCCCTGCTCTAGGAGATGGCCCAGCTGGTCTTTCCAACTGCACTCATCATTGTTCCCTTCTCCTCATGGGCTCCGCATTCCAGCAGCATCAAACCATTCTTCATTCTCTTGAACACCCAGGGGTGCTGCATATGGTTGCGCAGGTTGTTCACTGCACAAGGGCTCCCAGCCAGGGGGCGAGTAGAGCACAACATCCAGCCCAGCGCTCACTCACCAAGCTGTACCCCTTAGACGGAGGACACATGCACCTGGGTTAAGGGTGCCTTTGTCTAGTTTGCATAAAGGCATTCTATGTGTTAATAGTGACCTGCAAACCTCCTGCCTCCGGGCCTTTACCTGTGCTGTTCCTTCTGCGCGGGATGCTCTTTCCCTACCATTTTGTCCTCTTGGAAGCTCTAATTCCTTAAACCCATCCAGGTCTTGTGGTAAGTACTCCAACTTCGTGGGGCTCAGTTCACTCATTCTTACAGAAGCACTAAGGAAGGGCAGTTGATGTCCACGTGGAATGGTGAACTCGAGTCTGGAGGCTGTGTCTCATTGTCACCCTCGTGCCCAGGCTGGGGCCTGGCAAAAGTGCACTGATGACCTGGCAAGGCATCTCTGTTGAAGCTGTGAGACAGAACAGGCCCCAGCAGCTAATAAGACTACCAGGGCGGGAGCTGCTCTCAATACTTCACGTGTTCTATCTCATTTAACGTCTGCAGAAGCACCCAGAGCTGGGAACTGTTACTGCCACCCCTGGTTCATGGGTGGGTGTGCAGGAGGGGACGAGCCACAGAGAGGCTGGGACCCCACCCCCGGCATGGGGCTGGGTGGGACGGTGGGCTCTCCACCCCAGACTCCTGCTCACCGCTTTCTCTGTGGGCCCACCCACCTCCCAGCACACAGGTGTTTCAGTTTTTCCGTGATCGTGATGGATGTGGAGGTGTGGGCTGGCTTCATCAGCAATGATACTGACAAGACACCAGCCTCTAGCGCTGAGGGCCATTCCCTCTACGCCAGGCACTACGCACTTTCTGAGATCACCACAGCTGTGTGTGCAGCTCTGTGCCAGATGTTCTGTAGACATCTCAAGTAGGTGTCTTTATGTTAACCACCCCTCCCCACCACCTTAGTAAGCTAAGGCCCAAGGCTCTTAGAGCCAGAAAGTGCTAGAGCCAGGAGTCACCGGTGGTGGGGGGGTGGGGGTGGGGTCTGGCTTCAGTGCCTGGCCTCTGGCTCCAAACGCTGCTGCCTCTCAAAGGTCCCGGGGGACCGGGATGTTTCCGCTTTCCAAGACCCAAGCCAAAGCCCTGGGGAAGGTGATGTAGCCCACGGGGTGGGCCCATGAGCCCTGGAGGCAGCCAGCTTGGTTGTACTCCCAGCTCTGCCACTCACCCGCTGAGAGCCTTGGGGGAGTTGCCTAACCTCTCTGTGCCTCAGTCTCCTCAGCTGTAAAGTAGGTTCAGTGCTAGAACCTGCTGCCACGGTCGTTATAGGGACGGAACGAGACAAAGCATCCACGTGCTTGGGTGCCTAAGGGCTCAAGACATGCTAACCTCTCAGGCTGAGAGGGTGGGGCCGGGCTTTGGGGTCAGACCTGCCATTACACAATTGCTCACCCTCTCCAAGCCTCAGTTTTCTCATCTGCAAAATGGGCATCAGACTCTACCTGGAGTTCACTCCTGATATCGTTCCGCAGACAGGTGGAATTCCAGCAACGTGACAAGCCTGTGCTGGTGTTGTGGATTTGGCCTTGAACTAGGGCCTGCCCACCCCTAGGAGGTCTGGTGTCAAGCCCAGGGGGGCTTAACCTGTGGTCTGTGCACCCGGATGCTTCCCACATGGCTTTAGAGGGTTTTACAAACCCCGATGTCCTATAAGTAAGTACCTTTTCCTGAGCAGAGGGTCTGGAACTTTCACTGAATTTTCAGGCAGACCCTCATCTAAAAAGCCAGGGAGGCCCGAGGCAGAGAGGGGAGCTGGTTGGGTCATGGTGGGCCTTGAGCACTGCGGGAGCCTGGCCTTGTGGGCTGGCCAGTCTCTCATTGCTGTCACCTGCTCGGCCACAGAGCAGGGGTCACGGCCCGACTCATGCAGTGGTCCACCCCCGGGACCCCTGTGACCCCAGGCCCGAGTCTGGGGAGACAGGCGTGGGGCACTGTGCAGGGTGAGTGCGGGTTGCCCCAGATCCCCCCCATGCTGCCTGCCCACCTCGCTGCAGCCACAGAAAGAGCTTAGGGGGAAAACACATTCCTAAATAAATAATAAATACAGGCAGGAAACATAATAGAGAAAGTGCTTGCCTCATTCAGGACTTTTGACAGGCCTGCCCTGCCAGCTCTGGGCTCGCGCCATCTCTCCCAATTACCACCTCTGCCTCCAAGTGTTGCCATAGAAACCCTAAGTCAACTCACCGGCTGCAACTGTTGCTGGAAAGTTCTCAGCATCCACCTCTCAGCTCCTCTGCAGCTCCCCACCAGCAAGCAGCTGCAGGAATTGTTCTTCCTTGGGAAACCTGCCCCCCTCCGCCCCCCACCCAGTCACAGGGCAGAGGGAGGGGTGGAAAGGAGGGGCTTGGGTGTCAGCCCTCCAGGTTCAAATCCTGGCCCTGCTTCCTCTACTAGCTTGACAGGTCATTCAAGCTCCCTAAGCCTCCGTTTCCTCCTTTGCAAAGTGGGAACAGTGATGGAGCCGACCTTGGGCAGCGGCATTCTGCACGTAAAGTGCTTGGTCCATTGCGAGTGCTCAGGCAAAGCTGGTGATTATTGTTATCACAATGAGGGCCTGGGAAGGAGAGGGCGGTTATTCTCTCTGTACTGAGGTTGGCTTGTAGGAGAGGGGCTGAGGCCAGGGTATCAGGAGGCTGAGCTCTCAGTGGGTTTTGCTGACCCGCTGCCCCTCAGTAGACCTCAATCTGCTCATCTGCTCCGCGGGCAGCTTGCTTCATTGGAAGGTTTCCCAGGTCGACTCCTTGGATGCCTAGGGAGACGTTGGTCTGCAGCACACTGCTGGATTTGTGGTCAGAGGACACTTCCTCCAGCGATGGGGACAGGCTGCTGAGAGAAAAGAATCCGGCGTCTGCACCCCCTGTCAGCCCTGCCCCATCACACCCCTCCCGGCCCCCTCTTCTCTGCGTGCTTGGTCTTGCCTCGTGGTCCCCTGTCCAGCTGCCTGCATCTCGACACCCTTCCACGGACCTCAGCCTCCAATGCCTTGGGCAGATTGCACCTCCCCCAGGAAGGCTGTATCAGCCAAGGTCCAACCAGGAGAGGGAATCACACGAGTTGTTCCAGCAGAACAAAGTTAAAGAAGTGTTCCACTCCACACCTATTAGCATGGCTATGATCAGAAGAACAGAGAACAAGTGCTGGCAAAGATGTAGAGAAATCAGCACCCTTGTGTGTTGCAGGTGGGGATGTAAACAGTGTAGCCGCTACAGAAAATGTTATGATGGTCCTCAAAAAATTAAACACAGAACTACCATATGGTCCAGCAACGTCCCTTCTGGGTGTATCCTCTAAAGAAAGCAGAGACTAGAACAGATATCTGCGCACCTACGTTCATAGCAGCACTATTTAAAATAGCCAAAATTTAGAAGCCACCCAAGTGCCCATCAACAGATCAATGGATAAACACAATGCGGTATACACATACAATGGGATATTATTCAGCCTTAGAAAGGAAGGACATTCTGACACGTGCTCCAGCACAGATGAACCTTGAGGACATTATGCTAAGTAAAAATAAGCGCATCACCAAAGGACAAATACTGTACGATTCCACTTCTGTCAGGTACCCAGAGCAGTCAAATTCATAGAGACAGAAAGCAGAATGGTGGTTGCCAGGGGCTGGGGAAAGGGAGGATGGGGAATTATTGTTTAAGGGTGACAGAGTTTCATTTTGCAAGAGGAAAAATTTCTGGAGATGGATGTTGGTGGATGGTTGCACAACCCAGTGTGGATGTACCAGAAGGCCATTGAACTGTGCACTTAAAAATGGTTAAAATGGTAAATTCCATGTTCTGTATATTTTAGCATAATTAAAAATGAAGAAGCATTAACTGGCTATGAGATTGTTTCTCGGGTCATTGAAGGAGCACATTAAGATATCCTGAGATCGGGAAGCAGGCTCCCAGGGCTGGGGGATGAGGGAAGAGGCTGGAATTACCAGCACTTAGCAGACGCTTCTTGTAGCACCGAGGTCTCTGAAGTGGGGCGGGTGACCAAGCATCCTGGTTTGCCCAGAGTATAGAGTGTTCCTGGGACTTTCAGGGCTGACGCTTGGTCTCCCCAGCCTGGGGCATGGGAGAGCTGGTGCGAGAAGTGTTGAAAAAAAGGGCAAATGGGATTCAGCTGCTGCCAAAGGAAAGGACCTCTGCTGTGGGGCTGGTGGTGGGAGAAGCAAACCCAGGATGGTGCTCGGAGGACCAGGGAGTGGACGGGGAGCGCGGGTCTCTCCTTCCTTCTCTGCGCCTGGCGGGGAGCTTCAGGCAAAGCCGACCTGCCCTTCGCAGGGCTCCGCCCCGCATCCTGGAGCAGAGAGGAGGGGTTGGAGCTGGAGTGAGGGATGTCTGTCAACCCTCCCCGACTACTCCAGTCCCCAGGAACCCCTGCCACGGCCAGGCTGCCTGGCTTGGCTCATCATCACTGGCTAATTTTTGGGTACTGGCCGCTGTCACACCCCGCTTGGACTCTACCCTTCCTGAGGGTAAGCTGGGACCGGGCCTAATTCATTTTTTTTTAGCCCAATAACAAAAATACGAATTATCTGTCACACGCCTGTGACTGCGATGAGGTTTTTCTATTCTTGCCACAACTCTGCTCCCACCTTGCCATTGATGATATAGCACTCAGAGACAGCAAGCGATTTGCTCCAGGTCACACAGCTTTGGAAATGGAAGAGTTTGAAAAGAAGCTCAGGTCTATCTCTCTGGTGTCTCATACCCCACTGTGTCCCGCCAGCGCTGGGCTCTTAGTAGCAACTCCATCTCACCTGTTGGTTACATGTCCAACAGAGGAAGGATGAAGGTGTAGAGGATGAAGGGTTCCTGTCTGCCTTCCACTTGGGAGGGAAGGTGATGATTCCAGGCCTTCCCCTCAGGAGTCGGCCTGAGCGGTGAAGGTGGAGATTTCCTGTCTTATCACCCCTACAACCCCGTCACAGGTCCCTGGTGGGAATTCATCTCAGGAAGGTGAGAGACCACGGGAGGAGTTGCTCCAAGTTCTGCATAAAAATAACGATGTCAGAGATACACCGTTCCTATCTGAGTTGCAGAGGTTTTTTTCTTTTTCTGTTAAGTTGAATGCAGGAGATATACAAGCCTGTCCTGGATACCGTGCTGTGTTCCCAAGGGGTTTGCACAGAAACTGGACGGAGGGTGGGAGAAAGAGAGAGAGAGGGAGGGAGGGAGGGAGGGAGGTGAGCGGCATTGAGTATAAGAATGACAGATGCCCTGGTGTAAAGGGTGACACTTTGCCTACACAGTGAAGTGGCTCTGTCAAGACATCAGGGTATTTGGGGACTTGAATTCCGAGAGGAGGTATTTGGAAATGCAGGCAGCCGGGAGCCTCTTGGTCGCCGCAGAGCTCCAGAAGTGATGTTTTGTAATTTTGCCTTATGATCTGTGAGGGTTTATTATGGCGCTAATCGGCCTAATGATGACGGGAACTCAGTCATTCCCACTTAGATGCCAGGTTTTAAGTAATCATAGGCGCTCAGCAGGCCCCTCGGCTGTGCGCTGGGAGGACCTGGGGGCGATGGGTCCTCTGTGAGCTTCTGGTAAGTGAGCTCAGCTCCTGCTGGGCGCCCCGCAGCTCTTCTGGGCTGCAAACAGCCCTCACAGGCCCCTTCCCGCTGCCTCTGCCTCCTGGTCCCCAACCCGCAGAAAAGACGGCATCCCCGGCCCACCCATCCTCGGGCGAGGACCCTGGTCCTCGCCGAAGGTGAGGGCTACATGGCCGCTGTCCAGTCTTGTCCCTGGGAGTTGCCACCCTTAATGGGAAAATTTAAAACCCGTGTTTATGATAATGCCCTTGTTCCCATGGACACCAGCGAACTGCACAACCAAGATTAATGGAGAACCACCGAGACCGGTCCTACAAGATGGGCCCTCTTGTGGATTCCGGTCTGTCGCGCGGCATCCATTAGCGCCCGAGCGCGGGGCCCTCATCATGTTGGTATCGTCGGGACCCGCGCAGCCACTGCGAGATGGCATTTCCACCGCACATCAACAGATCATTTCACCACTGCTCAAGGCGTCGTAAATTGGACTTATAGCTCAGCTGCTGGCATAAATAAGTCCCTTTGATAGTTAGTGGAAGACGTTATGACACTCCAGGGTACAGGAGGGGACATTGGCACTGTCATTTTTTTTCTCCAGCCCTGGCACCCTGGTGCCTGTGATCTTTCTGAAGATTCAGGGCACGCGCTCTTCATTACGGCTTGGGCACCAGGGACTTGTTTTTTTTGCAAGATTAATGAGCGCCACGGAAATTCTCCAGCGCATCTCGATAATTAAGTCTTTGTTTATCAAAAAACAAGTTATATTAGGAGCAGAAAATTCGCAGTAATTATTCATAATTCTAACAATTCAAGTATAGCTACCTCATTTGCCTGGGTAATTCTGCTTTTTAATTTCTTGCATACATTTGCATATTAATTTTGCCCGTCGGCTGCAGCAGGCTTGACAGTTTGCTACTATGTGATGGTTTTCACAGGGGTGCGACTCAGTTGGGTGGCATTTCGACTGGGTGCAATGATAAATTATGAATTTTCTAATTTGCTGCATAATGAAGTAACCCCTTCCAACCCAATTAAAAAGAATCACCAGGATCCGCACTTTTTTTTTTTTTTGGTAAATATATATTTTCCAGGTATTTTGTCTCTTTTTCTTAGCTGTTTACAAACAAGGCATATGTATTTTTTTCTCTTAAAAGAAAAAAAAAATCCGCCAATGGTTGCATTTGAAGCCTTTTTGGATGATGGCAACTTTCTATGCCTCAAAGGTGACACAGGACTGGCTTTTCCAAGAGGTATTCAGGCCTGTGGTCGGCCACTCCTCTGCTTGCCTAGCCGGCACAGGCGTCCAGTCCGATGGACAAATTTCTGTTGCATTTGGGTGGCACCTTGCGTGCAGAAGCATGGGTGGGCTGGTATCCACGGTCAAGTTAGAGAGACGTGCAGGTTCTAGGGATGGACAGCCGTTGCTGGTGAGGGTGTTTCATGGTCCACGCCAGGCCTGCTGAGCTGAGCAGAGGGCCAGGCAGCAGACGAGTGCCTTCTTGCCTTTCCAGATGGTTCTGGTGTAACGCAGATAATATTTTCTAATGACACACACACACAAACACAATTTTTTTTGTACAATCTTGTTGCGGTTTTGATGTAAAACCAGCCCCGTGAGTGGCCAGATTTTCGCCCAGCTTAGCTTTGCCAGGAGCACACCTTAGCGTGGGGCTGTATAGCTGGAACAGGGGCAGGGGTGACCTATGACCTTCCCACTGGCAGGAACGCCCCCCTCACAGAGCAGGTGCAGGACTCACAGCTCCTATGTGTTCAGGCCCAGCACTTACTGTCAAGTACATTATCAGATGCAGGCCTGGTCCTTGGGCAAATTGGACCACCCCAAACTGGAGGATGCAAATTTAGTTCCATCAAGTCCCAGAGAGGCACAGACTCTTGAAATCTCTGCATTAGCAGGAAACACAAAGACCAACTTGTCCAGCTTCTGTTGGATTCCTTTGTGCAATATTCCTGTGAAGGAGTGTCCAGACTTCCCTTGCATACCTCCAGTGATGGGGGACTTACTGCTTTCCCGTGCCATCCTCTCTGTTCTGCTTGTTAAAAATCACTTTCAAATATGCCTCCTTATAACTCCTCCCCACTGGCCCTATTTTCCTCCCCAGGGCCCACATAGCACACACCAGCTTTTCCCTTCTCATCCAACGTTATGCTTCATCTCTTGTTTCCTGGAGGTTTATATACTTTTCTTTTTAACCAGACCATGCAGCCCTTGAGGTCACATAATGGCTTACACTTTTCTGAAGGACCCCATGCCTTGTGCAGGGCTGATTTCACAGTAGGTGCTAACATTTTCTGGTTATGAGTTAAAGACTTACATAAATTCGTTGCGAAAGTCAATCCAGAGAATTCAATAGGACGGTGAGAACAGACAGTGTTAGGACAGAGCCTCAGAGAATGGGACCAGGATTAGCCATGAACAGACAGACCCATTCTTGGAGGCTCCAGAAGGACAACATAAATCGGGGAACTCTTTTATGCTGTCCTCTCTTGTTTTCTGGAAGTTTGCAGTATTTACCTTTTTAGCCAGACTATGAGCTCATTAAGATCTGAACACCACCCTCAATACATAGTTATTGGCAAATTCAAGCATCAGGCCAGCCACGAGCTACACAGTCTTCATCTAGTTCAGTCTTTTTTTTTTTATATGCAAGATGGTCTCTTAGTGTTTACTCAATAAATATTAACTGAGCTTGAAAGGTGTGTAGATCCCATGCCTTTGTGGGTGAGGAGGACAGGCCTGGCCCCTGAACTCAGGGAACTTCCTGGTTTTGCTCAAAATAGGAGTTGAGTTGAGGTGAGTCGTTTCCCATACTGTGTGCCACGGACCCCTGGGGTTCCACAGAGGTGTCTCAGGGACAGAATTGTAATGGCCACCTCATGAGTGTATTCAAAAGATAATAGTAAAACAGTTATCAAGCGTTAACTATGTTCCAGGCACTGTTCTAAATACTAAATTAACGTACTGTGGAAGTGCTATTATCCCCACATTACAGAGGAGGAAGCTGTGGAAGGTTTACCAGACTGAATACAGGACACCCAGTTAAACCCGAATCTCAGATCAATAACTCTTTTTAAAGCCTAAGTATGACCGAAATATTGAATGGGACGTACTTAGACTAAAATTTTTTCCCCATTGTTTATCTAAAGTTTAAATAGAGCTGGGCATCTTGTATTTTTAATTTGCTAAATCTGGTAACTCTAAATTAAGGCCCAGAGAGGTTTGGTCACTTACCCAAAGTCCCACAGCTAGAGAGTGGTTTCAGAATCTGCACTTTTAAATCTCTGCTATGTTGCTTCTGTAAATTCACTAGGTATATCAATTGAACAAAACAAGGTATTAAAAATGCCTCACTCAATGCCTAGGTGCATAGTAGGCATTCCATAAATGCTAGTTCCCTTCTCTCTTCCCCATCTGCCTTACCCTCATGGGGCTCTGCTTGATTAACCCATTCCCCAGACTGTCATCGTCCCTGTACCAAAGTTATCACCATTCTTTGCCATAGTGAGGTGTCACCTGTACTTTTATTTATTCAAGTATTTATTTTAACAAAGTGAATTTTTTCTTTAATTTTACACTTAAATATATTTACTTAAAAAGGAACTTTTATTATACTGTCCTAAATGGAAGAATCAGAATGATTCCATGCCATAAATTAAAGGTAACTGTAAAATGTACAATGAAAATACAACATTTCATATTTTTACCTACTGTAGGAGTTGGGCTTAGAGCAGGCCCTTTGTTAAATAGAGAGATTTACAAACATCACAAAGGTGTTAAAGTCACACTAGCACTTACCAGAGACTTTCTGCTGGATGTGTCAGAAAGGATAACAGATAGTCAGCATGTGAGTTAATGTTTTTATGCTGTACTATAAACCACCTAAATCATCTCATGCTCCATCCCCAGAAAGACATGTCCTCTGCTTTTGGTGAAATACTGAATTCATGACCAGAACTGTGATCTTTCGATAAGCAATTACAAAAACAATGTGTTTGGGGCCACTTCCTCGTTCAGAAAGCTGGTCACCCAGCAAGGTAGGGTCATTGCACTCTGAGGGTGGGCGTCACCTTCCAGATCTGACACAATCCAGTTGGCAAACTCCACCAGGACCTGGAGGAGCTGATGCATCCAGTGAGTGGCTGGGCTTCACCTTTTGGCAATTGTGGTTCCCGCCAACTCTGAGATTCTACCACCAGGTGATCGTCCCACCCATACAGCCAGCTTGACTGGCAGGCCTAGAGCTGTCCTCAAATTCCAATTACAGTTATAAGGCTGAGGATGGCAATTCCACATCAACTCCGTCTCTTGGTCCCAATTCCCTGCCTTCAACAGTAGGTCACGATTCAACAGTGACCCTCAAATTCTCCCCTGGTCTATCTCCAAGCCCTTAACTTTTCTTATCCCGACCTGCACCCCGAAATGACTTGGGAGGATTTCCAGCAGGCCTTTCCACACCACATTCTGCTTGGGGACACATGAGTTAACATTGAGCCCCTCCTCCTGCCCTCTGCCCTAGCTTCCAAGGGTCTAGGGACACGAAAATGAATGCTCACAAAACATTAAGGACGACTGGAGCCTTGACAAAAGCTAAGCTTTTGCCTCAGTAGGTTGCTGAAAATCTCACACAGAAATATTCTTGTTGTTAGTTTCCTTAATTCTTATGAGTAAGTCACCACAGGGATCACTGCATATTTGTTTCAAATAAGGAAATTAAGGAATAGAGAAATTACATGGTCTTCCAAGCCAACACAGCAAATTAACAGCAGAGGTGATCTTCACACTAGGTTTTTTGGCTTCAAAGGTGCTGTTCTTTTGGGTACATTGAGCTCTCTTGTATCATTAGTTGGATTAAAGCCACATGATCAGGTCCTCAGCCTCAACACCACAGTCATTGAAATTGATCAATTTTACCCTTAGGTGAATGACTGTATGTTCACGATAAAGCCTCCTCGCACCCCATCCTTATAATTCTATCAATACCAAATCAGATCATGGAGCCAGTGGTCTCACTTCTTGGCTCCAAATAAGAGTAGTTTTTGTTTCATTCGGAAGGTGTAAGCCATCTGACCCCAGATGATATTAGGGGATTATCAGCATTGGCTACAATTTATCTTGTCCTCTAAACAGACTTTATATTGCCTCCCTTTCTAGAGGAGAAGACAATGTCTGACTTTCATTTTGTTCCCTTCAACTTTAATCCTTGCAGGAAACTTGGTATTTGCATATAGATACAATTTGACCTTAAATATACCAACAAATCATGAAATTTAAAATAACAGCAATGATAACAGCACCCTCAGAAGAGTACGATTTTGCTTGTAGTTGCCCAGATTTTACATTTTGTTAATACCCTGATGTGGATGGGTTCGTTTAGTTGTTCGATTTCCCACGTATTGAGATTGTATCAAAAGTTCTGCATTAAGGAAAATATATTCTAAAGAGAAGAACACACGTTTTTTCTCTTACTCATTTTTGTAGCCATCTATACATCCAACAGACTGTTATTGAATGAAGGAAGGAATTTACGTATTGTCTAATTTGTCCTCTCTACAATCTCAGTTTCTCTCCGATGAGGGAACTGAGGTCCAGGCTTGTAAGAAACTTGCTTGAGCCCCATAGGCTAGTAAGTAATAGAGCCAGGACTATATCACCAAAGCCCCAAATCTTAATTATGGTTTTATACCGACTCTTAGGAAAGCTATTCTTTTACAGGCTCTTTGGTGACCTTGATTTTCCTCTTGCCAATTTATTTTCTTTCTTTTTTCTTCTCCCCTTATCTCTTTCCTTTCTTTTCCTTTCTTTTCTCTTCCTCCCTCCTTTCCTCCCTCTGTCCCTCCCTCCCCTTCCCTTTCCTTCTTTCTTTCTTTCTTTCTTTCTCTCTTTCTCTCTTCCCTTTCTTTCTTTCTTTCTTTCTTTCTTTCTTTCTTTCTTTCTTTCTTTCTTCTTTCTTTTTCTTTCTTTCCTTCTTCATTCATTTAGTAATTATTCAGCAATCACCTATTGGGTGCATCCAACTTATTGTTGGATGTTAGGAATATAGAAATGATTAAGACAAAAATCAGGCCTTTGAGGACCATTCCATCTTCTTTTATTTAATCTTTAATCATGTGCAGATCTCCCTAGTCTTAGAAAATTTCTCTGCTAACCTTGTTTTCCTGTTTTGTTTTTAGCCCATATCAGTTTATTTACTTATTTATTTTGGTGACTGAGTTTCCTGAACTGGTGACCATTTTACTTGTTACTTTCCATTCATTACCTTCCTCAATCCCCTGCAAGCTGGTGCTGGTTTGCATCCTTGAGATACTTGTGAGGGAGGGAGTGTGGACAAGTGACAGGACCTTAGGATGTGGAATCAGAAGAACTGAGCCTAAAATTCATTTCCACAGGACTGCATGTTGCTGAGGTACAGCAATGGCATCTAGAATTTGAAGAACCCTAGACCCCTAATGTGAGACCTGTTTTAAGGTTGGGCAATTGGAGGTCTGGGCTGAAAGAGACCCAGTGAAACCAATTGACAGAGAGAGACTCATGGAAAAAATTCCATGCAATTTGAGCTCTTAAACAAAAATTTAAAAGCACATGAAAAAATTCAATGCAATAAAAAGATAGTCAGTATACCCCTCACATGGGAGCATTCAATCTGAGGAAATAGAAATAATAATAATAGGAAATAGAAATAATAATAATAGCTATCATATTGAAGGCTGAGCATGTGCTAGGCACTGCTTTAAATGATTTGCATGTATCAACTCATTTAATCTCCATAAAAACTCTATGCAGTTTGTACTGTAGTCATCATCGTTATTAAACAGAAGGTAAATAGAGGTACAGTCAGGTTAACACAAGATTACATAACTCTAAGTGGCAGAGCTGGAGTTGATATAAACAGTCTGGCCCTGAATTCCTTATTCTTAACTGCTATGCTATGTTACCTATACTGCTGTAGATCAATCTGAAAGGATTTAAAATTTTTCAACTAGATTAAGGTCATAATATCATCCTTAAAGTGAAGAAAATGTTGTTGAATATGAGGAATAACCTATAGGAAATATTGGAAATAAAAGACAGTTATTTAAAAAAAGATTGAATGGAGAAAAGAAGAGATTAGAGACAGCTGGAGAGAGAATTCATGAATTGGAAGCTTCAAGTGAGGAGCATTCTCTCTCACCCCTGAAAGCAGCATAGAGCATAGTTTTTCCATCTTAAAGATGGGGAAACTGAATCTCAGAGAATTCAAGTAATGTGCTAAGGGCTCAGTAAACCTTTGCTGAGTGAAGGCATGGCCTTACAGCTAGCCAGTTAGGGGGTCATGTGTGGTCATTTATCTTCTTTGAGCTTGTTTTATATTTTTCCTCAGGTATTAAATGAGAATGAGAAAAACAATCTTTCTTACATCATAGGACTGTTTATATTGGTGTCTTTGAAGTAGGAAAGAAAATGAAAAAGAAAATATTTACCTTGGTCACTTTCACTCCCTTTCATTCTTTGAATTGATGACCATTAGCTTTAGAGTTCCATGACTTCTGCATCTTTTATTATCTTTTTTAAATGAAAATTTATTATATTTTGGTAAAATACCAGGTAATATCCATGTAAGTGTAAGATTTAAACAATACAAAATGCCAGTGTAAGATTTAAACAATACAAAAATATATTTAAAAAATAAAATCTTTGTTTACTTCTTGTAGTTCTGCAAGCTCATACTGGCTCAGAGGCAATCGCTGACAATAATGTCTCTTTTAGACCTGTCTGTATTCATTTTCAGGCTGATATTTAAATTGTTCTTTACACAAATTGTAACAATTTACAATTGTAATAATTGTAATAATTTAAATTATAATAATACTTTCCAAATATTCCCACTTAATAATATGTGCATGGAGTCTTTCTATAACAAGACCCATATATCTGTCTTGTTCCTTATAACTACTGCATAATATTTCATAGCACAAATATGACTCAGTTCATTTAATTATTTCTACATTAAAAGATATTTAGGTAGGTCCTTAGATTCCCTGTTATAGATAATGCTAACACGTATAGTCTTATAAATGTTCCTAGGAATGTATATTCTAATATTTTTGCAGGATATTGTTCAAGAAGGGGAATTTTGAGGTCAAAAATATCTTTTGGATATGATTGAATTTCCTTCCTCTTGGAAGGCAGACTTAGAGTTTCATTAACACTCTGAGTTCTAATTTCCCCGCCCCTCATCAACAATGGAGCTCATTTACCTTTGAAATGTTTGTTCTTATCACTCTCTGGGAGAGCGAATGCGTTAGGTTAAGGAAGCAGAAGAAAGATAGACTCTGAGGGGCAATAACAAAAGGGAAAATCAGAGTAGATGAGGAAGGAACATGTGTATTTCAATCATTCATCCGCTCATGATGCAGGACATGCAGTGGGACTAGCATAGGCTCCACGCTGCCCTCAGAGACAGGGTCTGGAAAGGGAGTCAGGTGATCGGGAAGTGATCCCAGGGGGAGCACAGGAGTGGCTAGAACGGGGAAGTGCCAGGTGCTTTGGGTGCTCACAGCATAGCACCCCGTGGGCTTGGGGGTAAGTGAGGTCTTTGGGAAGGGGTCACGTGGAAGCTGAAACCTTCAAAATGGGGAAGAGTTAGTCAGGGAATCGGGTACAGGGTGGCAGGGAGGAAAGGAGAAGTGGCCCAGGGAGGGGGAGAAGGAACCCTGGAAGAACTGCCATAGAGTTTGTTATGGCTGGAGTGAAATGGAGGGGCCAGGTCGTGAGGGATGAGACTGAGAAGGGGTGGAGTCTCAAAAGCCCCGTTGGACAACATGGAACTACTGGAAGTCTGTAACCAGCAGCATAATCCGATTGGTTAGTTTTTTCCCCATGAAGGAGCATTCTGACTGCTTTGGGGAGAATTAACTGGGAACTGGGATGGGAGACAGTTTGAAAGCAAGGCTATTGCTTGGTCCAGGCAAGAGATGACGAGTGGCTGAGATGGGGGAGTGACAGCGGGGATGGAGAGGAGGATGGAGACGTTTCAGAGGGAGAATTGGATGCACATGGGTGGCACCTGGATTTCTGGCTTGTGCACCTGAGTGGATGCTGGTGCTACTCAATGAGATAACACTGGAATAGTAGGTGAACTAAATTTACTTGTGAAAAAAATTGTATTTTTTTTATCATATGTGATATCACATATTGAAATTATAGATTGCATATAGTTCATTATAAATGCAATAATCCTTGTATTAGATCATGGTTTATAATTTAAAATCCTGTGGGAATCTAAATAAAATATGTATAAAAATCATAGTTGTATGTGTTCTCATTAAAATAATAATTAATACTTATATAACCCTTGTAGATAGCAGATTTTACATTTAGTAGATCATTTAATCCTCATCATATGTCTATGAGCTAAGTACTATATTATATCCCCGTTTTCCAGTGTGAAAACTGAGGCACAGAGGGTTAAGTAACTTGCTCAAGGTTACCCAGCTAGTAAATATCAGAGCTGGGATTTGAACCTAGGAAGCAGGGTCCAGATCCTCTATTTTTTTTTGTAATCACCTGAGATAGTATATGTTGCTTGGAGAGTATAAAGTATAAAGAAATGAACATTCAATTTAGAAAAGTGGTTTCTTTGGGGTAAGGGGAAAAGAGGATTTGATGAGAAGATGCACACAGGAGGCTTCGGCTGTATTGGTAACGTTTTGTTTCTTAAACTGTTTGGTGGGTCTGAAGATGACTGTTTTACTACCTCTAACTTTGCATGTATGTAAATATTTCATAGCCAAAGTTCATGTTTCACACAAAATTTTTATATACTCTAAGCTCCCTTTCAGAGTGTTTGGCTGAAATTAAGTGAATCTGAGACTAAGAAGAAGTACACATTAAAAATCCACAGTTAGATACTTATTGATCTTTGCTTTGTGATTTTCTGGATTAATCTTATTTGGAAATACATAGTCTCTGATTGAAAAGGCAAGCTAAGGACCTGTGTCAATTAGTAATTCCAAACCACAGACCATTGTGGTTCAAATGAATAAGTTTTTATTTTTTCATTTAAGAAGAAATTTTAGAAGGAGGAAGCTGCTAGCATGGGCTCAGCAGCTTAAGGAAGTCAGGGTCATTATGTTTACAATTTTTTTGGTCTTTTCCTCATGGTGCCAAAATAGCTGCTGCATCTCCAGCTATGAGGTCCATGTCACCTGGGGCAAAGTTTAAAGGATATTCCTCTCAGCTGAGTCAGCTCCTTTTAAGGAAGTTTCCAGAAAACCCCACTCAGCATTTTCTACCTACATATCATGGGCCACAATATTGCAAGGGAAAATGGGATATGTGTGTGTGTTTTTTTTTAAGTCGACAAATTGCCTACCTGCCAAAATATAGGGGTCTTGTTAGTGAGGAGGAAAAGAAAAACAGACTTTGAATATTTATTAGCAGTCTCTGCCACAAACCTTCACAACCCTTCTTTTCTCTTTTTTCCAGTGATGCAGAATAAAATGGCAAATTGAACCCCACTTTTGTTTCTTGTTAATTGTTCTTATTAAATGGCCTTTTCACTCTGAGCCCAAGGCAGCCCATTTTAGAATGTCCAGACAAATTAAAAAAAAAAAAACCAGAAAATTTTGAGTCACAGAATATTTCCTAAATCATGGCAGAAAAAAATGGACTTTTAAAAAATAATGGTTCTGGGAAGATCTTGTGCCTTTCCCAATTTGCTATAGTTTTGAGTTGGTAAAAGTCACTTTTAATCCTTAAAACACTAGGAGGCTTTCAATCAAGCCATCTTAAGTAAACTCATTCATGAGAGAGCTTATTTCTATTCTGTACTGTCTTTTCTCTTTGTAAATACCACAGAACTTGAGTGTTTGCTTTTTCATTTGTTAGTTTATTTATTTATTCTAGGGTTCCATTGAACAGCCGGACAGCTGGGTTATAGAAATGCCAATTATAAATTCCCTACAGATCTGAGTACTGAATTTTCCACAAAACTGGTTTGATTTTTTTTTTTTTTATTTTAAGTAAGGCAAACTAAGTAAATTTTAAGCAAACTTGAGACGAAGAACTCAATACTTTCTTTTGCCAAGACGTGTTGGGGCAATCAGGAGGGAAATTTGTGTCCATAAAAAAATCGGTTTTATTGAATCAAAAATTATAAGGTACAAGAGGCAACAGAAGTTTTATCTATCTGCTTAGATGATATAACCCATCTCAACTAAGCCCTGGAAAGCACTGTATAGTTTACAAAGAACATTCATATGCATTATCTCATGTTTTAATATCATTACAGAAGTCATTAGAGAGAGTGATAATATGCAGACTGTTTTAGTCAATGACAGTGTGTCTGAGACTTATTTCTGCCCTTTCTCATGACTCTCCCACCCCCAGCCTAGGCATAAGAATTTGATAAAATTACCGATCATTTCAGCATCATCTAGAGAGTGTGAGTTTCCTTGATAAGGGAGCCTGAGATATCCTTTATGGTTAGCAGACATTTGGTCCTGTCCAAAATGTCCATAAGACATTTGATCCATGTCCAGAGGTCCTTGATATTTGGTCCTGTCTAAAATGCCCATCAAACTTTTGGTCCATAAGACACATGGTCCATAAAACCTTTGGTCCATGCTAAAAAGTCCTTGATATTTGCAGGACCATTGGTCCTGTCCAAAACGTCCATAAGACACTTTGCTCATGCCCAAAGGCCCTTGATATTTGGTCATATTTTGTCCTGTCCAAAATGTCCATGAGCATATTTGGTCCACGCCAAACAGTTTTAGACAGGACCAAAATATCAAGGACCTTTTGGCGTGGACCAGATGTCTTATGGACATTTGGACAGGACCAAATTTCAAGGACCTTTCGGTATGGATCAAAAGTCTTATGGATGTTTTGGATAGAACCAAATGTTCTGCAAGGTCCTTTACAAGCTCCTTCCAGACAGGATTTACTTGAAAACATTTATTTATTCATCCCAAAAATACTTACACAGTGCTTACTAGGTGCTAAACATTGGACTTAATACTATAAATTCATACTCTCATTTGTCAGTCAACAACCCAATGCTTAGTCTCATCTGGACGAATAACCCTGTGAAGTAGAGACTATTGCTATCTCAGTTTTACAGCTGGGGAGACTGAGGACCAGAGAGACAAAGGGTAGCAGGATGACAAGCACCTAACCCTTACTTTTGGCTGCAAAGTTTTGGGGCTGAAAACTTCCCTCTGCTTCAATTCAGAATCACGTGTGTTGTGATCATGTCCTGTCTCGGACTGTGAACCCCAGGAGGACACGATGAGGTGTGTGTTCGCTGACGTGCCCCACGTAGGGCTAAGCCCTGAGGTTTACGCGTAAGAAATGCTAAAAGCACTCTGGTTTAGTTGATAGTGAAACCAATGGGTATGTGTGAGCGTCAATCAATTGCGGTGGAGGTGACAGAAAGCGTGAATGGTTGGGGAGGAAGATTCAGAAAAGGTCTCGAATGTTGTGTAGCAAATTCAGAGAAGAAAAGCCACACGTGTGTAATGGAGAGGGATGTATGTTTGTGTTGGCAATTGCTCCAATTTCATTTGACATCAGATATTCTAAGTAAAGGGAAATTCAGAGATGAAGTTGCTGGGAATTGAGTTGAATGAAAAAATGATGATGATGTTTTATGACTACTGACTTTGTTCAGCTAAAAAGGAGCAGAGTGCATATTTATGAATAATGATACCTTGCATGAATGGCAAGATGCTTAAGGTGATTACCGTAATTCTAAAATCGTTGAAGGCCAGTACAGAACTATTTAATGACCGCAAAAAAAAAAAAACAGAAATGGGAAAAAATAAACTTTAATGGCTAACCAATATTAATAAGTCAAAACAAATTAATCCCTTGCTTTAATTTGGTAATATTTTTAACTCTATCAGATGTGAAAAGCCACAGATGTTGAGTTTCATTAATATGGAATTAGTCGTGCAATTGCATATTTTTAAAAATCATTATTTTGTGTGCTCCAAATTAAAAAATTTCAAGAAATTAGTTTGGAGGCGCGAAGCACATTATGGGCACGGTTTTCTCCGTCTGATTATAAACAGGCCTGTTTTCTTCTTAGTAAGAGATTTCTGCGTTTTCCTTTTGTTTGAAGAAGATTAACCAAATTGATTTTTTATTTTGTTATTGACTGAGGTTGGAAATATGGCTGGGAGTTGGGGGAATGTGAATATCGCTCACATTTCAGGCGAATCCTGTCCAAGATGAGATTCTGTGGGTTGGGATACTTGCACCTCACTACAGGACTGTTCTCTGCCCAGGTCTAAAATCATGAAAGAGAGCCAGAAAAAGGGGAACCTTGAAAACGGGAGAAGTCACGTTGTCATGAACTGTTATTTTACAAACAAGGAAGGAAGCTTGGAGAAATCATGTACCCAACTGTTAATGGAAGAGCCCAGAAACAAATACTTCCATGCATCCCTATTACTCTAACAGCAAGACCCCAATCCTTAAGAGGTCCTCCAAGGCTTTGCAGTTCTGGCACCCGTCAGGTGTTCAGCCTCTACTTACAGTGCTCTTTCTCTGTTGTCTGCACACTAGCCATTGGCCTTGTTTTAAACCTTTGAAAATGTCATGCTCCCTTCCACCACAGGGCCTGTGCACAAGCAGTGGTATCCTATTTCTTTTTCTCTTTTTTAGATCTGAGGCCTGCAGATCTTGGCCTCAATGGTGCCTACCCTGACGCCTGGGCTAGGTCAGGTCTTCCTATTTCACTCCTTAGTGGTACTGTGGATCTTTCTTCTCAGGGCCCCTGTCACTTCACTCACATTCCATTGGCCAAAGCAAGTCATATGGCCAAGCCTGATGCCACTGGAGATGGGAAGGCTGATGGCAATGAATGGCTTTAAATTATCCTCTTAAGGGAAAGTGGGTATAATAACACAATCTACCACCAGGGTCCTTTATCTTGCAAACCACAGAGAACCTTACAGATGTCCTTTGGCACACCTGGGTTTTACACCAACTTGTTTCCCCTCTTGGCAAAGCATATGGCTCCTCATCTCCCAAATACTCCAAATCGAAGGCATGTTCTTAAGAAGATGCAGCAGACCCCAAACTTTAAATATGCCTTGCTGTCAAAGTGGGCCTTCTCAGTGGAGGTCCTTAACCCAGGGGTTAAACCCTGATGCAGTCAAGGCCACCATTCACAGCATTATCATTTCATGATACCATCTCCCTCTTGTAGGCTATATGGTCAAATTTTGGAAGTCTCATTTCCCAGGCACCAATAACATATTTCCAGGGACTCTAGAAGCCAGAGCCGCTTTCGTTATCTTCCCACCGTGGCTTGGTTCAGCCTAAAGATGCAAACCAGTGCTACACATCTGTCAGCCTAAAATTCATGGAGCTATTTGAAAGCAAAACCAAGAAAAACAAAACTGATTAGGGAAAGATCTGCTTTCAGAAAAACCTATTTCTGTCACAGGGGGATGGATAAATAAAATAATGTTTCAATAATTTATGCAGCCTGCACGCGAGAAAACATTGGAAATGTGAAATGAGGACGACATATAAAGAACAACAGAAGTTGATGGCTGCTTTAATCAGTTCAGTTGATAATTCTAAAATAAATTGGAAAAATCAGTCTTGCTCTCAGCGTTTGAATGATGATGGGATGGTAGGAGGATGTGTGTTCTTTCTCCCAGAAAATGTTTGTTCTTTTGGGTCCCTTCAAGGACACACTATTCAACCCCCAATGGGTCCCATCCCTGGTCGGCTTTTCTCCTGTCTTCACCGCTCTGTGCATTGTTTGCATGTCTAGCTCCCAGCCGTGCCTCATGGAGCTTGAATTTCATAGAACTACTCGGGACTCCTCTGTGGATGAGGGCGACTTGCTATGGGGAGCATGGGTTTGGAAGTCTCTGTTTTTCAGATCGCCCTCACCTCCCAAGTCAGCACTGAGGTGGTCCTGAAGCAACAGTGGGAAAGACATAGAATCATATTTCAATTCTGTTCAGCAAACACTTATTTAGCAAGTCAACTGCCCAAGTGTTACAAGAGACTTTAGGGAGATAGAAAAATAATGAGGCAGTGGATGTGATTTGCGGTCCCTTTAGTAAGGTGGGGACATCAAAAGTGACTTTGTTCGACACACGTATTCTCCAAACTCGATCCTGAAGATCCCCTGATATCTTAGTCTGGGCACTTCCTTTTCCAGCCTCCTGCTCACCTCCCAACTCTTCATATACTGGGCCCCTGGCTGAGCAAACATTCCTTCCAATCAAGCTACAGAGTTCATGGGAAGGTAGAAGCACAAGAAAACTCTTCCGAACCTACTGTTGGTGGGAGATGGTCAGGGTGTCCCTGCATGTAACCACAAGGTAATTCAATTTGTCTTGATGAGCCATTCCGGGAGACACAATTGGGAAGTGGTCTGTTGGATACTCTTTGCATTTCTGGAGTCAAAGGAGAAATAGTTGAAGTTGCCAGAATCAGGAAAAGAGAAATACAAAGCACAGCCAGAGACATAGAATCTACAGTAGAAAACCACCTCCAACTCCCCGACTTTCTGTGGTGATGGAGAGAAAGAAGACAGAAACCTATATGGCATCTGGAAGCTCAGAACGTGGAATTGATGGTCCAGCACATAGGAGTAGCAGTGTGACTTCCTAAGCCTGGCTCAAAACACACATGTGGACAATGCCTTTCATGGGGTTAGACCTTATTGACCTATTGCCATTTCTGTCCCTGGCTACTTCATTCTGCCACCCTTCTTCCCTTCACTGGAACAAACAGCATCCCCTAACAAGAGAGGTGGAGGGAAGCCCTGGAGGTGTGACTTTCGCCTTCAGTTTAGTGAAGCTTATCTTTGGCTGTGCTCTAGATATCATTTGCCATATAATATCCCTCATGAGCGCTGATGAAGTTTCCAGGTGGAGGGGAGTATGCCTGCCATCTTGACTTCATGGCTAACACTTGGGTTCATGCATGACCATCCCTATGTCTAGTATCAACAGATCAGGCACCCACCAGAGATTGCCAGTGTTTTGTGCACCTTTGCATCTTCAGAGCCTAGAGGAAATGCTTGCCATTTAGGTACCCAGTTCTTGTTGAATCAGAGAATGAATGCGCATGCCAACTAGGGGAACGTGATGCAGAAGCAGTCTAAGACAAAAGACATGCAGGTTTCGTTGTGCGGCCCTGTTTAACAGATGTATAGGATGGGAGAGATTGCAACCTGGATAACAAATGTAAGAGACATGGGAGGCAGGTTATGACTTCAGACTCTCTCTCTTCTTCTTCTCTAAACCTAATACTGACCCAGATTCTAACAGGTTGTCTCCCCTTGTATGCCTCTCTCCTTATCATCCTGTCAATACCCCTCCTCTTCCAATGCAGAAATGCTCCCTACAATGTTCTAAACAAGTGTTTGTCCAGACTTCTGTCATACTTAGAATGACAGGGAACTCACTACCTTACAAAGCAGCTCAGTTTCATGTTGGGGCGCCCCTCTGTTACGATGCACAGAATCTGTTCTGGCCAATTCTATCCATTGGTCCTGAGTCTGACATTCAAAACACTCTAGGAGTTTACTTTACCCTGTCCCAATTCAACAGTCCTTCAAGTTTTTGATAATAGACTTTATATCCCAGACTTCACTTCTCAAGACAAGCAGTCTCCATTCTTTCCAGAGTTTCTTGGGTGATGTGATCTTGAGACCCTTTATCTCCCATTTGCTGTGACGTCTCACTAGGGGCAGCCTCACAGCAGGTTGTGGCTCTCTTATCCCTTCCTGTGTACTTTGCACTGTCTTTCCCTTGACCCACATGGCTGTAGGAAGGGTCGATGGGCTGACTGTGATATTTCTCTCTCAGAAGGACTTTTGTCTGTGTGTCCACCTGCAGGAAAACCTCGGGTACCAGTGGAGTGTCTCTGTTTGGACTTCTCCCATTCCCAACCCGGTAGGAAATCCTACAGGACTGATCTGAGCTGCCTGAGGTCAATCCTATTTGACTCCTATTACTTGGCATTTACTGGCTCAAGTGGGTGCTTAGCATACGTTTGGGGAATGAATAAGTGCATTTAGTTGATAAACCTTGGCACACTCAAGACTGGCCCAAGAGTGAAGCTGAAACAATCCCTGGGCTCCAGGAGCTCCGTGAAGGTCTGACAATGATGCTACCCTTATCTCTTGCTCTTTCTGTCTGTCTGTCTCTTACTCTCTGTCGGAGTTCGCTCTCTTTTCCTCTCTGAGCCCTCCCTCTCCTGGCCCCTTTGTCGACACTTGATCATTTACATCAAGTTGACATTCGCAGAGTTTACTCAGGGGTCTGTAATTGTATTCTTTCCCTGGTTCTGCATTACCAACCATGAAAATGGAATCTTATCATCCCTGACCAATTTTTAATGTACAAAATGATTTGGCTGAGGTTCAAAGGGAGGCACAATTGAAATCAGGTGAATGATACATGTAGTTTTTTTCAGTTCCTCCGTGCTTAGATTTGATTTTTTTTTCCGGTATAGCATAGAAGAAGAAGTAGATTATTTTGCAAGTTATATAAGTGCATTGGTGTGCTGTGTGGGTAGGAATCTCTATACACCCCAAAGCACGAATAGGTATATGCATGTGTGTTTGCTTATATTAATATCCTCACATTTCACATGTGGACATCTATTTAGACAGAAGCAAACAAATATAATTATATTGTTTGCAATTTTATTGATGGCAATCAAATTTGCAATGATCCTTAAAATGTATTCAAAACACCCAAAGGGCTGGAACAGCCCTGCATCTCGAGCCCAGGATTAATGGTTGGAATATTCAAATGAAGCCCTGACACCCCTTTGTTCATTCAGAAAGGAACCCCTAGAGAGAAAGTGGGGACTCTGGCCTTGGCCAGAATCATCCCGGGTCTCGGCTGTACTAATGGGTAATATCCTGATGTCCTTTGGCAAATGTCATCCTAAAGGGAGTAGGCAAGAAGCTGGAATGTCTTGCCAAAAAGTGGAGGCGATTTAGTAAGCGAAATGTTGAGAAGTCTTTAGGATAAGTGCCATTTTGCTTGCCTTCCGAGATGCGTTGGAGCAGACAAGCCAGTGTACTTGGTTTAGAAGGGTGAAGGCGTTACCCCCCCTTACAAGTTCTTGGCCAGAGACTCTCAGGCATGAAACAAAGGGGCCTCCTGTTTGACAAGGGCGAGGCCTGGGGTTACCTGGGAGTCATACTCTATTTTGTTTAATCACCTCTCAAGGCCATGAGTTGGGCTTGTTCCCATTTCTTTGAAGAAGAAATTGGGGGCTCAGAAAACTTCTGGAACGTTCCTAAGGTTGTACCACGTGGTAAATGGTGGACTCAAGATTTAAATCACTGGGGAATGTCAGAGTCACGTCCGATGTGGGAGTCCTCAAGGAACTGAACAAATCTCTCAGGATACCCTGGCAGACAAGATGAGGATATGGGGCAAAATCCCAGTGAGTGTTAGGGGTTGTTAACAATTGTACCTGGAGAGAATCAGTGATTAGACTGATGACACCACACCAGGGGTTTTCTGCATTATGCTCAAGGCTCTGTCTCAATTTCTGTCCTGTTGATCATTTTCTTGACAACTCAGATGAAGATATAGAAAGTTTCTTATCAGATTTACAGCTGGTACAATGCGGGGAGGAAATGCTGATGTATTAGTTGCCAATTCCGGATTTGAAATGATCCTGTTGCTTAGTCTTGGGTCCAGACTCTCAAGAGAGATCACACACTGCCCGGGAGCTCCTGGCTTCCTGAAACACCTGCCCAAAGTCCCACATATCTCAGCAACACCATGAAAACACAACATTTTCACTAAAGAAAGGAACCATGGCTGATAATAGCCACTATTTACCAAGTTCCTTTTATGTGCTGAGTACTTAAAAATGATCCCTCACACTTTACTTCTCCTACATTTTCTAGTGTTTGAAGAGAGTAAATCACCAGTTCAAAGTCTAGGGAGCTTTGGATCAGCCAAACCAGGATGTGAACCTAGGCATCTGGGTCCAAAGCTTGTCCTTCTTTTGCTGGGTCATAAGCCTTCATGAGTCCAGCTCCAACACCTTCTCCCTGCTTGGCGGCTGGACTTGAGTGGAGGAGCTGGGAGAGGAGAGGAGGAAGGGTGGAGAGACTGGGTCAAAGGACTTTGTAGGCGTCTTGAAGATGCTGGGCTAATAACCCCCCGTATTGCCTCTGCAGGACCCAAAGCAGGGTCTGCCACAGCCATGATCACTCCTTATTGTAACTGTCTGCAGGTTTGTCTACTCCTCCTCCTGACTCCCTTAGGTGGGGGATGGTGGGTGGTCATCTCCCCATCCGTGTGTCCATGGAACTGGACAGAACTCAGCCAGCAGCAGCCATCCGACACTCCCCGTCAGAATTTCTCTCAGTTCCTAGTCTCACTGCTTCTCAGACCTTGAAATTGCGGGATGCTCTTGTGGTCATGGGTGGGCTCACAGGTCTTCTGTTTATGAAAAGGAAATCTTCCCCGTGTCTGGAGAGATGACAGGGACTTGAAATGCAAAGGAGATGATTGCTGGTCACGTGACATGGAAAAGAGCTCCCCAGCATTTCCGGCGGCCTTGCTGCCACCATCCGTCCTGTGTGCGCTGGTGGCAGTGCTGGCTAGAGACAAAGCATCCTTCCTCTGCAGGCGGTGTCTGTGTTCCTATCCATGCCACACATGCAGACTCATGTGCACACATACATGTTGCAGGTGAGGCTCTGCTACCAACAAATTCCGGGACAACACAACTATCAATGAATGAAACAAATTCTTCAGTGTGCTTTAAAAAAGGGCTCCATTCGTTCTTATTGAAATCACTGCTGGTGAATCTCTCCACCTATAAGGAAGAACACTATGTGTTATTATTTTCACCAGTATAAGCATCAGAAGACAGTATTTGTGTTTTTACATAAGATTGTACAAAATTAGGCTTCAGATGTACAGCTATGATTATATAACTCTACTCAAAGACCTTTCATGTTGAAAGTACAAATTCTCTCACTTGTCATTATTTTTTGGCATCCAAGATCCGCTATGATTTTTAAACCCACTAGCCTTGCACCTCTTTATCTCGTATTGCATCCCACGCACTAGAGAAACTGGGCTCCATCTCTCTCCTCCATCTGGGTCCTACGCTTTTCAAACTCCATCCATGCACCCAGGCTGTTTCCTCTGCTGGAAATGCGTTGCTTGCTTTAATTAGTTTCAATTCTGTCCATTCTTCAAAGACCATCTCAAAGGCTCCCTGCTCCTGGAGGATTTACTGATCCTCCTGATCAAATGTGAGTTGTTTTTACTTTGATGTCCCAAAGCACCTTTTCTTTGTCTCTTACTTGGCATACATTGCGTTCTTTTTAGAGATCCCATTGGCTTTGGAGTCAGACAGTCCTGCCTCTCATCCTGCCTCCATTTATTAGTCATAGGAGGGCAGGTTATTTAACCTCCCAGAGCCCCAATTTTCTAAACTATAAGATGAAAGAACAAAACCTGCATTACAGGGTTGACCAGATGACCACATGAGATAACATACATGAAGTGTCTTAGCGAAGTGGTCACTATAGATTATTTATCTTCCTATTGTATTATTTCAGGGCCCAGTCGCAGCTACAACAGATAATCTCCAAAATCTTGGTGGCTCAACACAGTAGAAGTCTATTTCTGACTCAAGGAAAGTCCTAGGGCATGTGCGCTGGGCAGCCTTTCATGCAGTAAGTCAGAGATTTAGGCCCTTCCCATCTCAGCTCTGCTTCCTCTTGGGACTCAGCATCCTCTCTATTCAGCCAAAGATGGGGAAAGAGTGAGTGGAGGATGACTTGGGACTACAGGCCTTATATTGGTTTAAGAATGGAAGGGGAGAGGAAGGGAGAATCCACAGCACTTTTACATCTCTCTCCCTAGTTTTGATGGCTTTTCTGCCGAGCACTCTGATGCCATGGGCTGTGATTCCAAAGCGCTTCCAAACACTCCATGGAGGTGTGACTGGGAAATGAATGACCAACTCAGGGTCATCTCTAGCAGATTCCTCATGGAAAAAAGAGTTTGCTTGTAAATCACACTTCTTCTATCCGGCATCTGGAAAGAGGGGAGGGACACTCAGTGGGTGGATGCCCTAAGAGGGCAGGTCATAGAGAGACTGATGAATGACCATGACCATAATAAAGAGCCACCCTGAGATTGATTGAGTGAGGGACCCATTCACTCATCAAATGTTCCCGAATGCTTCCTTTGTGCCAGGCACTATCCTAGGCTCTCGGCATACATTCAACTCACAAAATACCTTCAAATCCCTCCCCTCATGGGGCTTACATTCCAGGGAAAGAGACAGATATAAACAATAAAGATATCAATTTAGTAAATTATATACTTAGTTAGAAGGTAATAAATGCTATGGAGAAAAATTAGAGCAGGGAAATGGAGGTGGGGTGGGACAGGGAATGGTCAATAAAAGACTACTGCTGTTAATTCTGTTTCTTCTGCTACTTCTCCACCGTGGGCAGGGGTTTAATATGCACTGAATTCTCCTAATGATCCATTGAAGTCAGTCTTATGACCTCCATTTTCCAGATTAGGAAACTGAGATTCAGAGAGAACCAGGGATTTGTCCAACCTGGCTCAGCTGGTAGGTTGTAGAGTCGGGATTTGAACCTATGTTTGTCTGTCTGCAAAGGCTTACATTTTTTTGTTGTTTGTTTTACCGTGTTGCCTCCTATGGGTGTAGATTGTACCATATGGATGAGCCCTGACTGGGAAGTCAGTAGACCCGGATGCTGGCAAGCTGTGTGACCTGGGGATGATCATCTCACCTCTCTGGACCTCAGAGTTCTCAATGATGGAGTGGCAGAGAGTGCTATGTGTTCACCCAACCGCATTTTCTTTTCTTCTTGGGTACCCAGATTACAATTCCCAGCTTTCCTTGCACTTTGGGGGAGCTGAGGAATTGATCTCTTGCTCGTGCAATGTGGGTGGGAGCAGCATGAACCTCCTGTGCAACCCTCCACAATCACTCTCTCTGTGCTGGAGGGATGGAGGGGAATTGGTGGAGCCATGTGATGGGAGAATCCTGGGTTCCTGAGTGATTCTGTGGAGCAGAGCCCCCGCTGCATTGGACAGTAGTGTCATGACAAATAAACTTTCAATGCAGGCATGGCTTGTCACGGTGGCTAACATTCCCTGGGCAACACAGACGGGGTAGATGCGATCACAGGTTTCCCAACTGTGCCCTTGGAGCCCACTCGGAGACCCTACTTGGGGATGAAGGTGGAGGTGGTGGACAGGGTCTGGATGCTCTTGCTCCTGCTTCCAAATTATACTTCCTCAGGTTTTACTTGGGAGAAGAGAGTCCACGGTCAAGGTAAGAGTGGGCAACGCTGGACAAGATCATCTCTGTAAAGTTTCTCAGCTCAGACTCTCAGTGGCTGAAAGATACTGAGAACTGGGCAATAGCCACATCTCTGCTGAGCTTCCTTCCACCATGTCTGGTGGCCTCATGTGTTTGGATGGGCTCCACTGGGCAGAGTCTAGAAGGACAGATGGTAAGACAGTGCTGACTTTGGACCAGACCATGATCTTGTCCCTGCCTCCAAGGAACTTACATTTTAGTGGCAAAAAAAAAAAGGAGCCATGTATTTGGAGAAAATTTCCTTTATGTGGGTAGTAGGAAATGCACTGAACTAGCAGGCAGGGGACAGGGTTCTGGTCTGGAGCCTCGACTCATTTGCTCGCTGTCTTTGGTTCTCAATTTCCCCGCCTCTAAAATCAGAGACACTCATTCCGACCATCTCTTCTGGGTCTTTCATCCTCTCTGACCTCGTCATCCTCAAAGCCTCTGTGTCTGGATTGGTGTCCACAGTAACGATGGGCACCTGTGAGCTCAGCTGCATGAGGGCAAGTGGGCAAGGTCAAAGGGCAAAACACTCTGTGGTTACAGAAGCCACCTCTGCCCCAAATTGTCCCTGTAGAAGGCCCTTTTCCATCCCAAGGGGTACTGGCATAAACATGACTTACTGAGTACTTTGTCTAAAGCTGGTGGGGGACAGCATGGTCTTGTGCCTCAGAGCTACCTCGGCAATGTGATTCCACACCCACTGCAACTCTGGGGAGTGAACTAGTGTGATGGCAAAGGGTATGGCTTTGCTGTTGTTAGACAAATCTGGGTTTGAATTCCTGCTCAGATCCCAGCTCCACCACTTACCAGCTGCGTGAAGTTAGAAAAGATGATTAACCTCTCTGAGCCACAATGTCCTCATCTGTATAATGGAGATAAAATTTGAGGTAAAAAAGGATTGTTATAAGTATTAAATGGAGATAATATGATGATGATGGTAATAAAAATGATGGTGATAAACACAAGAGGTAAACATTATTAGGCATCTATCATGTGTCATGCTTCAGGCTCTGCATTTTACTTGCTTTATCTCATTTCATTCTCCGCAGCCCTCTGAAGTATGTACCATGTGTAACTTGCTTGGAACAGGGCTTGACACATGCGAGAGGCTCAACAAGTGTTTCATTCATTCATTCACTCATTCATTCATTTACTCATTCTTCACATCTTTTTTGAGTGCCTACTACATGCCAGACATTGTGCTAGATCCCTGGCTTCCTGGAATGTGCAATCACAGAAGAGGAACAATCACTAAACAACTTATTATACAACAAATGAATGAATTACGATTAGGCAGCTTTGAGAATATGGAAGAGGTGAGATCTGATTTTTGGCCAGGGGAAGCTAGGCAGGCTTCTCGGAGGAGGTGGCATGATCTGGTCCAGGAAGGACAAATGGAGCTGGGTATAGAGACCCTGAAAAAGGTGTTCCAAGGAGATGGACCAGTGCAAACAGAGCCATGGGGTTGGAGCAAAAGGGTCTGTCTGATATCTGTCAAGGAAACTTGTGGATGGGAGCAGGGGATATATCAGGGTGGGCAGAGGAATGGAGGGTTGGAATGGCTGGTCAGCCAAGTGGTGGAGGGTCTTCTGTGTGGGACTGAGTGTGGGCTTTATTTTATAAGCTAATGGATTTCACCCCCAATCCTGGGACAGCATCAAGGTAACATTTTCTCTCCTCGGGAACTGGCAGCTGTGGATGAAATTCTGACTCTGCTGCTCACCAGCTGTGTAACCTCAGGTGGGTCACCTCACTTTGGGAGCCTCAGTTTCCTCAACACTAAATTGGGGACAGAATACCCAACTCCCGAGGTTATTTGAAGATTTAAATGAACGTGTAAGGGTACAATTGCTTACAAGGACCACTCCTGGTCCCTGTGATGGAGACGTGAACCGGGTGATGCCCGAGGTCCTTTCTGTCCCTGAAATCTCGTGTTCGGAAGGATGGGCAGGGCATGTCCAGGTTCTGAGTGTTGCTGAAT
Organism: Balaenoptera acutorostrata; assembly: GCF_949987535.1. Lineage (NCBI taxonomy): Eukaryota > Metazoa > Chordata > Mammalia > Artiodactyla > Balaenopteridae > Balaenoptera > Balaenoptera acutorostrata. Next base: position 175,722,948 of record NC_080066.1, read on the forward strand.
GTGAGAGAAAGAGATTGGCTCCGTATGCAGATCCGGACATCGGGCTCGTATATTGTTTCTGACACCATAAAGTACTTTGCAGAAAATGAGAGAATGTCTCAGTGTTTGTTGGGGGGGGGGGGGTGGGGGAAAGGCTGAGAAGATTCCATTAACTTCATTTTGCTTTATTTATTTATTTAACTTTTCTTCTCATCTTTGATAATGCCGTTCCCTCCATCAAACCTGGGAAGAGAAACCCAGACCTCGGGGGCTTGGCAGGGAACAGGAAAAAAGCCCACTTGTGAGGTTCCTGGAGTCTCATTTCCTGTAGAACATTTCTGCATCAAGGAGGGTGTCTTTGGCTACCCCAGAAGAAGCAGGGTGATTGGGGGGCCTGGTTACGCTCAGTGAAGTAAGTGAAACTTAGTGAAACCCTAAACACATTCCTTAAGAAAATCTCTGAGCCACACCAGGCTGCCAATTTAATCTTTCCTGATTGATGGAGTGTTTGGAATGAGAGACCTCTTAGATCTTCTCTGGATGGAGAGTGTAAATCTAGTTGACTTTTCCAATCTGTGTCTGTTTTATTCATTTCTTGGATTTAGGCTTGTTCTTGCTTTCAACGGACAGAATCCCTAACACCCTGAATACTGACGAGAAGGGATTTGGTGATGTTTTAAAAACCTCCGGGGTTATTCCCCTCCATGAAAGCCCAGGGATGGAGTTTGTTCACTTCCTAACGCTTCCCATTAGCACCCACTGATGACATCCAGCCCTTGAACCACGTTTAACTGAAAATGGCAAATAAACATTGCCCAGCCAGAGCTCCCGTGCCTGGCAGCTATAGGACTCATTAAAAGGAAAAATGACCAGCCTCCCGACCGTCCACGCGGACCTTTCTGTGTGTAATGTGGGATGCTGCGTTTAGAGTTGCATTAATTTTTTATCATTCCTTAGTAATTAGCATTGTATTTCTGCTGATAAACCCCATCAATACGGTGATTTGATTAGCAAAACATAAAACTACTCATTAAACTCCAATTATGTTGCTCAGGTATAATTTGATTTTGATTGGTTGGAGAAATGCTGTTGTGTTGCCTTTTTTTTTTTTTTTTCTTACTCCCCCTTTTAAAATATCCAGTTAAGTGCTACATTTACAGTGCTGCTGGTGGTGATGCAAGGCTTATTTTGCAAAAGCCGTTCCCTCTCATGTTTACTGAGAACTCAATGGCATTTAGGTGCCAACTGTGGGGATGACATTTATGGAATCTAATAGCCAGAAACCTCTGGATAATCCCCCCTTCCCCTTCCTGGTGGGAGGCCTTCTGGCAGGGGCGTTCTTCTTTAAGGGGTCCTCACAGCATAAACAATGCTGATTTTTCTGTGCTAAATAAGTGGAAGTGAGTTTTTGAGGATGGCCAAACAGGCTGGCGGTGCCAGAGCTGCATCTTAAAACTTGATTTTGCATTTATCTCCTGTGCACACTCTCTCCCCCGACCTCTGCCTGAAAAAATCTGATCTGGTAACAATAAGCAACAGAGTCCCTCTCTACGCTGCTCCAGACCTGTGAAGACACTGGCTTCTTGGATGTCCGTTGAGTTGGCTGCAAGAAGAGAAGGATTCCGTCTGACAGATCAAAAGGTAATTTGAATGTTCAAATTGTAATGTCAACTTTCAACTAGTATGAGTTTGCAGGGGAGGGGAGGGATGTTGTATTAATGAATTGATTCCTTCCACAGAGATTTGTGTGACATTTATTATGGGCCAGACACTATGTTGCACCGGGGATGTGGGGCAGACAAGTCTGCTGACCCTGTATCTCATGGAACGTGCGTCCAGTGGAGAAGACGTTCCTGACGGGATCCTTGTAAGCTTCCAATCACACCTGGAATTCAATCCAAAATCCACCCCACCCCAGCTCCTTCCATTTTCCCTCTCACCTGTCAAACGCTCCTGGTACTTGCTGTTCTTTGGACTTGCCTGCCTCAGGGCCTTTGCACTGGCTGTGCCCTTTGCCTGGAATGCTCTTCCCAGGTACTTGCCTGGCTTGCTTCCTCAGCTCATCCACGTCTCTGCCATAAAGACATTTTCCCTGATTGATCTAAATAAAACAGCAGCCTCCAATCAGCCCTCATCTCCTTACTCTGAATTACTCTTTATAGCGCTCAGCACTACTAGGTATTATATTATTTGTATTTATCTATGTTCACCAGTGGAATGAAAGCTCTCTGAGGGCAGTGATTTGTCAGGCTGTGCTCACACCCACGGCACCAGAATAGCACCTGGCACTTTGTTAATGCACAGTTAACTGTCAAATGAATTGATGACATGAACTAATAATTTCAGGCAACGAGATAAATCAGGACCGTTGAAAGTGGCTGTGGGTGGAGGGATCCCTTTATGTAGGGTTGACAAGGAAAGCCTCTTTGGAAAATGGCAGTTGGGGCAAGATCTAAATGATGGGAGAGAGCCAGCCATGCAAAGGTTTGGGGAGAGAACATCTGGGACACAGGAACTGCAAATGCAGAAGCCTTGAGGCCGGAACCAGCGTGGTGTTTCCAGGAACAGAAAGTAGACTAATGCAGCTGGAGCCAGGGGGCCAGATCATGGGCCTTGTAGGGCTTCACCTCTCCAACCTGTGTCTGTGGCCCAGCCGTGGGCTGGAGGGTGCGGACTGAGATCCGCCAGCAGGGGGAGCTCTAGGATGGCCAGTGTCTAGCTTGCCACCTTCTCCCAGCCCTGGGCGTTTGCCCGCCCATCAAAGCCTAACTTCTCCCGCATTGCACCCCTCCCCCCGTGCCTCCCGTGCCTCTGGGTCCCTCGGCCAGTGACTCATGTTTCCTTGTGGGGTCATGAAGGCCTTTTCTTGGAAAGGTACCCATGGATGTTCATCATTCCTAGCATCTCTGAGCCTCTCCTGTTACACTTGATAGTAACAGAGACAACTAGCTCCTTCCCAATGGTGATCAACAGCTACCCTCTAGTCTTTGAATATTTGCTCGAGGCCTTCTTTCTGTCTGAAACTTCCTTCTCTTCTTCCTAGAAAATGTCTGCTTCAACAGACATTTTGAATTTGAGTAGGTCCGGCTCAAATTCTCTCTTTTCTGGGAAGTCTTTGAATGGATCTCGACACTTCCTCCCAAGCCAAACCAAGCCCTCCATCCTCGATGACAGCAGTGCTACCACTGTCTCCCTTCCAAGAAGCATGAGCTCTCTGAGGGCGGAAGCCACATCTTCAGGGCCCATCACAGAGTCAACATGCAAAAAATGACCAATGACCAGATAGATGGACCATTACAAAGCACTGAATAGCGTGGGGAAGTCCACCTATTGGACTTCCAATAAGGCAATAAGGGATGCAGTCTCTGTAGAGAATTGAAGAGCAATCTAGAAAACCAAGTCAAAACCATCCCTGTACCCTTGCATTTCTGAACACCGTTGATGGTAAAATACTTCTCCCTTCCGAGATGGACTTCTCACCTCCCCAATTCCAACTGGTTGTCACTGGTAGAGTGATTACTGTGTAGCTGCATTTTTTTGGTTTGCTTTTGTATTTTTGGTCAGCCCAGTATATTTTCCCATCCTCCTGCTTCCTTTTTGGAGAATTATATCCTAACTCTGCGTGGACTTCCTGGGCCTGACAATCCCAGCTCCCACCCTCCTCTCTCTCTGAGTATGGAACCCGATCCTTGTAGAACTAATCAAGGGGTCCTGTCCATGTAGATACAGTGACCGGTTTAGGGATCTTCCTGGAAAACTAGAGACCTTCACAGGCCTTTTCTGCTGAATCTAATGGGGAAACCTTCCTTCTTCCCATGGAGCATAGTTTTTAAAGATGTTGGGACAGCCAGCAGCTGTCCTTCCAGGAAGAAGGAGGAAGACTGGCCTGGGGGGAGCGGAGAAGAAATCAAGAACAAGAAAGAAAGACCCGAGGACATTCTTGGAGCCTTTGGATCCAATCAGGCCTGGGAGCCTCCATCATGTGAATCAACTGACTCCTTTTTCCTTAAGCTAATTTGAGTTGAGATTCTGTCTGTCACTTGCAAGTGAAACAGATTGGAATAACACAAGTGGAAGAGATGTTTTGAAGTTTTAGAGCTCTTCCAATGATCTCTCACCTAGAAAAGTAAATGAGGTCCAATCTCTCAAGGAAGCGCAGTGGCGGAACTCTGATGCCCCCATGGCAAGGCTTCATTGGCTTGATTTTGTTCTCTGCCACCCCGTGGAGAGGTGAGAAGCTCCACCTAGAGCGGGGTCTGCAGTGGAAACCCAACAGGGGTCTAGCTGGGGAGGAGCCATGAGGATGAGCTCTCTTCGGAAAAACGGAACAATAGGGAAATTGAACCTTTCTCGAGAAATACATTTAGTTGACAAAATAATGTTTTACAACATAGTTCAGATCTGGAAGATTCAGTTGCCAAGTTCTCTTTTCCACCCCTGCCCAGTTGGTGCTCCTTCTGGGCTCCATCCCATGTTCCAACTCTCAGCCACGGCCTCCCCCAGAAGTATGTGGTTGGGTCTCACCTTCACAGACCGTGGGGAACCCAGACACAGCTCATTCTTTGGCTGCTTGAAGGCTTTGGAGACTGGAGGTGCCTTAGAGATCACCCATAACAAGCCTGCAAGTTTCATGGGTGAAGAATGTTGAGGGGCTGACTTGGTGGAGCTTTTAGACCCTCCCTTGGAAAGGTTTGAACATGATTTAAGGGAATGGTCTTTTAAGGCTGCACAGCTGGCTTTGTTAGCCCTGAGAAGCTATGTTTTCTCATACATTTACTTATCATTTATCATCCATCCATCCTTCGTGCATCCGTACCCCAAGTGCCATGGTGACAATTGGTGTCAACAATTTCAGGGGCCCAGCTTTCTGAAAGATATTATTTGGGTGGGCTGAGGACATCCCTTTCCCAGTCTGAATTCTTGCTTGGCTTGAAGTATTCCTAAAATACGAGATCTGCAAAATAATGTGTCCACAAAATGTCTGAAGTAACAACATACTACCATAACTCATCTCCAGCTGATGAATGAGGAATGAAAATAAGAAACTGAATGTGATTTAGAATGTGATTTGGGATGCCATTTTCACCTATCAGTTTGACAAAATTATATAGTATTGGTGAGGTTGTAGGTTAACAGTCCCTTTGCTTACGTTGTTGGTAGGAATATCATTTGCTGCAAACTTTTCAGAGGATATTTTCGTTAGATCTATCAGAATTTTAAATGTACGTGTTCCTCGACCCAGCTCCTCTATGCTTAGAAAGTTTCCCTGAAGATGTAATCTCAGAAGTACACCAAGAAATGGATACAAAGTTATTCCTGGGGGCATTGTCTATAAGAACAAAGTCCTTAAAACAACCTCAGTGACCATCAGTAGGGGACTGGTTAAATAAATTATGGTATATCTACTCAGTATATTTCCCCAGTTGATCAAAAAAATGCAGATGATAATATGGAGAGAGTTCTAACAATTATTACTTGGTTTGTGATTGCAAAAAAAACAAAACCAGAACAAAGTGGGAAACATTCTAATTGCCTATCAGGATCAGTGGAGGAATGGATGAACTAAGGACCATGGTTTAGTCATAGGATGGAACACTGTGAAGCAATTGAAGGGAATATCCTGCATCTATCTGCATCAACAGTGATGAATGATTATAAACATGTTGATTGAGAAAAGCAAATTCTGGGAAGATACATGCAGTATAATTCTATTCATGCAATATTAAATGCATGTACATAAAACCACAATGTATCAATATTTTTTGCGGATATAACACTATGTCTTAAAATTACAAAACCATGCATGAGAATTATACACACCAAAATTCAGGATAGTGGCTACTCATGCAGAGGGGGTCAGGATGGGACTTAGGGCTTTTACCTGTATCTCTGATGTTCATTTTCCTTTCCCTTCCCTCTCCTCCCCCCTCCCTCCCACCTTCTTTCCTTCCCCCCCTTCTTTCCTTCCTTTCTTCCTCCCTCCCTCTTCCTTCCTTCCTTCCTTCCTTCCTTCCTTCCATCCTTCCTTGGATCTGAAGCAGATAAAATAAGGCAAACATATCTTAAATCTGGATGGTATATACATGGATGTCTGTTATATTATTTTCTGTATGTTTGAAAAATTTTGCAGAAAACCAAATATGTTTCCCTCTTGAGTAAGCATATGTTAGTATAGATGCTGATAACAGTGTAAAAATTTTTGTTTTCTTGGTGAGATACACATGGAACTGTTAGCAAAGTGTAACTTTAGGGGAAGATGAAGAGTCAGGTTGGGGGAGGGATAGAGAGAGATTTTTGCATTCATTTAATTCCTTTCTGTACTATTTGACCACTTAAAGATACATGTACCTTACTTACCATCCATCTTACTATCCATCCATCCATCCATTGCCATATCTGCATCTAATAGGAGTTAGCTGGCTGTTGGATTATAAACCATTTTTGTTCTCTTCTTTAACTTTCTCTAATCAGAAGCCTAGTCAATGTTATTTAAACACAATAGTCATTTAGGATTGCTGTTTTAATAGAAATTTAGAATTCTTCTCTGACAACTTGGCACTCTGACTTTTGGCAAAGCTTAGTCCTGATGATAGAGGAGATTTTGTTTGTGAGTTTGCTTTGTGCTTTAAGGTCCCGGAAGACCCCTCAAGGTGGTCAATGCAGTCCCTCATTTTAGGTGAGGAGACAGAGGCTGGGAGAGGTTAGATACCAGCTAGGCGATGTTTGGCCCTGGTGAGGCCAGAGGGATGTGAGGAGAGCACGTTGGCATGATGAGGACACTTGGGAAGGTCCTCTCCCAGCCTGTGCCTGCCTGGGAGACGGGCTGGAGGGATGGAGTGTGGAACTGAAACCCTTTCCTAGCACCTCCAGGTGATGGCTCTGGTGACTGTCTGTCTGGTGGTGGCAGGCTCTGTCTCAGCTCCAGCCCACATGGAATCAGCGGCAGCACCCCATTTGACTGTGTGTGTTCATGCGTCCCTTGTACAGGGGAGCCCATGTGGAAAGACAGGGAGCAGATAGCTACAGCTGTTGTCACTTATGCTCCAGAGAACAATTCTGGGAATTAATGGCTTCTAATCCTGCAAATAAGGTAGATACAGCATGGTGTTAGATTCCAAGCTGCCAAGCTCAAGTCACTGGTCTTATTTCATAAATATGCTTATAAGGATGCTCTCTAATCACTCAGCAGGGGGATGGGCCCCACCATCCCCTCCTCTGCCTGTGGCACATGGCCTCATGCACCTTCCCAGCCCAGGGAACAAATATGGTCAATAAGATCTTTAAAACAACCCCTTAGGAGACCCATGTCAGTGGATAATCAGAAAAACTTAGGAGTCCTGATACCAATTGCTTTGGATAGCTTAAAAAACAGAAGTACCGAGGATGGGATACTTAACTGTAACAACCTTTCACTTTAATAATAGCCTTTATGCACTACAATAAGAAGTATCAAAGTCCATTAAATATAATGGGCTGATCCTTCCAGGGACAGGGAAGCAAATGAGTCGTTCTTTGGGGGGTAGCTGAGCATGCTTAGGCTTTTAACTCGTCACTTGAGCTCTTTGGGAGTGGAGTTGACACACGGGATGGGGCTAGTTTGTCTGGCTTTTTGTTCAGGGGCCTGGGGTCAGCCTGGTGGGAGGAGGCTCCTGGGTCAGACTGTGTGGGTTGGGGTTGAAGATGAGATCTGCCAGGGAGAGCGGTCAAGGTCACGGCTGGAAATGCAGTTCTCACTGCTGAGCACTGAATGGGAGGGAGGAGGCGAGATTGGAAATGGGAGAAGCAGCTGCCAGATGGGCGAGCGGAAGGCCGGGCAGAGGAGTAGGGAGAAGAGGGGGAAGTGAGTTCCCAGGGTGGGACAGTTCCGCCCCATGCTGTGCTGAGGGAGGCTGGAGAGAACTGGAGAACAGCCCAGGACTGGAGCTTATGTGTAAGCAGTAGCTCCGCTTTGGGTCATGGTCACCCTTCCTTACTCCAGGACATCCTTCCTGAGATTGCATAATCCCGCTCAAATACCTCCCTTAGGATTTAGAAGCCCTGCTCAGTAATTTATCCAGCAGTGCCCCACCCCAGGAAGGACATCTGTCCCCCTTTAATGGAGAGTTTCCCATACTTAGGGGCTACCACCCCAAGCCTGGACCCCATAGATCACCTTACACTTCTCATTCTAAGTTAGAGTCACATTTCCCCAAATTCTTCCATTTCACCCACCCCTAGGGCCCTTCTCCCTCAGATTCCCTGTGAACCTTGGGGATGTTCTCCCGGGCCAGCTCCTTTGTGTCTCCCTTACAACTCACTGCCATGACATCCCCGAGACCCACGGCAGCCCCAGGAGAAGCCGTCCCCTCTCCTCTCATCAGCACCTGGGTCCTCACTCCTGCGGAGCTGTGGCTGGGGTCCCTGGGCTCTGGCACGTGGCCTCTGTTTCCTTCTGAGCCTTCACCGCACTGCTTTGAGCTTTCCCTCGCCTCTTGGATGTAGAGCCCCTGCTGGGATCCTGACGGTCTGTTCTTCCTGCTGAATAGCACGGAGCTCCAGGAGGGGACAGGAACATGTGTCAGGGTGGGCGGTGGGGTCCCAGCAGGACAAGACGCTGCAATCCCACAGGGTCATCGGGGGGACTGTAAAGGGACAATTTATAGAGGCGAAGGGAACCAGCATAGAATGGGGATGTATACTGGGGCCAGCAGCAGCTGGGAGCCTTTACCTTTACCTGAAAGGGCAAAGAGGCGGGATGGCCAGAACCGGAAGGGATGGCTGGTCCTCCAGGCCACTAGTAGAAGACAGAATCGCTGTCAGCTGCAGGCTACCATTGCCTCCCGTTGGCCAGGACCCACCTGAAGCCGTTGGGCAAGGGGTGGTCCTATGGGTGAGGCTCCAAGGCACAGAGCAGGGGGAGTGGGCGTGGGTCAGCAGAGGGAGAACAGCCAGCACAGAGGGGACGGTGACCGACTGGGTTCCCCCCCCCAAGGCCATGGTGGGCCCTGAATAGCTCCCTGAAGTCAAGAGCGCGTCCCTCCAGCAAGATCACGGCCAGGTCTTGGGTGGCTCCAATGTCGGCTCAGACACCCCAGGCAGGAACTGGAGCTGTTCAGGGCCCCCTTCCTTCCTCTCCCCACGTCCAAGCAGCCTGCCTATGTGTCAGGCACTGTTCTCTGCATTGTACCTGCATTTACTCATCCCAACAACTTTATGAGGCCGGGAGAGGAAGGTGTGACATGCTGGTGGTCACCCATCTAGCCAGTGATGGAGCTGGGGTTTGAAGCTGGGGTCCACATGCTTAACGGCTGGGTTACACCGCCTCCTGGGCTGGCTGTGGAGCTGCCCCCAGACCTGCTCCCCAGCCTGCACCCCTCCAGTTGCCCCCTTCTCTTCCCTGTGCTCATTTTGCAGCTCCCACCCCAGCCCGGACACCCAGAATCTTTCAAATGCTTCTTTGCCTCCTCTTTGAGACATGGCAGTTGGAAGACTGAAGAAAAATTTTAGAGGTCTTAAGCAGCAAAAAGCTTAGGATGGCTCCTCCCCACACTCCCAGATCTCATTAAAAACAAAAAATAAATACGTAAAAGAAGGGTAAGGCATGTCAGGAAGTCCTGATTTATTCTCAGAGGTTTATTCTGATGATTTTGGAGGCTGATATCAAGTATAAACTTCTTCCTAAACAATTTTCCCTCATTTTGGGGGGCGCTCCTGTTTACTTGATGCCTCAGTGCCTACATTAGTTGCCTGTTGGGGGATACAGTTCTAGAAAGAGGGAGCTTATATTTTCCCCCTGAGAAATCGTGGTATGGTACAGTCATGGGAAATATTCCCGTTTCCAAGGTGTGGAGCCTGCTTCAGCTGAGGGAGAGAGCTGGGTCTATGTTAGGTGGGTCAGAAATTTGGGGGCAAATACCCAGAAATGGAAGAAAGGGGTTTTTCTGTACTCAGAACTTCTAGAAAACTTTTGGGATCCATATAAGATGTCTAGCATTCTGGCTGCCTTTACCCAGGAGTTATTAAGAGTTTGAAGTCATCGAGTGTGGGATGCTCGGCAGTGAAGCTGTGAAAGGATGTCTGAAACTTTCTGTTCATTCCAGATCAATCTTATTTTGCAGATGGGAAACAATGGCCAAGATCACTGTCTTCTCACACAAACGGGCGAGAAGCGAGGATGGACAGGGCTGCCCTGGGCCTTCCAGATGGGCTGTGGACGGCACCAGGGGTCCGCAGGGAAAATGAGTAAGCTTCGTTGTTGTCAGGCTGAGAGGTGCTTGCAAGGCGCCCAGGCACTTTGCAAATCTGCTGCACGCTGGGATGTCGGGGCCACTGTCGTGCCTTTGTCTCCTCCCGGGCAGAGCGAATCCCTCTCTCCCTGCAGGCATTGTGCTGTCCGGTGCACAAAGGGAGGTGATTATTAGTCTGACTCGGGCGAGGACAGGGGTGAAGCATGACCCACTCCCACCTCAGCATCTCTCCCCACGATGGTCTGGCAGGAGAAGCTCAGGAGAGCTGCTAAGGAATTACAGGACAGAGAGTGCTTTGACCCTGGACCCAAGAAGTACAAGGTTCCACATCTAAGAATATCCCACTCCAGCTGCTGAGTCCTAATTCCTGGGAGGAGAGACCATCGTGGTCTGCAAGCATTTTGGGGGACACACTTCTGCTCTTGCCTGTGGCAGTGCCCACACATTTGGAGAATTCAAGACGGAAGGACTTAAATTGGCCCCGACTTGGCCATCACGTGAAGAACCGAAGCCTCTAGAGAACAAATTCACATCCACGAGGCTGATTTCCCTTCATTAGAGGAATGTCTTAAGCAAAAAAACATTCCCTTGTGCAAATGTGTGCATGCGTGCATGTGTGCCTGTGTGTCTGTGTGTACCTGGGGAGGGGAGGGGAGTGTGCATGGGAGGGAATGAATGGCTGAATTGTCTGCTTAATTGTTCTTGTTCTCAAAGTAACACTTACAAAAATGAATGGACCTTATTGTTGGAGCAGTTGTAGGTTTACAAACTGAGCAGGAAGTACAGAATTCCCACCCGCGCCCTCTGTCCCCACCCCACGTTTCCCCATTGAAGATGGAAACAAAGCCAACTGTTCTTGTAGGACTTTTGATGCAAATGGACCACGACCAACACCCATGATTTCCGGTTCTTCATTGAGGTGGAGTAGCAAACCCCCCAGCCTGAGAGTACACGCTGCAGATTGGCCCGGTCATTTTTTCCTGTGTTGGACGAGTGTGCGTTCACCTGAGCTTCGCCCCCACCCCCAGGTGTGGATGGTGGGCACTGGGGGTGAACCCCAGTCCCTGCCCTCACCTGGCTCCCAGGCGAGTCCAGGATACACCCACGTAGGAGCAGGGAGAGAAACTTGGTGGAGAAGGCAGTGTCTAAGATGACACATTCAAGAGAAATAAAAGAGGCAGGATTTGCAGGGCTCTATGACCGTTGGGATGTGTGGGACATGGAGAGCATCAAAAAAACAAACAAGACCTTGGACAACTAGGTAGGTGGTGTCATTCATGAAGTCAGGTGGCAGGGAGCAGGCTTGAGGGAAGGGATGCACTTCAGCTGCCTCTTAGGGCTGTGGGTACCAGAGGCCTTTGGCACCTGTGTTTGAGGTCAGCAGGGGGTCTTTATTCAGGTTTCAGTTTGGAAGATGTTATGGGATAAATGGCCAGTAGAAACAGGCAGGCCCCCAGGAAGTGTGTGTTGAGTAGAATGAGAGCAGAGTGGGTGAGGCTGGATTATAGATCACCAACGTAAAAGGGGTTGGAGATGATGGGATTAAGTGTGTGCACCTTGGGGTCTGCAGTGGTGGGGGTGAAGTGATGGCGCAGAGGCCACACGGGAGGTTCCAGTAGTTCCAGAAGAGCCCCAGGAAGGGTGAAGGGGGACTAAGGCAGCAGAGTGGGAACACCAGGTTCTGACCCAGCCAGGAAAGACCATGATCCATCAGCCTCAGTTGTCAGCAGTGATGGCCAGTAAAATGCCCAGGGATGGAACCAGATGGAATGTCCTCAGGGGATGCACCTGCCAAGGACTAGCCTGAGCCCCTCTTCACGCCCCCAGATGTGATTTGGAGGAGAGGAGCGAGGAGAGGAGGCCAGGAATAGGAAGGGAGGCCAAATTACACCTGTAAGAACTGATTCGTAGCTGTGCAGTGCCTGCCTTGTGCTTCTGAACCGCGTGGCTTAGAATTAAATAAATAAGTAAGTAAGTAAGTAAATAAATAAATAAATAAATAAATGCTGTTTACACACCTGAGTGTGAAGCCTTTTGCAACACTTGTCCATCTGTTGATCGGTGGACTGCCTCACTCACTGGCACATAAGCTTTATTGAAATGGGTACATCTCCTGCTGCTTTATCCAGAGCCCCCTCCACAGTGCTGGGCATGTGGGGTGCACAGCGATGGCGGAATTAGTAAGCATCTGTGGTAGAGAGCCAGCCAGGTTCTGCTGGCAGATTTCTTTCCTTTCCTGGGGAATTCCATCCCCCAGGATAATAGCCCTTTTCTTTTGCACATGGTTCTGAATGTGACAGAGTTCACCTTTTTTGAGCTCTGATTGGACCTACAATGACTCTCTGGTTTGGTACACTGGAGCAATCATGGACAATTCTAGTCTTCCTTCTGGGGTCTCTCCAGCTCTCAGATTCATCCCTTACATCTTTCCTCAGCGTGGTTCACTCATCAGAGTCAGGACAAAGCCCCCGAAGGTGAAATTCCCAGGTGTGGTTCTGAAAGGGATGTTTGCCTTCCTTCCTGGGCTCACCCAGCCCTGAGCCTCCCAAATGCTGAACTGGGGGTCGGGGAAGCATGAGACAACATTCCAGGGAAAGCAACGTGAGGAGTGAGCTAAGGGTCTGGAGGCTAATCAGGCTGACGACACGGAACAGAATGATTCTCCAATGGAAGAACCACTGTCTCTTAATGAAGAAGTTTTGTGTTTGAAGGTAGACTGGCCTGGCCACAAAGCAAAACTTGCATTCACTCCCTCCTTGCAAAAAGCAAGGATGGGTTTCCGAGAAGTCTGCTGGATGCCAGCATCAACCTCACTGCTCAGTGGACCTCTGCAATTTTTACTGAGCACCTACTTTCTGCCCAGCAGGTGCTTCACACTAAGAGGGATGGACAAGCATTCATGGTTCCTACCCCCAGGGAATCTACAAATCTGCTTGGCGTGAGTCTAAATAACTGGTGACTTTGGCTAAAATACTGTGGGAAGAGCTGTGTGACACCAGGACCAGCTCCTGACTGTTTTCACCAACTTGTTTTCATCCATCCCCTCTGTAACCATCGGATGCCCTTGGCATACCCGACTTCCTCTTTCCGAGAAGGCCTACTCAGCCCTCTGTTCACACCCAGATCATGTCTTCCTCACCTTTGTGTCTCCAGTACCCAGTACACTTAACATCCCTACCAGGTGCTCAGGAAATGTCTGGGGAAGGAACCAGCATGAGGAAGAGAGAGCCAGGGCTGGGGGCCCATGGCAAAGAAGAAAGATGCAGAGGCACTGTCTTCTCGTCTTTAAACCTATCAGGAGGCTTGAGAACACATTAGGTCTCAATATATACTTTCTGGAAAATCACAGGAATCCTGGGAAACTCCAGCACAGCCAGCAACTCATTTTCATCACGGCACGTTCCCTCCTCCAAAACATAGGGGATTTTGATTCCAAGTCGTCATCTTCCTTCTCCAAGCCTGGGTTTGAAGCAGCTCCTTGGGAATTGTGTTGGAGGAGGCCTTGTGTTGCCGAGAATCTCGCCGGGCAGGTTGGAAGCCATCCTTTCTCAGCTGCCTGCTCATGGAATATGGCTGGGGCTTCCCCAGCCTTTGTGTCTGCTATGGAATCTGACAGTTGAACTTGCTTTTTGGCTGAGTTCACCATGGCTGTCACCCAGGCAGGCCCATCTCGGGACCAGGGGTGACAGAGAGCAGAGGAACATTAAGGTTGGGGGGCGCTGTCTTCCGTACATAGAACACGGCCATGCGTCCACTTGCTGTGCCCAGACTTGAGACAATGCAAGTGGACCCCAGTGGCTTGAAATCTACACTGGCTCGTCACTCAATTGACAATAGAAGGAAGTTATGAACTGGCTCCCCCAAAATTGTCACTGCTTAAAATAACCACAAACCATTCGACATACCTTGAATTGAAAGCGTTGTTGATTACACACTAACAGCATCCTTGGTGGGCACCAGACGTGTGTGTGTGTATGGGGTGGTGGTGGTGGTGAATGTGTGTGCACTCATCTGATGCCCGTTCTTTGTGTAGCATTGGACCCAATCAGACGCCTCTTTTACTTTTTTTCCTTTAATTTTCTGGCCAGTTACTGTTCATAGCTCTCTCAGAAAAATATGGATGTATTCACTGAAACCCTAAATTACCCAAGGAGGGAAGGTATGAGGTTAGGTTATGGTGGGAGTGGGCATTGCCCATGGGGGCAGGCACTCCCTGGGTGACCAGTTGTCTGTGGTGTGTGGCATGCGGTGGGCTTTGAATACCAGCCTGCTGAATGAATGACTGACAACGGAGGACAAAATACATACTCAAAATTCTATACCCTCTACTGACTATTCTCAGTTTGGAATGCAGTCTTCTCGTCTGTTGTGTTGAATTTTGCATTCTGTTTTCCTTTCGACATTATATCATAAAACTTTTCCCCCAACTTTACATTCTAGAAGTATTTACGTAGACCTTGGTAACATGATAACTATTATGATCGGTGACAATATAATATTCTGTGATGGGGGAAGTGACGTATTTAGGCAAGTATTTCTGAATTTGGCAGGATTTAGAATCTTTCCAGTTCTCAGCGATAGCCAAATCTAAAATGAACAGCCTTGTGCCTATAGCTTTTTCTTTTAGTAGAACTTATCACTTTGAAAAGTTTTCATTTTTTCAGGGGTGGAATTAAGCTTTGCCACATTTTGCCAAACTCCCTTCCAAAAGGGCATTTCCAACTGACCTTGACACCCGTCACCTCCACCATATCTTACCCACATGGAGTATCATGAAATGTTCTACTACTAGATTGTGATGGTGGTGGCACAAATTTGTAAATAAATTAAAAACTGTTGAATTGTAGACTTACAACAGGAGAATTTTATGGTATGTAAACTATACCTCAATCAAGCTATGGGTAAAAATAGTTACAGAAAAAAACAGAATGTCTGTCTTAAGTGCCTACACTGGTGGAAATATTTCAGACTTTTCTGTCTCCACCATCCAACTTGACATTTGGTTGGAATGTCCCTGTAGAGGGTGGGTACAGGAGTGCAGCAGGGCCCCAGAGACAGCGGAGCCAGGAGGGCTGGGCCTTCATTCAGTGGTTCCACTGATGAACACTGGGCATTTGCTATGTGTCAGGCAGAGTTCTAGGCACTTGAGATACATAAGTGAACAAAAGAGACCATGATCTCTGCCTTTGAAGTGTTTATAATCCAGTGAACAAATAACCAGTTGTCCTCAACAATGTCCATTCTTCCCAACTAGATGTGTAAGCCCCTTCGAAGCAGAGGTAGAGATTCAAGCCTCTCCTTCTGGCCTTCATGGATTCATGTATGAGGCCCTCCTTTCCAGGTATCTGTGCCTACCTCATAAAATACCCCACAACCATAATGGAAAAGAACATTAAAAAAAAGAATGCATATGTGCATGTATAACTGAATCACTTTGCAGTACAGCGGAAATTAACACAACATTATAAGTTAACTCTATTTCAATAAAAAACCCAACAACAACTAAACAGCTGCTTGATTTTATCTCACGATTCTGTGGGTCAGAAATGTGGTCAGGGCTCAGCTGGGCAATTGGTCTGCTCCGTGATGTGTTGGATGGGGTCCCCTGGTGGTACTTAGCTGGTAGACAGGCTGGTTTGGAGGGTTTAAGGTATCTGCTACTTCGATGGGAGGGCCTGGAGGGCTGAGCTCAGCTAGACCCTTGGCCCTCTCCACGTGGTCTTTACTTGTCACTTGGCAGCTCTGGGTCCAGAGGAAAAGTGGAAGCTGCTAGGCTGGTAAGGCCCGGGCTCAGCATCACTTCTGCCACATTCGATTGGTCCAAACCATCAAGAGCCTTCTCTGATTCAAGGGGAGTGGACATAAACCCACCTGCCCACAGCAGGAATGACCGGGACATTGCCGCCATCTTCGATCCACCACTGACTGGGTTTGGTATGTTAATTTTCCTGGCTCTTCCTCAGTATCAGGAACGATGATCTGGAATTTGATTTGGGGACTTTTCATCTCTGTGAAGACCCTCCTTGTCTCAGCTAAAGCCACAGTTCCAAAGTATATAAAGTAAAAATTAAACATCTTCCTTGAACCCTTTCTCGGTACCTTTCTACACTTTTCCCACCACGAATCCCTGTGAACTGTACGTATCCTTCCAGGTAGTTCAGTGCTCACACAGCACTCACCAGAGAATATATATGTTTATACTTTAAAACAAATATCATGATGCTATGCATACCATTCTGTAACTTGCATTTTTCCACTTAATAATGTATCAAGGTCTAAAATGAACTTTAAAAAATACATTGTTTGCGAAGACTTACAAAATGAACACAGTGCCTGGATTAACCCTGACGTCGGGGTACTTTGGAGCAGGGTGGGTTTGGTGGAGGTCATTTGCACATCTGGACTGGTGAGACTTTCCAATCAGACTAGCCACGGGGCTCCCGAGTCCCTCTGAAACTTCGGATGACTCAAGATGTGTGCTTTTCATTAGGTGTGGAATTCATGGCTTCTTATGCAAACTCACCCAGTGTGTCAATGGGGAGTCATAAAATCCGTGGTCAGATCCTGGCCATTTATTAGCCATGTGTCCTCGGTCATGTTTGTTTCTCTCTTTTTGCTTCTCAGTTTTCTCATCTGCAAAATGAGGCTAAGAGCCCTTCCCCTGCCTTCCTCTGAGAGTTTTGAGGGAGAATCATAAAAGACAAATGCAGGTGAAGGCGGTCTATAAATTGTAACTGCTGGGTTTGTGTTTGCTGAGTCTCTCTCACTCAAAGCACCGTGTGAGCTGGTGACAGACATTGGGGCGTCTACAAAGGATGTACAAAAGGTCCTTCTGATGCAAACAGGTCAGAACAAATGGAACATTCAAAAAAGTCATAAAAGTGTGTGTGTCCAAAGACACAATTGAAACAAAGAAAAACACGTGAAATGCTATCCATTGTTTTAGGTGACTATAGGGTAGTGATAATAATATACTCACAACAGCTACAATGTATGGATTTCTTATTCAGGGCTGGCCCTATAGGTTACTGCTAAACCTCAGAGCAACCCTACCAGGCAAAAGGCTTTTATGTCCACTTTCCTGATGAAAACACTGAGGCTCAGAGAAGTGGACTGTCATGCTGAGGGCCACTGAGCTGGTACGTGGTCCTTTGGGTTTCCCAGAACTTGAGTGTTTCACTGTATCTGCTGTCAGAGGCTCAAAGACTTCCAAGTTATCTGTCTCCACTGCCTGTTTATACCCCATGAGAGCAACAGGGAGAAAGAGAGAGCATTTCTCAAGAAAGAGCAGCTTGAATAGACACTACCAAGCATTTGTGCCTCGTGCTGGAAGAGAACATCTCTACACCTCACTCTGCTTTGCAAAAGCCATAGTGAGCTTTATGCTGGGTTTACAGGCCTGTAGCTGGTCTCTATTCTCACTCCTCATTCCCCGAGATGTCAGATGGGGCTGCACAAGGCTGGCAGGTGTTGGCACCTGTCTGTCTAAGCCTTAGCTTTTTCCTCAGGTGCTGCCTTTGGCATCTTCAAGAAGCCTGCAGGTTCCTTCAGCCCTGGGGACATGGCTGGTGTTTCTGCCACTGGGTCCCTCCCCATCCCCTCCCTCCTCCAGAGCTGATGTGATAACTTCTACACGGTGGGTGTCCTGAACCCCTGCCCTGACAGGGCTTGAACTTGGGCAGAGGGCTTGGAAGCCGGGGCTGAGTTCAGGTGAGATGGGATTTGCCCAGACACCAGCCGCCAGAAATGAGCCCAGGCAGGGTCCTGTCTCCCATTGGGATGGAGAATGGAACTCTGAAGCCAGACAGACCTGTTTCAGGTTTACTCGCTTGGTGACCTTGAACAGGTACTGACCCTTCCTAAGCCTCAATGCAAACTGCTACTGGGGGGATTGAAGAGCATGCCAGTAAAAGGAAGAAAGAGATGTCTCTGTGTCTGGCCCCAGGGTGTGTGATAAGCCGGGGAGGGAGCGCCCAGAGCATCAGTTTGAGGGAGGCGGGCAGAGGCTCAGAGAGTGGGAACCAAGCGCGGGGTCAGGGGTTATGGTGCCAGACCAGAACTCTCTCCAATCCCTTTCCCGCCGAGTAGTAGCAGAAGTAATCTTAAAAACCTCCAAGTAATAACAGCAGTGCGATATCGTGATTTACAGGAAAAATACGTATTTGGTCATTCAGATAAGCAAATGTATATGAGAAATATATATTTAATCTTCATCCACAGTTTCTGACTCACAGCTTCTAAAACCCTTGGAATTTCCTGAGCGATGGATTATTTGGTCTTTTGTCCTCCATTCCTGAACTCTTTAGGGAAGGTAGCTTTTGGATCCCACCCGAGGGTGGGAGCTGATTGCCAGGAGAGCCAACCAGGTGATTTGAGGGATGGAATTTCAGTTTCCCCCCCTACCCCTGACCTCCAGGGAGAAGAATAGGGGCTGGAGGTAGCATCAATCACCAAAGGCCGATGATTTAATGAATCGTGATTATGTAAAGAAAACTCCATAAAAACCCAAAAGGATGGGTTCAGAGAGCTTCTGAGTTGGTGAACATGTGGAGACTGGGGACTGGGGTCTGGGAGAGAGAGCGTGGGAGTTCCGCGCCCTTTTCCCAGACCTTGCCCTGTGCATCTCTTCATCTGGCTGTGGATTTGTATCCTTTAACATCCTGCGTAATAAATCTGTAACCTAGTGAGTAAATGGGGTTTCCTGAGTTCTGTGATCCTTTCCAGTGAATTAATTGAACCCAAGGAGAGGTAATTGTGGAACCTCTGATTTACAGCCAGTCGATCAGAAGTACAGGTAAAATCTATGTTTTCAACTGGTGTCTGAAGTAGAGGGCAGACTTGTAGGACTGAGCCCTTTACCTGTGGAATCTGATTCTATCTGACTCTATTTCCAGGTAGGTAGCGTCAGAGTTGAGTTGAATTCTCATACACCCTGCTGGGGTCCAAGAACTGCTTGTTGGTGTGGGGACACACACACATGCACACACACGTTAGAATTGGGGCCAGGAACCCTTTTTACAAATAGATAACACATATTGAGTACATTGACTAGAAGGCAGGCTCTGTCTTAAGTTCTTCACATGGGTTAAAACTATGAGGCACCTATAACTCAGAAACACCACGCATAGCTGTTTGTTTTGCTCGGCAGGGGGAAGAAGTGCTCAGAGAAGGCCTCTCTGGAGAGGTTCATCTGAGTGGGGTCTTGAATAAACTTGAGGGAGGAAAGGGGGTCAATATCTGGAGAAAGCGCTTTATTGACAAAGTGGCCGTGCAAAGGCCCTGAGGTGGGAGCATGTTCAGAAGGGAAGAGACCTTGGAGACATTAAGTGATTCGCTGTGGGAGGCTGAATAACGACCCCAAAGATGTCACATCCTGACCTCTGGAAACTGGAAGTGTTACTTAGTATGTTAAAAGGGACATCGCAGACATGTTTAAGTTAAGGCTTTCTAGATGGGGAGATGACCTTGGATTATCACTTGTGCCCTAAATGTAATCATAAGTGTTCTTATAGAGAGAGATGGAATGAGATATTTTTTTAAATTGAAGTATAGTTGACGTATAATATTGTATAAACTTCAGGTGTACAATATAGTGATTCACAATTTTTAAAGGTTATTTGTAGTTATTATAAAATATGTGTGATATTTCCCACATTGTACAATATATCTTTGTAGCTTATTTTAAACCTAATAGTTTGTAACTCCCACTCCCCCATCCCCTATGTTGCCCCTCCCCCTTCCCGCTCCCCACTGGCAACCACTAGTTTGTTCTCTATATCTGTGAGTCAGCTTCTTTTTTGTTATATTCACTAGTTTGTTGTATTTTTTAGATTCCACATATAAGAGATATCATTTGTCTTTCTCTGTCTGACTGATTTCACTTAGCATAATACCCTCCAAGTCCATCCATGTCACTGCAAATGGCAAAATTTCATTCTTTATTATGGCTGAGTAGTATTCCATTGTATATCTATATACCACATCTTCGTTATCCATTCATCTGTTGATGAACACTTAGGTTGCTTCCATATTTTGGCAATTGCAAATAATACTACTATGAATATTGGGTGCATGTATCTTTTTGAATTAGTGTTTTTGTTTTTGTTTTTGGATATACACCCATCAGTGGAATTTCTGGGTCATATGGTAGTTCTATTTTCAGTTTTTTGAGAAACCTCCATACTGTTCTCCATAGTGGCTACACCAATGCACATTCCCACCAACAGTGTACGAGGATTCCCTTTTCTCTGACAGAATGAGATTTGACACACAGGGGAGAAGGAGATGTGAAGACTTGATGCTGGGTTTAATAAGAGGTTGGAATAATGTGGGAAAGGGGTCATGATCAGAGAAATTTAGGCAGCTTCTAGAAACTAGGCAAGGAGACCTATCTCCCCCAAGAGCCTTCAGAAGGAACCAACCACCTTGACATTAGCGCCCAGGAAACTGATTTTGGACTTATCTCCAGAACTTTAAGAGAATCAATTTGTGTTCCTCGAAGCCACCAGATCTGTGGGAATTTGTTACAGTAGCCACAAGAAACTCATACATGTGCCCAAGACCACAGGGATGTTCAGAGTTTTTAATAGACTATTCTGAATTCTCATCTCCCTGTCCCAGCTTTGGTGACTGCCTTGAGGAGAAGGCAGGCTCCTATTAGCTGCGAGGCCCTGGTGTGACTTACAGGTAAGTTACCTGCTGAAATACTTCCCCATTGTTTGCAAAATCACTATTGCAGTGACTATCCCCGCTGCTCTGGCTGCCCCCAGACCTCCCTCAGGACTGCCCTTAATTCATCCACTAAAGGGTTAATGCCTGAGCGAGTGGGGAGGGTATTGGGTGGGGGGTGAGTGGGGGCTTGGGGACCAGCTGTAGCAGGTGGCAAGGGTTCATTCTGACTGTTTTGTGTCCTGCTCTACCGGTTGCTAAATATTTTGGAGTTTTGGATATCACCCCTGGGTTAAGGCATTTTCTGCTTCTTACTTTTCCCACCAAACCCAGAGCAGAGGCGGAGTCAGTTTCCACCAGATCCCTCAGGGCTGCGCTGCTCTGTGCCCTGCCCTGAGCCAAAGGACAAACTGCCTGCTGACCCTAGAGATGGTTCCGGAGTTGGTCCGATGGTGTTAGTTTCAGCTCCCTTGAAAACAGGACCCAGAATAATCCAATGCTTGCCGAGTAGGAGAAGGTCAGGAAATAGGAAACAATGAAAAGTTTTGTGATCTTTTAGTTTTGAATGTTATAAACAGATTTTTTCAAAAGTCTATAAAAAGGCCCTCATCAGGAGGGTTTGCTACAAATCACAGGAAAACAAAACAAGAAATACTTTTCAATAAGCAAACTAATCCTTCCTTTTTTGGTTTTGGGGGTGTTGCTGCTTCCAGCAGCATTGAGTGGGTTTTGGCTGAATTCGTTGCTCGAATGTGGACCGGGCTCTGACTGGTCCTGGGAACAGCGTCTTCAGTTTCTCCTTCCAGAAGTTTCCCATTTCTTCCTGGGCTCTGATCACTGAGGAGAACTGTGAGGGCTAAGCACCCAGCGCCGGGCACACAGTGGGGACTCCACGTGGGTTTGATGAATGAATGAGCGAACTCCCACAACCATTCATCCACCCATTTATCCAACAAGTATTGACTGAGGGTCCACTTTGCTCTAGGCTACATGTCAGGGATGTCTGACACCCTCATTTTATAGCTAAGAAGCCCATGGAAGCATCTGGGCTGTGCTCGATTTTGGGAAGAGAATCTTTAATTAATTTTTTCCACTTGTGCTCCATTTCTCCCAAATGTCCAAACACTGATTGTTTTCCTGGGGCTTAGGAAGTGCAAATGACGATGGCACAGAGGGATGGCCCAAGGATGGACAAACGCACAGAGAGCCTCTGTTGGAGGAACTTGTGGCAAATTGTATCCTTATTCTTTTGTTTTTTTTTTTTATAGATCTTTATTGGAGTATAATTGCTTCACAATACTGTGTTCGTTTCTGTTGTACAACAAAGTGAATCAGCCATATGCATACATATGTCCCCATATCCCCTCCCTCTTGAGCCTCCCTCCCACCCTCCCTATCTCACTCCTCTAGGTCATTGCAAAGCTCTGAGCCCATCTCCCAGTGCTATGCTGCTGCTTCCCACTAGCTATCTATTTTACATTTGGTAGTGTATATATGTCCATGCCACTCTCACTTTGCCTCAACTTCCCCCTCCCACTCCGGGTCCTCAAGTCCATTCTCTACGTCTACGTCTTTATTCCTGCCCTGCCACTAGGTTCATCAGTACCACTTTTTTTTTTTTTTTTGGATTCTATATATATGCGTTAGCACACAGTATTTGTTTTTCTCTTTCTGACTTACTTTATTCTGTATGACAGACTCTAGGTCCACCCACCTCATTACAAATAACTCAATTTCGTTTCTTTTTATGGCTGAGTAATATTCCATTGTATACATGTGCCACATCTTCTTTATCCATTCATCTGTCGATGAACACTTAGGTTGGTTCCATGTCCTGGCTATTGTAAATAGTGCTGCAATCCCACTACTGGGCATATACCCTGAGAAAACCATAATTCAAAAAGAGACATGTACCACAAGGCGAATTGTATCCTTATTCTTGAGACATGATTACACTTCCTGTTGACGTCAGGCGTGGTCACGTGGCCTGCGCTGGCTGCTGACGTGGAGAATGGGAGTGTCCTGTGCCACTGCTAGGAAGGGGCCATAGGAGCCAACCTGTGTTCTTTCCCCTTTGCCACAGCCCCACCTACCCCGGCTGGTGGCTGTTGTTTCAGCTCAGGCTGGAATGAATCTCTGTTGTTGTAAACCACCGGGATTTAGGTTTCTTTGTTACTGCGTATACTTACCTTAAGCTGACCAATACAGATAAGGTAGCATCTGAACCAGGCACTGAAGGATAGATGATGGTTTTCCAGGCACTGGGAATGGGACAAGCAAGGGCATGGAGGCCAGACAAGGAGAACACACATCTTAGTTAGGGTGTAAGCTCACTGTCTGTTAGTGGAGACCCAATGTAGAGATTTATCTCTCTCCCAGGCTGGGCAACATCATTCCAGGGCCGGCAAGGTGGCTGTGTGGTGCAGGGACCTGCAGACCTTCTGTTTTGTTGCTCTGCCCTCTGTTGGCCTGCTCACATCTCTACACGCCAGCCAGTAGGAAAGGGCAGGGGACAAACTCCCTTCTTCTCAAGGCAGGACCTAGGGTTGCGTGTATCACTTCCATTCCTATTTGTCCTGGATGTAGTCACATGGCCACTCCTCACTGCAAGGGAAGCTGGGAAGTGTGGTCATTATACTGAGAGCATGTGCTTCTCCATGAAGGCAAGGAGAGTCACAATGAGGGATAAATCTGCCACAGTGTAGCTGAGGACTGAGAAGTAGTTCCCTGTTAACTTACAGGACCCATGATATGGTCAGAGAGCGCTACAGCTTAAATCCTATGTTCACTGGGATGGACAAATATTTTTTGATCAACAAATATTTAATGGGTATTTCTATGTGCCAGAAACTCAGAACCTACGTTCGCCAGTGGCCGACGGCCCCTTTTCAAGTTGGGGTAGATTTTGTTTCCTCTCCCCTTCTTTCGATTGGAGCATACATATCTTTGTCTATAGCTCATCTCCTCAATTTTCAACTCACAGTCTTGTAATAGAAGTGTTTTTTACCTCAGTGCCAAAGTGATTTTTCTAAATGGACAAATGCACCTCTAAGTGTAAGTTCTCTGTCTTCCCTTTGCCTCTTCAGACCCCCCGTCACTCCTTATCCCCTGCTCAGAGCCTTGGGAGCCAACCCGTGTGAACTGCATTGCGAGTTTCATCAAGGGCTTCCGTTCCCTCTGGTCTTGGTTGGGTCTGGCCAGTGGGAGCCCCCTCTGGCTTGCTCCCGGGTGTAGTGGGCTTGCTGTGCCCTCCGAAGGTCACAGCTTATGGGTGGCCTTGCTCATGTTCTCTCTGCCTCAAGTTCCAGAACTGCACCCTCCACCAGCCCTCAAAAATTGCTCCCCGTGTCCGAGCCCAGAGGCTGCCACGTACTTATTGGCCTTTCTGCCCACACTTTTCTAAGGAGCCTCTTGATCAGATTCTTTTCAGATAAATCCACCTAAGTGTCCACCTGTTTCCTGCCATGACCAGGATGATACCAAACCCTTCCAGTGGCTCAGGACAGAGTGTTAGTTCCTTTCTAAAACCTCCAAGGCTCGTAGGGGTTTAATCCCTGTCTGTTCCTCTAGCATCATCCCTTGTCATCCTGCCCCCATAACTTCATTCATTCATTCATTCATTCACCCTGCAAATATTTAGTGAATCCCAACTGTGTGCCTGGAGCTGTTCTAGGACCGAGGATCCGACAGTGACAGAGTCAGGCAAGGTCTCCGCATCCTGGGGTCCTGCATCCCAGCCCCCGACCACTCGGATCTATGTTTCCAGGTGCTGCGCTGTCTTGCCTCCCCTCCCCCCTCCACTGTCTCACCTTTGGCTGGATACACTCTGACTCTCCAGTGATAACCCCCCTCCCCTCCATGAAGCCACCCAGCTCTCTGCGGGAAGGACCCTTTTCTCTCCCTGGAGCTCCACTGAGTCCTGTGCTGAGCCCTTGCTCTCTCTTGCACGCTGATTGGCTTATGGATCTCTTTGACCCCAAACTGTGAGCTCCTGATGGGCAAGAGGCACGTCTGGGGCTTCTCTGAGACCCTGTGCCTGCAGGGCCCGGCGTCTAGCAAATGCTCTGTGGAGATTCGTGGAATCAGTTGAACGAAATGTTACTTCTCTGAATGTATCAAGGGCATTTGCTGACCCTCACTGTGGCCGCTTGAGGAGGGCAGGGCAAGGCTTCCACCCTCGTTTTTAGGAGGGAACGCAGCGGTCAAGGGCAGGGGAATTACTCCCCTGGTCCACCTGCCTGGTAAGAGGCAGATCAGAGGCACAAATTCAGGGCCCTGAGACAACAAATGCTGAGCGTCTGGCTCCATCCCTCCCAGCGGAGGCCTCCCGACTCGGACGCAATACACACTAAGACAGGTTTGTAATTTATGAGGATTAAAATAAATGTATTTACTTCTTTAAAGATTTCAAGAGCAATCCTGGGAAGCCTGATTCAGAAAGTATAGCAATGGGTAGTGTATCAGCTTCCTAGGGCTGCCGTAACAAATTGCCACAAACTGAGTGACTTAGACAACAGCAATGTATCGTCCCACAGGTCTGGAGGCCAGAAGCCTGAGATCAAGGCCCTCTGAAGGCTCTAGGGGAGGACGTGCTCCAGGCTTCCCCCCTCCACCCAGCTTCTGGTAGTTTCCTGGCTTGTGTCACTTTACCTTGCATCTTCACATGGTGTTCTCCCTGTGCCCCTGTCTGTGTCCAAATTGCTCCCTTTTGTAAGGACGCCAGTCACATCGGATGAGGGCCCACCCTACTCCAGAATGGCTCATCCGAACCTAACTAATTACATTTGCAACCCCCCTATTCCCAAATGTCACTTCTGAGGTTCTGGGGGTTAGGACTTCAACGCGTGAATTTGTAGGGGACACAATTTTACCCATAACATAAGAGTCAAAGGCATAATAGCAGAAGCTTCCTTTGCTCCCTTGTGACCTTCGTCCTCTCCTAGCAAACCCCTGTATGAAACGATTGCTATCAACGCCAGATTTTTCTATGCTTCTCCAAACCTTGACGATCTACCCACACCTACTCATATATTATGAGAAACAAAGTTAAAAAAAAAGATACATCTAAAAACAGGGAAAAAAAAGAGAGAAACCCTTTAAAACATAAAGCCTCCTTGTCAATGTTTAAATTTTTATTTTGTTTCTTTGTTGATTTCTTTCCTGGTCAGGGAGACAAGGGTCCGCTCTGCCCTGGAGGGACTCAGAAGAAGCAAGGGTCTGGGCTGTGAGACCCACTGTATGGAGAGTTCTGGACCCACTGGCCCTTTCCAGCCCCTCCAACGCTCATTAAAATCTGTTAATTCTCATCCACGCAGAGAGGGGAGGCTGCCAGCCTCCCGTCTCCGATTTTGCAAAGCCTTGAGTTCTTCGGCACGGCCAGTCCTGGCTTCTGCTGCCGGGAGGTGGGCTTTGGGAGGGCGTGGAAGGCGGAGGTTACTGTCCTGATCTGGTCCTACCATGGAGAGGGGAGAGAGCTGGACGCCGAGAGGGCAGCGGAGTGAAGATGAACTCCCGTCGCTGGTCTGCCTCCTAGACGTGACTTTCGAGAGGCAAACAACAGGAGCAGAGCGAAGTTGTACATATGTTACGTTCAAATCAGTAATAAAGATTAAGTAGAAGTTAATAGCATCCAAGTCATGCTTGCGGAGGTAATCTCCGTTCTGAAAATTCAAAATTAGATTTGGAGGATCGAAGCAAACAGGGGGTGAGACTTTGGCGTAATATTTTAATCAAATTGTCATGAGTGAGTGGATACAATTAAGAATTCTGTCAGTCACAGCGCTGAGGCCCTTTTGTTAGTCAGCGGTGGGAGGGGCAGGCAGGGCCAATGTGGGGAGAGATTAAACTTGACCTTTCCCAGGCTCTTCACTTTTGACCCTCTGGATGGGCTTTGCCTGTCAGATAGATGGCCGGTTTTTTAAAAAAAGGTATGTGTGTGCACATGGGTACACGCGTGCCCGTGTGTGTGTATGCATGCACTTGTATTTGTGTGTGCTGGTGTGTGTGTGCACCTCTGTATGTGAGCATGGGAGTGCACGTGTGCATGTGTGGGGTGTGCCAGGGTGCACACAGATGTGTGTGATACACGTGTGTATGTGGGTGCGTGCGTACACACGTGTGCATATGCGTATGTGTGCATGTGAGAGAGGGAGAGTGTGTGTGTGTGTGTGTGTGTGTGTGTGTGTCCATGCCAGGCAGTGAGAAAGCAGGGACTGGGGGCAAACAAAGGATTTGTGCTGTCCCACCAGTGACGAAACCTGGCCATAAGTATGCCTTTCAATCTTCTTTCCCCCCCTTTTTTTTTTGCAGCCAAATACAAGCATCTTGCATGTGAATATCCGTGTGTACAGGATGTTTCCACATGAGTACCTGGGGATAGCTCAATGCTTATATACACATGCATATTAACATGGTCCAAGGCCGCTGCGAAGGATAAGGCAATGGATGCGAACGCATGAGTGAATGATGGCCTGCATTGCTGTCTTTGACATTAATACCGTTCTGCACAGCCAGTTTAACTCCTGAATCAAGGTGCACCGTCCACGCTCTCTTCTCTCAAGGGTCTGCCGTTTTCAAGACCTGCTTTGCAGAGCCCCATGAATGATGCTGGAGACGCTGGGAGAAACTGACTCTTCCTACTTCTCTCCCATCACCTTCCTCTCCCCCGCATAACACTGATTTATTTTTAATTTTGATCCGTGGGTGGCGGAGGGGTGGTTGGGAAAGACGCCGGCAAAAATAGCTTTCTTTTTCCTTCTGCAACGACTGTCTGCCATGTAGGTGTATCTTATTTATCAGTGATTATAAATCAATAAGGAGAAGGCAGAAAAGCCAGCCAGCCAGGCTTCCCAAGCCGCTAGAGTTACAGACGTCAACATGTACGAATGCAATGTGTCTGATGCAGAATTTATTATTTTAAGCAGAGTCAAGTAGATTCGAGGTTTAAAAAAAATTTTTTTTAAAAGATTTCCTTCAAGGTTGCAGCGGCTGCTCTATGCTCTATCTCCCATCTTTAAACCCCCGGGTTTGGGAAATAGACAAATGCCTTCCACCTAGGAGGACAATATGTAATCAGCATCCTGGTGGTTTATTTCACCTTTTGTTGTAGAAGAGAATAAAGTCGGGTGTAACTTGCACTACTCCCTCCACTTGGGTGAGCATTTGGAGGCCAAAGGACCTAATTATTTTTAACACCGCCTTTTACTGTATTTGCCTGGGGAATTATTTCAAATCAACTGACAGACCTATTGTGCTTGTGACATCACAGCAACGGGCTTTTTTTACACCGAAAACAAGCCTTCTGTTAATTCAGCAGTAACACACCCCGCACGCAAAAATTGCATTAGCAACGTCTAACCCGAGTGTTGAACACATTCGGAAATAAACACTATTGCACTACAGGGGTTGAGAGGGAATATGCATCAAAATGCCTGGCATTTAATTTATTCCCCCCTTCTTCGGGAATTTAGCCAGTGAAATATAGCTGCCAGTGTCCCGGGCCTGCGCGCGCGCGCTCCTGCAATATGCTCTCGATCAATCAGATTTGCATAACTAAACTGTCTGCGCGCCCGCTCGGCTGCCCAGGTGCAAGGCCATTTGCATATAGAACAGTGAGGAGGTCCCAGGAGTCACTTCAGACCGAGCGACTGCTGAGCCCGCAGTCCGCACAGCCCAGGAAATGAAATTGGAATGACAAAAAAAATGGGAGTGCTCGCCAGGAAGGGTGAAATATGCCGGCGTGTTGCAAAGGTTATGTAGAGATTACAAGGCGGAGGCTTCCAGATGCAGAAAGACCCCCCAGAGTCCAGGGGGCTGCACCCACGGGGGTGAGGCCATGGGG
The DNA here is from genome assembly GCF_949987535.1 of Balaenoptera acutorostrata. Lineage (NCBI taxonomy): Eukaryota > Metazoa > Chordata > Mammalia > Artiodactyla > Balaenopteridae > Balaenoptera > Balaenoptera acutorostrata. The sequence goes on from NC_080066.1 coordinate 175,751,661, forward strand.
GTCCCATCACCTACGGGTGTCCCCTTGAACCTGTGGAGCTATTGAAGGTCTTCCTGGGTCTTTCCCTACATGTAAGGACTTCCCAGCCCCGATGCCTTTGTAAGACAGGATTTCCAAATGGATAAGAGGTCTGGCTCTGTGTCCAACACAGAGCAGGGGCTTGTCACACTTCTTGGGCACCCAGAATTAACTGCTTTATAAGTACCAGGTCCCCGCTGAGTCCGGGCGGTTCATCCTCACCCAGCCTTACCCCAGCCCTATAAGGTGGGGCTGTCATCATCCACGTTTGCCCAGACATCCAATCACACGTCAAAGTTCACCAGGACACTGCTCGCGACTCTCAGAAGTCCAGAGAGGGCAAGCCAGTTGTTTCAAGTCATCCAGCATGTCAGAGATGGACCAGCACCTTGGTTTCCGGAGTCCCAGCTGAGGATGAGATCTGCTGGGCCAGGGGACTGCAGATTTTTCTGTAAAGATCCAAAGAGTAGAAACGTGAAGCAGGGCCTCATTAAGACTTCCATGGACCCTGAGCACTTTTGCCTTCTTGGGTCTCCTCCTCCATAAGGAAATATTAAACCTTACATTTTACAGCTGCATGGATATTGAGATGAATATAGCCCAGGCTGGATTCATTATTTTTATATTTATGTTTTTCTTCTGATTTTAAAATAGGTTAAAATCGAACGATTTCCATGGGCACCTGAAAGTCACGTGGGCCCCAGGCACTGGGCCTGCTGTGCTTCGTGGAGTGGTCCCCACTGCTTTGCCGCGGTGCAGAAACAGTTGTGGGCCATGCATAGTCCTGGGGGCACTGTGTCCAATGAAATCTTATTGATGGACACGGAAATAGTTCCTATCATTTTCAGGTGTCACAAAATCTTCTTTTGGTTTCTTTTTCGCCTGTGTAAAAACCAGTCTCAGATCAAGGGCCCTAGGAAACAGTACAGCCCCCTGCCCAAGCCATGTAGGTTTCCTGGGCAAAAGCCCTGTGAGGTTGGACAGGATAACAGGAGAAAAATCTCTCGAGAAATAACAATGTGGCTTTTCCTTTATTGATTAGGGACAGCCTGATTTTGAGGGAGCTGTTCCTTTGCCTGCCCTGCCCAGGGCTAATGATAAGGATGTCTGCACTCTCTCACCTGCCGGGATCCAAGGAGGCTTAGAACAATGACACCCCCCACCATCTCTGATTTCCCCATCCCACCCCACAGAAAACTGTAATGGAAGTTACGTCTTTGTCATTCTCATTTAATGAATATGAATAGGTCAGTGCTTTAGGTAAAGGAAAGGACATTCTTTTGTACCTTTCCCCCTGGCGACTGTGTGTGTGTGTGTGTGTGTGTGTGTGTGTGTGTGTGTGTGTGTGTAGTGGGGGTCAGGTCAATGTCCCTCTTGGTTTGAATGTCACTTGTTGTCAAGTTGGCATCCTATGTGGTTCCCATGGCAACAGCTTTTTGTGCAGGGGAGGGTCACACACCTGTAATCTCCATGAAAAGGACAGCGAGAGGGTGTCCATTGGTTAGTGCTTTTGTCTCTCTTGATGGATTTGAGTTTAACCTTGAAACTGGGTGAATAAAGGGCAAAAAACATTTAACACAAACATGGTGTGGGCCACATCCAGAGCCAGGGAGCACCTGCTCGCTGGATGGGGGTGATCTGACCCGCTGCCAATATTCTGGGTGTCCCAGTGACAGCAGCACTTTGAACCTGACACCTGGCTGCCTGCTGACCACCTGGGCTGGGTGGGGCATGAAGGGCAAGAAGCCCCACCTAGAAATGGAGCCAGGAAAACCATTTCTTCCTCCAGTCCTGATTCTTACCTGGCTGTGTAGGAGCTCCCCGCCCTCGGGGGTCTCTGCTTGTTCCTTTACTTTGGGGACCTCCAAATTCTATGGTGGCTGAAGGCAGCTATTGGGTCAGACAGCAGATATGGCCTGCGTTCCAGCTTTGCACCCCAATCTCCACGGAGCGACGCGTCCATCCATTCAACAACTGTTGGCTGGGGGCCTGGTGGGGGGATGTTGGACCTCCAGGTGCAGAAAACAGAGCTGGTCCTTGTCCATGAGGGATTTACAGGCTGGTGACAGAGATTAGTGTGAAACAAACACCCAATGAATATATAATGATCAATCATGGTAAGTGCTAGTCAAGTTCAGCCAAAGACTTAGTGACTGTGCGTCTGTGGCCAGACAGGGTGCAAGTTGCTGGGATCTCAGAGATAACAAAGGCAGCGAGCCACAGCGAAGGGGGATGTGTGTGCAGTGGAGACTGCCCAGCCTTGGAGTAAAGGAAAGCACATCCACTCTTCCTCCAGGATCCCCTTCTAAGGGGGTCCAGGACGACTCTTTGCTCTGAGCCTCATTTCCTCCACCCTGAAAGGGGATAATAATACCCACCTCTAGGTAAATGTCTTAGTCAATCCTGGCAGCTATAAAAGAACACCAGAGACTGAGGGGCTTATAAACAACAGATATTTATTTCTCACAGTTCTGGAGGCTGGAAGTCCAAGGTCAAGCCACCAGCAGATTCAGCGTCCACTTCCTTGGTCACAGGTGGCTGTCTTCTCTCTGTGTCCTCACATGCGAAGGGGTGAGGGAGCTCTCCCTCCAGGGTCCCTTGTATAAGGGTGCTAATCCCATTCATGAGGGCTCCACCATCAAGACCTGATCACCTCCCAAAGGCCCCACTTCCTAATAACAACAAAAGGGGGTTAGGATTTTGACTATGACTTTGGGAGGGGACACAAACATTCAGTCTACAGCAGGGAGGATTAAATGGGATTAGTGCACGAAAAGCTCTTACGAGCACAATGCTTGGCACAGAAGAAGCTCGGAAATGGTAGCAGTTGCTGTCTTAACAGAAGAGGTGAAGGCACATGGCCCACTTTGCGGCAGGCACCCTGGAAAGAACACTGACTTGGCATCAGGAGATCTTGACGCTGCTCCTTGCCAGCAAGGGATTTAACCTCTCTGATCATAGTGGCTTCCTCCCTCCCTCCTTCCCTTCCTTCTTCCTTCTCTTCCTTCCTCCATCCTTCCCTCCCTTCATGGAGATTTATTGAGCATCCATCATGGACTTTTCACTTTTTTACACGCTGGGATTCCTGCACCTATGCTTGACTCGGCCTATAGCATATGCTCAATAAATATTTGACAAACAATATAATGAATGCATCATTGAAGCAATGCTTGCTCTGAAGCTGGGCTTCTCAACTCTGGCTGCATGTCAGAATCACCCAGGGAGCTTCTCACAATATCTGTGCCTGGGGCCTATCCAGGCTAAGCGAACTGGCCTCTCTGGGTGAGAGGCTGAGAACCACACTTCTAACGGAAGCAGCAGAGGCAAAGTACCTGTTGAAGGGCAGTCAGCCTACAGGACAGAGACCTGGGAGGCTGTAGCCCCTGCAGCTCTTGGTACCCTTTTCCCTCTTCTAGGGTCATGGCACTTGCCTTGGTGTCCAGGATAACTGGATTGTGTAGGGTCAGGTGCTGTGGCCCTTACTTTCTCTTGCAAGCCAGTTTTATCAAGAAGTCAGGTCAAAGTGGCAAGGGAGGTGATGGGAGGCTGAGAATAAATTCTTACATCTGTTTAGGGCTTCACTCTTACTGAATATTAATATACAAACCCACCTAGATGGCAGGGCACTCTGGGAGAATTATTGTGCCCATTTAGCAGACAGGGAACCGAAGTCCAAGTCATCATGTGATTGCACTGAGGTCACCCGGGTAGGAAGGGGCAGAACCAAGATTCAAATCCAGAGCTTCTGCTTTCTAGTCCAGGGCTCTTTGTACCTGAATGCAGATGTACAACTTCCTTAAGGTGAGAGGGAAGGAGGCCAGATTCAAACACAATCCTTAGGACTCCTCCAAAGCCTGTTCAAATGAGAGAGAAATCAATTCCTGGCCCTCTCAGAGTTTAAAACCAGTTGCTTACCATCACCTTAAGGCACAAACCAAGATAGTCTGGGAGTGAGTTTTGAACAAGGGACTATGCCGCTGGGTGCTGCAGGAGTTTAGAAAAGTGCAGTGTGGTCTGGGGAAGTCAGGGAAGGCTACCTGGAGGCGGGGGGAGGGGGACTAAGTGGAACACTGATCAATAAACAGGAGTCAGAGGAGACGGAGGATTGGGAGGAGGCCTTAAAAGTGAGGGGACATATGAACACAGGGATACATTTTAAGAAAAATTTCTGTGTACATTATCTATTGTGTAACAGTCCACCCCTAAACCTAATGACTCAAAATACCTCGCATTTATTAGGGCTCAGGAGTTCATGCGTCATCTTGGTGGTTCTGCTGTCTTGGGTCAGTCTCTGCTGACCTCACATGCTGGGTTCCTTTGTGGTCAGCTGGTGTGTCGGCAGTGGGGGGCGGTGACTGGCGGTCCAGGATGGCCTCACTCATGTCTGGCCACTGGCCAGGGTGATGGAGGTGAATGGACCACATGACTCCATCCACCAGGCCGGCCCTGGCCTGTCCGCTTTGCAACTGGCTAGGGGGACAGGACAGAAGCACCTAGGCTCTTGAAGCCAAAGCTTAGAATGGGTACACTGTCACCCCCAGCTCATTCTAGTGGTCAAAACGAGTTACAAGGTAGGGCTTCCCTGGTGGCGCAGTGGTTGAGAATCTGCCTGCCAATGCAGGGGACGCGGGTTTGAGCCCTGGTCTGGGAAGATCCCACATGCCGCGGAGCAACTAGGCCCGTGACCCACAATTACTGAGCCTGCGCGTCTGGAGCCTGTGCTCTGCAACAAGAGAGGCCGCGATAGTGAGAGGCCTGCGCACCGCGATGAAGAGTGGCCCCCGCTTGCCGCAACTAGAGAAAGCCCTCGCACAGAAATGAAGACCCAACACAGCTAAAAATAAATAAATAGAAATAAATTAAAAAAAAAAAACATACAAAAACGAGCTACAAGGCAAGCCCAATTCACGTGATCTTGATCGGGAGAGATTCCACCTCTTGGTAGGAAGACATGCAAAGTCAGATGCAAGGTGGAGTGGATAGAGGGAAGGGAATAATTGTGGCTATTTTTGCAAACAATCCTCGCTCCCTCCCTCCTCCCCTCCCTCCCTCCCTCCGTTTCTATTCCTTCCCTATCTCCATGGGTATTTATTGCCACCCATCCTGGGCCCACTGCGTGAGATGCTAGAAGGGCAGAAATCAAGGAGACTTAGACGGTCCCTGCCCACTGGAGCTTGCACCCTACTGAGGCGAGACAGCTATTGATCACACTTAAATGTGTGTTACACACGATGGCAAGTGCTATTTAAAAAATAAGTTCTCAGCCACCGTGGAACAGCTTGGCAGTTCTTCCATAAGTTAAACATAGAGTTTCTGCGTGACCCAATGATTCCGCCAGGAGGATCCACCCCAAAGAACTGAGGACAGGTGCTCAGACGAAGACTTGCACACAAATGTTGCTTGCAGCTCTAGTCACGTCAGCCAAAAGGTGGAAACAGCCCAAATGTCCATCACTGATGGATGGATGAACAAAAAGGCGTATATCCACACAATGAATGCTATTCAGCCAAAAGGGGGAAATGAACACTGATACAGGATCCAACATGGGTGAACCCTGACCACATTGCGCTGAGGGAGAGAAGCAAGATTCACACATCGTATGATTCCATAGAAATGAAATGTCCAGGATAGTCGAATCCCTAGAGACGGATAGCAGATTCGTGGTTGCACAGGCTGGGGAAGGTGGGAACAGGGAGAGACTGCTCGTGGGCATGGGGCTTCTTTTTGGGGTGATGAATGTTCTGGAACTGGATGGCGGGGGTGGTGCACGACAATGTGGATGTACTAACAACCACTGGACTGGACGCTGTGAAATGGTTAAAATGGTGGATTTTATGTTACGTGAATGTTATCTCATACACACATAAGTTCAATGAGCTGGTGAGCTCAGTGCTAGCGATTTGATCTGGCTGGGGCATCAGGAGGCTCCTTGAAAATGTGACGTTGGGATTGAGACTCTGAGAGCAGGGAGATGGGGGTCCGAGGACCACTGTCCTCACTTGTGCCCAGCGGGAGCCCAGCCTCAGCAGATGCCAGCTCATGATTGCTCAGCAAGCCAGGAACGGGTCCCTTTTGTCTCAGAAGGGCCATGTTTAGCGACGCGACTGTCAGGCCACTGTCACTCCCTGCCTCTCAGGCCACTGTGGGTTTGAGGGTGCTCAGATGACGCCCTGAATGTCTGAATGCAGGCCTCTCTTCCCTGGGTGCCTTCCTCTGAGCACAAAAAGGCCCCTGGCAACCTCCGGAGCCTGGAGTCCCAGCTGCTGGGTGTCGAGGGGCTGGTGCCCGCCTTCCCCTCCTCTCTCCACGGCCAGAGCCCCTTCCCTTTCAGATGAAGGATGAGGAGGTTTGGGGCCCCTCACGCTGGCCTCCCATCGGGTGTGGACTCTCACCCCCACCAAAGTCGCCAGCTCTTGGTGGGCCCTGGGCATCGTCTCCCCTTCCATCCAGGTTTCCTGTCTCCCTGTAGCTTGGCACAGTAGTTGGTGATGCAGGCTGCCTGCCAGGTGGGCATCTGCGTGGCCTCCTTGGTCCCCAGGGTGTGGCCCAATCCCTGCTGCTTTGGAATCATACCATCAAGTCATGAGAGCCGGGCAGGAAGAGCTGCCAGCCCTTCCCTGGGCACCCGCCTGCTCGCCAGCTCTGGCCTGGGCCCGCGGCTCTGTATCTGTGGCTCTTGCCAAATTCAAGAGGCTGAGAGTTGTGCTGAGTTCTTCCTGGTCCCTGCCTCCGAGACAGCACAGAGCCCTAAAGGCTCCCTGCTGCATCCCTGACCTGGCCAAGGGGGCTCACCCTGGGCCCGGAGAAGGAGAGGCCACCAGTGGTCTTTAAGTCGCCTCTTTGGCACAGATGCCCCGCTGCCTAAGACTGCTTGAAGCAGCCTATTATCATTTCCACTGAGGACCACTGACCCGAGGTTAAGGACCACTGACCCGAGGTTAAGGGTCCATCCAAGATGCTGATTTGCATACTGATACGTGTTAATGCCGAGATGCATGATGGCTGCCGTGGTGTCCCTAGGCCCAGCCCGCGCTGGGCTGCCCCCGATACAAATGGAGACAGAAACTGTTTCCGTCCCAGCCCCCAGGGAAAGGGCTGCATTTCCCAGAGAGTGGCCTACAAGAGGGTTGCCTCTTCTCTCAGGGTTCCCCTCCCCACCCACCTCCTTCCCCTCTGTCCTCCCAGCAGCCTGGAGACCCTCACCCTTTTAAAGAGTTCTCTCTCCAGAAAGTTCTTTTGTATTCCAGAGTGCACTGTCAAAATTGAGACTCTGAGCAGTGCCTTCAAACGTGCCTAGGGCACAGTGGCCCTGGTGGCCTCCAATGCCCCGGAGGGGAGACTGTGGCATCGGGGTGGGTGTCAGGGGCTTCAGCCTCTGCATCTTCCCTCAGTGTTTCCTAAACTTGCCTTTTGTGTTTTATGACAAAAACAGTCTTAAGGACCCCAAGAAGCAATGAGAAACTGTAAGAAATTATAATTTTATTCTCTGAAAATATTTTAAAATTGCACATCATTACTGTGAAAGAGACTTTGACTCTCTACATGATAATATTTTGCATGATCATTCCAATGAGAAGACGAAACAAGAAAATCCATTCATGGACCACTTCTTGGCCGTGTGCACCAAGGTGTCTGCAGATCTAGGTGTGAACAGCATCTCCCTCCCTTGCTGGGTCCTCATAGCATGGATGTGAAATGGAGTAACTATCCCTTTTCAGGGTCCAGTAAACTGAGGCCCAGAGAGGTCATGGGATTTGGCTGAAGGAAGCGGTGCAGATGCAAAGGCAGGGAGATCTCAGCCTGTTCACCTGCCCAGAAGGTGTGCAGGGCTGTCCCGTGGAGTCATGCTTCCAAATGTGAGTCTTGTAGTGTTTGAAGTTGATTTTCAGCAAATTCCATCTCTCTTTTATAGGCCTTTCACTTCTTTTCTGATCGTTTTACTCTTCCTCTCTCCCTCCCCAGAACCATCCTCTGGTACCTGAAGGAAGGGGAGTAAGAAAGAAATTAGCATTCGTTTCACCCTGAAAGGCATTTCACATTCATTATTTCATTGGTTCCTCACTAGAGCCTTCTGAGGCTGGTGTTATTCCCACTTAGAGTGGAGGAAATAGATACTCAAGGGGTGAAATAACTGGCCCAAGGTCATTCAAAGTATAATGGGTGGAGCCAGAATTCATATCCAGGGCTTCTGACTCCAAAGTTCTCTTCTCTGTAACATCGAGTTGGAGGTTCTAATGATCTGCCAGGGACTCCCTGGGGCAGAAGGGTGGAGAAACTACTTTATCCAAGACATCCCTTCATTGACTTTTTCTTCCTCTTTGTGTTGTGTGAAAAATTCATGTTTGCCCTCATGAGGCAAAGTAAGGAGGACTTTGAGAAACCAGGTAAATGTCACTCAAGAAACAGATTTGGCATCCTAGATTCATAAAGCACGGAGGAAAGGAAATCTAACTTAGGACCTCAAAGAAAATCATTTGTGGTGATACATAAAGGAGAGAGTTGTGATGTCATAGTCTAGCCCACAGATACAGGGGCCAGGGGTGTTCAGAAGAAAGAAATCAGCCAGAAGCCAAGGAGGAAAAGAGGATGGAGTCTCTCTGTCCTACAGCCCGTCCCCCAGATGCGATTGTGTTTTCATCGTGTCCATTCTCAGGGGAGCATTTATCTTTGTCCCTATGCCGTGCTTCAAACCAGGCATCCTTGTCCCGTGGTCATTGTAGAATGCACCAAATACATCTTTGAGTAATGTTATTAAATAATATTGACACAAGCATAATGTATTCACATGGCATTTGTTTTTAATGTTCTTTCACATGCAAAATGTCACTTAGTCTTGACAGCAGACTATGGAGATACTGAGGACAAGAATGACCATCTCCATCTTGTCCTTGAAGAACCAGAGTCTAGTGGGGCTGCAGAAATGACATGGAATAAAAGGACATTCACAGGCCTACTGGGTTCTCGAGGCCATGCTTTTGCCACCCACCAGGTTGCCTTTTGACCTCGTGTTTCATGATGCTTTCACGTGTATCCTGTCACTTTACTCTCCCCATAGTCCTGTGTGTTAGATATATTTTATGTCTGTTCATTTTACGAAAACAGAAAACCAACACATAAAAGAAGGAGATGACTTGCTCAAAGTTCCATGGTGGAACCAAGGCCCAAATTCATGTCTACTGACATGCAACCTCTTGCTTTTTCTACTACTACATCGCTGACTTCCTACTTGCAGATGAGGTTGATGGGGTGAGTGTGTCTTGGTGAGGGGGTGAGAAAGAATGGTAGAGAAGATGACCTTTTAGATAATGCTGCAAACAGCCCAGGTGTACTTGGTCCAGACTTTTATCATGGTGGGTAGGAGAACTCTTCAAATCACTTGAGTCAACTTTCCAAAAACGCTCCTGCACCTCAAAGGGTAGCTCATTCGGGAGGGGCTAAAGGGAGGGAGGGTTTGGCTGTGGAGCAAAACGACAGGGAAGAGCTTCTGGTTGTTCATTCCCAGCCCTGATGGTTAGGCTGAGATTATGGCTCGGGGGATAAGAGTCCATTTATCTGGTGCGTTCCCACAATCTAATTGGAAAAGGGGAATTACCACTTAAGACCGATGGTAACAGAACGTCTTTAAGCTATGAAGCTAAAATGAACTGTGAAGTTACACGCAGGAGCATTCCGCTTTGACTGCGGCAAGAGGTTTTATTTGAAATGAGAAAATGAAAATTACCGATCAATGCAGTAAGAATAGAATGAATGGCATTTCTTTTGCGCTATGGGAAAATGTAACTCAGAATCAAGATGTCCTGTTTACCTTCTTTCTAACTCCAGCTCCTTCCACTTAATGGCAACATATATAAATAGATAATGCATTGGTTAGCAGCTGAGATGCAACCCCCAGCCTCAGGGAAACCCTGCGATTCTAAAGTGGGCTTTGGGGCAGTTTGACGGAAGGCGGGGACCTCTGTGAGCTTGTCTTCCTAAGAGAGGCAAACAAATGAAGTCAAAGCCTTGGCCTGTGGTCCTTCTGTAAACCTAGAATGCTGTGGGGTTCTGCTTCTTTAACTAGAAAAGTCAGGTCGTGGTTTTAATTAACAAGCGTAGGCCACCAAGAAAGATCTGTTCTTTCAAAGGAAGTTGTTGAAAGAGCAGTTGTTGTGATGAAAGAAATGGTTCCAGCCAGAAAACTGGATTGATGGGGGGACTTATACGATACATTTTAAAATTAGTATTATTGGTGTTGTCAAAAGACTCATAGCTTTTATTTCTTGAGCAATGAGTATGGGTGACATGATTTTTGAACATGATTTATTTATTCGCTCAACAACTATGTTTTGAACGCCTTCTGTATGCCATCTGCTGTGGACGTGGTGAACAAATCAGGCAAACATGCCCACTTTCATGGAGCTTTTATTTTGGTGGGGGATATACAAATAAGTAGATTTTGTTGAATATGATGACTGTTGCAGAAAAATAAGTGAGGGAAGGGGCGGGTAGGATAACCTGGTGAGGCATAGTTTGCATTTTTACAAAGGACCATCAGAGGAGGTGGGAGATGAGCATTTGAGGAAGTGAGGAGGTGAGACTCGTGGCTGTAGGGGGAAGAGCAGACAGAACGGTATGTGCAAAGGTCCAGAGGCGAGCATGTCCTTGTGTCAGGAGAACAGAAAGGAGGTCATCATATTTATTCCTCAGAGACCCACCGTGAGGTAATGTTAGTATATTACCGAGGACGGTTCTTGGCCTCCTTAATCAATAGAAATTGATAAGAGGCCAGACAAGAAATGCAGGCAAGGCTTTATTTGGGCTCCTGCTGCAGCAGGTGGGAGCGAGAACAGGTAACAGACTCCCTTGCTCACTGAGCGGGGGGAGAGCTGGTTCCTTATACTATGGGGTCAGGGGTCAGGCCAGAGGGGTGGCTTAGGTGTTTTGCCCACCCCTTTGGTGGTGTGAGTGCAGGGGGCACGTGCAGTACCCTGCTTTTGCTTCCGGCTCTTCAGAAGTGGCAGCTGGGTTTTTGGTCTTTTCGTATCTTGTTTTCTGTAATTTGCACCTATTGTGCATGCACACAATTATTTTCACTCCCTTATAGGTTCTTCATATTTTATTGCTTGAGGAAACGTTTGTCCTGGGGCAAGCACTGCAGCAAAGGGTCCCAGGTCCCAGGTCCCAGCCTGTATCAGTGTCACAGAGACGGTTGAGGCCTGGGGAGAGGTTGAGGATCTTGACCATGACTTTAGCTCTTAATCACTGTACACCTGCTTCCACCATCCCAGGGGTCCCTTGGGTGCCATGGAAACCCCCTGAGTCAATGTGAGGATATAAGAGAGGTTGAAAATGTGAAGTCCAAGCCTGTTTCTCTGCTTCCTGAAAACCTCTTGCATCTATCCATTTGTCTCCAGCTCTAGCCCCTCCACCCTGATTCAGGCTGCCTTGTCTCTCTCTTGGATTACTGAAAGAACTTTCTATTTGTTCTCCTTGCTTCCACTCCTGCTCTCCTCCAACCCCTTCCCCTTGTAGTGATCAGAAAAGTCTGACAGAAATACAGATCTGATTATAGCATTGTCCCCCAACTTAAAATCCTTCAGTCCCCATGGCTTAGATTTGAGTCTTAACATCACCCCTTTCTGCCCTCACACCCTGGGCTCCAGCCCCACTGGCCCCTTCTGCTGCCCAGACACCTCACGCATCTTCTTGTTTGTGTCCTTCTTGAGTGCACTTGACCCTGTCTGGAACAGTCCCTTATATTCTACCTGGTTAATCCCCTCTGTATTTCTCAAAGCTCAGATCAAGCATCACTTCTTGCTTTCTCCAAGGCCTGATCAGGTCACTGATTCCATGCCACAGCCCCCTGATTTGTCTGCACTGTTCCCTCGTGACACCTGCGACATTAATTTTTCTGATTATTTGTTCACTGTTGTAACTCAGCATCTAGAACAGCATCTAGATGCCCAAGAAGAATGAATAAATATGCCACTCTGCTAGACTCTAATGTCCATGGGGGCAGGGATCTCTTGTTTAGTTCACCATAATTCCCCTGTGCCTAGCCCAGTGCTTGGCATCTAAGATATATTCCATAATGACTTCTTAAAGGAATCCACACAGTTTGCAAAATATCAGTCCCTGGTGTTTTTCTGTGGTCCTGTCTGGGGGAGGACAGACATACATACGTCCTTATACATATACAATAATAGATGGACCCCATTCACAGTTTTCATTCTGTTTGACTTGTGAACTGGTCCTGCTGCCTAGAGGTGCCTGCTGTTTTTCTTTGTTTGCCTTGGCTCTTGGAGCCTTAAAAGCAATTTCTTGGGCTCAATTCTAAAAATTCTGTGAGTCTATTCAGTGTGCAGACCCCAAGCTTTATGATTTCACTTCTCTATCCTCTCTCTGCTTGATCTCCTCAAGAACATATTGTCTTCTTTAGTGTTGAATACATTTTTACACATTGCCACAAATTTATTGTGAAATAGTAAAGGAAATGAATAAATAAAAAATTGGGTTTCCAGCCATGCTAAGAATCAGATAGAGTAGGTGTATATGTTGGGTTCCAGAAAGGATCCAAGTCACATCCCAGCTCACTCCACCATGGCTCAATGATCCTGACCTGGGGACCCTCTTCAGATTCCACTCTATTGTCTGCCCAGTTACCTCACCTTGTCTTTCTTTCTTTTTTTTTTTTTTTTTAACATTTTTATTAGGGTATAATTGCTTTACAATGGTATGTTAGTTTCTGCGTTATAACAAAGTAAATCAGTTATACATATACATATATCCCCATATCTCTTCCCTCTTGCATCTCCCTCCCTCCCACCCTCCCTATCCCACCCTTCTAGCTGGTCACAAAGCACCGAGCTGATCTCCCTGTGCTATGCGACTGCTTCCCACTAGCTATCTATTTTACTTTTGGTAGTGTATATATGTCCATATATACACTACCACTCTCTCACTTTGTCCCAGCTTACCCTTCCCCCTCCCAGTGCCCTCAAGTCCATTCTCTAGTAGGTCTGCATTTTTATTCCCATCTTGCCCCTAGGTTCTTCATGACGATTTTTTTTTTTTTTTAGATTCCATATATATGTGTTAGCATACGGTATTTGTTTTTCTCTTTCTGACTTACTTCACTCTGTATGACAGATTCTAGGTCCATCCACCTCACTACAAATAACTCAGTTTCGTTTCTTTTTATGGCTGAGTAATATTCCATTGTATATATGTGCCACATCTTCTTTATCCATTCATCTGTTGATGGACACTTAGGTTGCTTCCATGTCCTGGCTATTGTAAATAGAGTTGCAGTGAACATTGTGGTATGTGACTCTTTTTGAATTATGGTTTTCTCAGGGTATATGCCCAGTAGTGGGATTGCTGGGTCGTATGGTAGTTCTATTTTTAGTTTTTTAAGGAATCTCCATACTGTTCTCCATAGCGTCTGTATCAATTTACATTCCCACCAACAATATATGAGGGTTTCTTTTTCTCCACACCCTCTCCAGCATTTATTGTTTGTAGATTTTTTGATGATGGCCATTCTGACTGCTCACCTTGTCTTTCTGACCAGTATCTTTCTGGTTTGGGGAACTATCATGAATCCAGCTAGCTCACACTTTATTGCAATGCCAAAGTCTTGCCAAAACTTTTTTTCCCAGAGCTTGAGCCCAGCTCACTCTAACCTCTGTTCTCCCCACCTCCAACATTTGCTAGGATCTTGCAGAGAATCAGCTGGCCTGAGAGCTGTGTCTCAGTTTCCCAGGTCTCTGCAGTAGGTTTTCATGTTTTTGGGTGGCTGTGTTTAGATGGTTCTCTGCATTTCCTGAGGCACCCAGAAACTCCATGCTTAGGACATATTCTTCTTTTCTATTTAAAGTGCATCTCTTGTGAAAAGCATACAAGTGGGTCTTAATGTTTCTTAATCCAGTCTGAAAAATCTCTGCCTTTTAGTTGGAATACATAGTCAATTTATATTTAATGTAATTTTTGTTGTGGTTAGGTTTAAATCTGTCATCTTGCTATTCATTTTCTGCTTGTTCCATCTGTTTTCTATTTTTTTTTTTTTTGGTTTGAGTAGTAATTTTTTTAGTATTTGATTTTTCTCTCCTACTTTGGCCCTTCATCTATACCTCTTTGTGTTATTTTAAAGAATGGTTGCTCTAGGACTTGCAATATGCATCTTTAGCTTATCAAAATCTGTCATGAATTAATATTATGCCACTTAAAATATACTGTTAGAACCTTATAACAGTAAAGTGTCATCTACCCTTTTAATACTTTGCATTATTGTTGTCATGCATTGTACTTCCTCATATGCTACAAATTAAAAATTAACAATGTAGTGTTGTCAATTTTGCTTTAGACAATTATCTTTTAAGTAAATTAAGAAACAAGAAAACTTAAAAAAGAAGGTAAAAATGTTTACCATTTCTGGGGCTCTTCTATCCTTTAGGTAGATTCAAGCTTCCATCTAGTGTAATTTTTCTTTAACATGAAGAAGTCTTGTTAACATTTCTTAGAGCCTCAGGTCTGCTAGTGATGAATTCTCTTGGATTTTGTTTATCTGAATATGTTTTTATTTTGCCTTAATTTTGAAGGATATTTTAGCTGGATTCAGAATTCCAAATAGATCAATTCCATCCACTCCCCCAGCATTTTAAAGATGTTGTTTGATTATATTCTGGTTAGCATTATTTTGAGTGAGGACAGTAGTCACTCTTTGTTGTTCCTCTCTATGTAATGAGTTATTCCTTTGGCTGCTTTTAGAATTTCCTCTTTATCTTACATTTTCACCAATTTGATTATGATGTGCCTGGAAATGTGATTTATTTTTGTTTCTGTTGTTATTGTTTTAGTTTAGTCTGCTTGGAGTTTACTGAACTTCTTAAATTATGGGTTGATAGTTTTAATCAAATTTGGAAACTCTGGGCCATTATACTTTCAAATATTTTCTTCTACTCCAATCTCTCTTCTCTTTTGGGGACTCTAGCTATACTTGTGTTAGATCACTTGATACTGTTCACAGGTCACTTAGGCTCTTTTCATTTTTTCTCACCCCCATTTTCTCTTATCAGTTTGAATAGTTTGTATTGCCATTTCTTCAATTTTACTAGTTTTTTTTTCCTGCATTGTCCAATTTGCTATAAAAGCATCCAGTAAATTTTTCAATTCAGATATTTTATATTTCAGTTCAAGAATTTCCATTTACTTCTTTTTTAAAATAGTTTGTTTCTCTACAGAGTTTTCCCATTTATTTCCTCATTATGTCTATTATTTTGTTTAAATCCTTAAATATATTTTATGTTTCTTATTTTCTGCTAATTCCAAGATCTCTGTCATATTTGGATCTGTGTCAACTGACTTTTTCTCTTGGCTATTGGGTATATTTTCCTGCTTCTTCTTATGTCTAGTGAATTTTGATTTTATGCTGGATATTGCAGCTGTTACATTGATGAGAATCTGGATTTTGTTTTTTCCCTTTAAAGATTCTTGGGTTTTGTTTCAGCTGCCAGTGAATTTATTGATGGATCAGCTTCATCCCTTTGAGGCTTGATTGTTATTGTGGGTCTTGTGTAGACTTTACTTAAGGGCTAGTGTAGCCCAATATCTAAGGTGTGGCCTTTCTGGAGATTCAGCTGAATGCCTGGAGGGTTTATTGAGCTCTTTCTACTTTGGCTGTTCAGAGTGTTAATATTTACCAGCACTGTGCAATCTTTAAAATCTCTATTCAGCTTCCAGCTTCCAGTAGTTGTTACCTGCCAGGCCACAGTGGAGTTTTTTCCTGCACATGTACAGCTTAATATCTGTCCAAAGACTTAGAAGGACCTTTATACAGATTCCTGAATTTCCTTTTGCATGACACTCCCTCCTCTTTGGTATTCTGCCCCCAAAATTCCAGTGCCCACCACAGCCCTAAACTCTGATCTCTGCTTCCTCCATTCAGCAACATGATCATGTTTCCCTGGGCTGCACCTTCTGGTGCTGTGGACCATAAAGTGCCTTCAGGCAGAAAGCCAAAGAAATTGTAGCACTTACCTCATGTATTTCCTTTCTTTCAGGGATCACAATCTTCTGAAGACTCTTGTGCAATATCTGAAGACAGTTGCTTCATATATATTACCCAGTTTTACAGGTGTTTTCAACAAGAGAAATAACCTAGTACCAGTTATTCCATCATGGCCAGAAGTGGAAGTTTTGTCACATCCTCTCTTAACTGTGCCCAAATGTTGTAAACCACCTTAAAACACAGTCTTCTTTTTTCATAAGTGAATAGTGATTATTTGCAAATAATAAATAAGTTGGCCAATATCCTTCTCCTGGTCATGCTTAGGCAGAGGATGGAGGAATGGGATGAGGCAAGATGAATTCGTAGGAAGGTCTATAATATGTACTATGAAAGATTTCATGATAGAGATGGTTAGCTGGAATGGGTTATACGTGTTATATGGGTTACAAGTGTTAGCACTTATTCTCCACTCTTGATGTTTCCTTCACAGTGGAGAGATACCTATTAGAGTAATACTCTTTTTTTTTTTTTTTTAATAAATTTATTTATTTATTTATTTATTTGGCTGCGTTGGGTCTTTGTTGCTGTGCACGGGCTTTCTATAGTTTCAGCGAGCAGGGGCTACTCTTCGTTGCGGTGCACGGGCTTCTCATTGCAGTAGCTTCTCTTGTTGTGGAGCACGGGCTCTAGGTGCGTGGGCTTCAGTAGTTGTGGTTCGCGGGCTTAGTTGCTCTGTGGCATGTGGGATCTTCCAGGACCAGGGCTTGAACCCGTGTCCCCTGCATTGGCAGGCAGATTCTTAACCACTGTGCAACCAGGGAAGTTCCCTAGAGTAATACTCTTGATCTCTCGTCTTATCCCAACTCTTCTTAAGTGGGCAGAATGTGTACCTGATTGGTGAATTTGGGACCAGAAATGGGGAAGTTCAGCTTGATCCTGTCCTCCTGCCCTTCTCTTGGGGATCTGGACCTGGTTTACTCCTCCATGGCTTAATTTATATAGTAATATGCAGGAAGAGAGTAGGAGCTCAATCAATGTTAGAATTAGAAGTTATTATCATTGCTATTATTTTTTACTTTGTTTTATTTTCACTTGAATTTTCTTTCTCCATTCTGTGGGTCCTCTAGAAAACAAAACTTGAGCAATTACCTTAGGTCTGTCTTTCCTTGTTTGTGTATATAATAAGGGGGTGGTCTCCCATGTAAGGGAACTGAAATAGGAAAAGGACGACACTGATGGAATCCTTTGGCCCACCCAGAAATCCCTGAGGTTAAATCTGGCCCATTTTTATGTGGCATCTCTTTGGAGACACTCAGAGTCGTTGGGATCATCCATTCACATAGTATCCAAAGTGGCAGATATCACTACAACTGCCAATTGATGGCATGAATGCTAATGGAGTAACTGAGGACGGAAATAGGGTTTGAAGTATGGTGGGAGGTGAGGGGAGCCAGGCTAAGGTGGCAAAAACAGCCTCAGAAACTCCACGCTCTGTAGATCAATGACTAAGAGCTAGGTTGGAATGATCTCAGAACCCAGCCCTCTACATAGATAATTCTTACCCTTTTGTTTGTCTCCCATATATTCGTAGTTATGGCAAAGAATCAAAAGACACGTAGTGTGAGCTTGAAAGCATGGCTTCTGGAGCCAGATTATCTGGTTTGGTTCCTAGTTTAATCACTTACTGACTGCCTGGCCTTGGAAAAATCTTTTAGCCTTACTGTGCCTCAGTTTTGTCATCTGTAAAATAATAGTAACCTATTCATAAGGTTGTTGGGAAAATTAAATGAGCTCTAGGACACGAGATAATATGAGATAATATGTCATAGTTTTAATATTAAGTTATGCTAGCTAACATTTAATAAGTGTTCCTTATGTGCCAGACTTTATTCTAAAAGCTTTGCACATAATGACTTGTTAACCTTAGCACATAGAATCCTATGAGATAGTTCACTATTATTATCTCCATTTTACAGATGAGGAAATAGTTTCCTGGTTAGTGCTGTGGCTGGGACCACAGGTTTGTCTGCTGAAGACCTTTTCCTGTTCTCTGGACCATCTCC
This sequence comes from Balaenoptera acutorostrata, assembly GCF_949987535.1. Taxonomy (NCBI): domain Eukaryota; kingdom Metazoa; phylum Chordata; class Mammalia; order Artiodactyla; family Balaenopteridae; genus Balaenoptera; species Balaenoptera acutorostrata. The sequence continues at coordinate 175,769,730 of NC_080066.1, forward strand.
CACACCCCACCAGGTGTGTTGTCATATAAAAGGTTGAGAATGACTATCTAGGATAAAACTTCATGCAACAGAAAGGAAAAAACAGAGGTCCTGGTGGGGGTAATGGGTTTGTTTTGTATTCTGTTAAGTGATTGTCAATCAGGTATGGTCAAGAGAAGCTCAGAAAAAAAAAAAAACCCAAAGTTTATTATACTCATAGATCCTAGAGATGGGAGGCACACAGGACCATCCAGAAACACCAGGGTTGTCAAGAAGCAGAAGATGGGAGGAAGGGGTACACTTAGATGAGGCCTTTATTGGCATTTCTGCAAGAAAGGCAAGGCGGGGCAGGGTGACCAGTTTAGGATTAGCTAGTGTGAATAATTTCAGTGGGCTCAGCCATAGGGGTGGTCTCTAGTTGGAACAAGGCCCTGGGAAAATTAGGCGGCGGCTATTGCCTCCTGGGGTGTGCAGACCAGATAGAGAAGGTAGGGCTCCGGATTGGTCAGTTTGCACATCAAAGGCATCTTCTAGGCTGCATTCTTTGCTACCCCTAAGAATTGGCTAGCCCGGTGAGGGGCAGTCTTTCTCCAGCCAGAAAGGTTTTTTAAGATGCCAAAACATTATAATACACAGAAAGTCAAGCAATCAGTCTACCAAGCAACAGACATACAATACAGGCTTCTAGACCATGTGCCGCTGGCGTTGGAGACAGCAGATGGGGTTTCCAGCCTCCTAGCCCATGACCCCTCAGGACTCCCGTCATGCTTGGTAATGGCTGGGTGAGAATTTTTCCTGGCAGCCTCCGGACAGGGCAGGCAGCAGCAGACTAGGGGTGACAGAACCACGCTGATGTCCCTGAGGGCATCCTGTCTCAGTTGCTAGAGGTGACAGGACAGCTGCCTAGATCACAGGCAGCAGCTGGGAAGAAGGTGCAGAAAAAGGAAGAAGAGAGTTTGCGGGAGGGTCACTGAGGGAGAGCACAGCCATCGTTACCTGGGATGAAACTGGTCTGAATTGGTCTCAGACACTCAATCCAATTACAAGCTGTTCATAGAATCATAGCTGACACTTGTTTGCATAGTGCCTGGCTTGCATTTATTTAGCCTTTACTCACATCATCTAACTTTTTTCCTTTGTTATTTTTATTTGAAATTTAACTCTCATATCCCACGATCATTTATTTAAAGTATACAATTCAATGGCTTTTAGTACATTCACAGAGTCACTAATTAGTCACAGAATGCAACCATCACCACTGTCTATTTTGAAACATTTTCATCAATCTAAAAAGAAACCCCAAACCCTTTAGCAGTCTTCTCCCCGCCATTCCTTCCCAACCTTCCAGCTCTAGGCAATCACGAATCTACTTTTAATCTTCTCTCTGTCTCTAAGTAGTTGCCTATTCTTGACCTTTCGTATAAATGGAATCCTACAATATATGGTCTTTTCTGTCTGGCTGCTTTCACTTAGTATAATGTCTTCAAGGTTCAGACATGTTGTAGCATCACATCAACTAATTTTGATTCTTCAATAAATTTTGGAAATAGGTACAGTAAATATTGTTGTAACTGTTTCCACTTAAAGATGCGAAAAAAGAGCCACTAACTCCAAGTCAGCTCCTGTGTTGAGCTCTCTATAGGGACCATGTCATCCTCACTATGATGCCAGACATAGGTACCATCTTTTTTCCCATTTAACAGGTAAGAAACTGAGGATCAGAGAGTTGGAGCAATTCGCCTGAAATCACACAGCCAGCAAGTGGTTGGGCTGGCATTAGAGCCCAGGCAGGTTGGCTCCAGAACTTCAAATGTTAACCACCAGCACCCACTGCTTTCTGGGCTGAATGCCTTGCCCTGGGGGCATGGCTCGTCATTGGTCAGGATGGAACTCTGATCCAGATCTCCTGCTTCTAAATCCTATTTTCCTCTCCCGACTCCATGGGCTTTCCACAATCAAGTTGGAATGGCCACTCTTGGTTATGTTATTTAATGTATTTTGGGGAGATACAAGTCCTAATTTGAAGAAATCTCAGGAAAAATGTCAAGATCGCATTTCATATAACATCCATTTTTGAGGTATCACCAAGTTTAGAAGACACAATGAAATATGAGGGAGGATTACATCCTTCAGCCCAGGAAGGAAAAAAAAAAAGAAATGAGCATCAATAATGTTTGCCTTTTTCCTTCTTTTCTATTATTTCTTTCCATGGGTTTCCTATATTAGTATGAGGTGTTTAAATCACCACATTTAATTTCTCTTGCAAATTTATCACACGACGCATTTGTATTTTATGCAAATATTTATGGATCTCCGTATTGTCTGTATTCTAGAGGTGCCCTTAACATAGGGACTTACGTTACCAGGAAGATTTGGATACCCAGACCCAAAGTGACCACCACTCCCTACGTCTAAGATATCAGCTCTTTCCTTCCTTTTCCTTACCTAGACCCAAAGAAAGCACACATACATAAAAATGGAAGAAGATGTTCAGGTGATGATGACGATCTTGCATCTGCCTGAGTTCCTTGCATTCGATGTTGGTTCTTCACTCCCTGGCCTGGCCAGATGTCTGCCAGGGTGACAGAACCTGAGGGTCGCCACTATGTTCAATGAGATGCTTTTCAACTTCAAAACACTATTTAAACATTTTTTAAAATTTTGTATTAGAATATAGTTAATTTACAATGTTACTTTAGTTTCAGGTGTACAGCAAAGTGATTCAGTTATACATATACAGATATCTATTCCTTTTTAGATTCTTTTCCCATTTAGGTTAGTACAGAATATTGAGTAGAGTTCCCCGTGCTGTTGTCCTTGTTGGTTATCTATTTTATACGTATTTTATATATAGTAGTGTGTATCTGTTAATCCCAAACTCCTAATTTATCACCCCCCTTTTCCCCTTTGGTAACCATAAGTTTGTCAAAACACTATTTTAAGACCCTCGTACAGTGTGACAGGGATGTGAGACTTCAGAGAGACTGTGGCTGTAAAACTGCTTTAAAATTGAAAAGTGTTGTGCAAATGTGAGAGGTCGTTCCTAGTGGTATGACTTGTTATCAAGAAATATAATGATTGATATAACATTGTATTCGTTGTCTTATCCACTGATTGTCAGTGGCGGTCTCCTGGTCTCTCTTCCGCTGGCACTAGACGCTCCATCTCCAACTCCCCACGTCAAGCATGGTGCTTGGTACAAGGAAGGGCTCAGCCCACTCTGCCCAGTCGAGCCTCAGAACAGGTGCCCTCCTATATCTCAGATATGCATCCAGGTCCACCTCCCGTTTCCTTCTGGCTGAACAGACCCTTTCCCCGAGCTCTGCCTAATTTAATTTCTGCAAGCAAGGTGTGCTGGGGAGTTTTATGTGTCAACTGGGCTTGGCGGGTTATTTAATCAAACACGAATGGAGGTGCTGCTGTGAAGGTATTTTGTAGATGCACTTGACATCTATAATCAGTGGACTTTAAGTAAAGGAGATTATCCTCCATCATGTGGGAGGGCTTCATCCAAGCAGTGGGAAGGCTTTAAGAGCCCAAACTGAGGTTTCCAGAAGAAGAAGAAATTCTGCTTCAAGACTGCAGGCTGAGTTTCCAGCCTGCTGGCCTGCCCTATAGATTTCAAACTCAGTTCCTCAAGGTCAACTTCTGATGCATTTCCAGCCTGCCTTGTGGATTTTGGACTTGCCAGTGCCCAAAATTCCATGAGTCAATCCCTTAAAATAAATCTCTTTATATAAATATAAAGGTCCTGCTTCTCTGGAGAACTCTGACTGATGCACAAGGCCCTGAGAGATGTTACACCCTCCCTTTACTCCACCTACCTATTCAGGGCAGCTGGTTTGTTCTCCAGAAGCTGAATTTTTTTTTTTTTAATTTTATTGGAGTATAGTTGATTTACAACATCGTGTTTGTTTCAGGTGTACAGCAAAATGATTCAGTTATACATATACATATATTCATTCTTTTTCAGATACTTTTCCCATATAGGTTATTACAAAATACTAAGTAGAGTTGCCTGTGCTATACAGTAGGTCCTTGTTGGTTACAGAGGCTGATTCTTGGGCTTCATCTTCCACCAAGAGAAAAGAATGACCATTCTTTGGTGTTTCTGCCTCTCCCTCTGTATCCTCCAGTCTTGGAGCTCCACCCGAGAACGGACCTCTCCCACCTGCCCCTGGGGAAACTTACTAGGGAGAAACCACGTGAGTCGGCGTGTGTGCAGTGAGATTCGGCCGTCAGAGAGACCCTGGTGAATTTTATCATTGCTTTGAACATTGAAGGAGATACTTTAATGTTCCCAGGCCACTCCACCAACGCCTCCGCCCCCCCCCCCCCCACATCACTATTTTTCTTGTTAATTTACAAACAGAACCGCGCGCACGTGGTCTCCTGGGCGTCTACATTTAATGAAGAATAGTAGTCTGAGCCTTGAGTTTGTTTGTTTTCCATTTCCTGGGAACTCGAAAGAAGGAAGTGTTATCCCCACACTGATAGGTATTTCACCTCCGAAGGATCCCGGGGGGTGGAGTCTGAAGAGTCATATCTCATTCAACATTCTTTCCCCAAGTTCAGCAATCAGACAGATAGACATATGGGTGCTGCTAAACTTAGGTACCGCAGATAGGAGGAATATTCGCACAGCACCCGCTCTCTTCAGCCCTCACTCAGCGCAGAATACCATCCTGTTAAAAACGGTCTATTTTTGTGGAACTCTTTTGCTTATATTGAGATATAAAATTATTAGTCTGAGGTTGGCTCACATCATCAGAGCCTCAGATTCTTGGCAGAGCTGCCTGCAGTCTGTTCCAGTCATTCACTGCCAGGGACAGAGCCCGCGCAGGAGCAAAAATAGGTCTTCCTGCCGAAACCTGCTGAGATACCGGGAAGGCGATGTGCGAGAAGAGTTTAATACCCTGGCCTTAAGAAAGTTTCAGTCTTCTCCTCAGACAGACTTGCCCTTGGTAGGTGACTGATCATATGAAATTAGAGAGTTTCAGCGGGGATCGAGGAAGTAGCAAAAGGAGACTTGGCAGCCAGCGGCCCTGTTATAGGAGAGTTTTGCATATAAATTACATATGCATATGACATTTTAGCTCCAACTTTACATGTGTTTTGGAGGCTGGATGAAGTCTTGTCCCTGCCTGTCTGTTTGCTTTTTCTCATCGCTGCATCAATATTAATCCTGCTGTTTTTAGTTCGCTTTGAAGAAAGCATGGGTTTTCTTTTTCTTTATTTGAAACGGCAAGTGGGACACTGTGTTTTTTCGTGCGCTCTCGATAGCCTTTATTTTGATTTTTTCGGTGAACCCTTGCATCTTCCATGCAGAAATGCGTCCCATCTTCCGTTCTGTCAGAATGTTTCCACGGTGATCCCTCCCCCACTATGACCTCCTTTGGAATAGGCAGTGAAGCTCTAGGTCAATGTTTTTCATGATAAAGTTCTATTACCAGTGATTTCGCCCTTCTTAGATCTGACAGCCTTCTGAGGGGGGAAGCTGATATGAGACCAAGGTGTTGCAATCCTTCACTTACTGATGGAGGAAGGAGGGTCCTGGGCGGAAGTGGTTTGCTCTGGGCCTCCAGCGAGTAGGAGATTGAACTGGGGATAGAACCCAGCTCATGTCACTCTTCTCCAAGATTGACTTTGTGGATCCAGTGGGGATGCCAAAGGGCTCCTCAACTTACAGCCCCTGGCGTAAATCTGACCTGCCACCTGTTTTCGTATGGCCCGCAAGTTTAGATTTTACATTTTTAAATAGTAAAAAAAATCAGAAAGACACATGAAAATTATATGGAATTCAAATTTTGGTGCCCATATAAAAGGTTGTAAGGGTACCCACCCATGCCCTTTTGTTTGCGTCATATCTGGGGCTGATTTTATGCTACAACAGCAGAGGAGAGTGATTGTGATGGCAGCTCTACAGCCTGCAAAGCCTGAAATACTCCCTTTTTGGAAAAAGTGTGCTGACCCCTGCTCGACTTCACTCCAGTGTCTCCATTCTCCGGACAGATCGACATATTAGCATTTTCTTCTAATTCAGTCAAATCTACCCATTCATGGCTAGGTATGGTTTTCTCCATTTATAGTAAGGGTCGATATCTTTATAGTCAAATTCAGGTTAAATGTTTTATTGGGCATTTCAGGTACCAATTAATGCATAGGAAGGAGATCTTTGAATTGACCTTTGGGATTCCCATTTCTAGTTGGACTAGTGGTGTCTAAAATGGCTTTACTAGTATATCAGCCAGAACAAGAGGAGGGGGGGATGTTTCATTCTCTGCTCTGTGGATTGGCCCACACTGGGATTCCTGGTGGTCACTACACTTCTTTTTTTTTTTAATTAATTAATTAATTTATTTATTTTTGGCTGTGTTGGGTCTTCGTTTCTGTACGAGGGCTTTCTCTAGTTGCGGCAAGTGGGGGCCACTCTTCATCGCGGTGCGCGGGCCTCTCACTGTCATGGCCTCTCTTGTTGCGGAGCACAGACTCCAGACGCGCAGGCTCAGTAGTTGTGGCTCACGGGCCCAGTTGCTCTGCGGCATGTGGGATCTTCCCAGACCAGGGCTCGAACCCGTGTCCCCTGCATTGGCAGGCAGATTCTCAACCACTGTGCCACCAGGGAAGCCCACTACACTTCTTAAAAGGGACACTGACAAAGCATATCTAGGCTGGTGTGAGCAGGTGATAAAGAAAGTAGGATGGAGGCGGCAAGAGCGTTAGCGTCAAAGACCTGAGCTGCTGTGGAGTAGGAGGCTGATTAAGCTTGTGTTGTAGGTTGTGTGGGCCAAAGATGGAAGATCCAAACAGGCACGTTTTGGTCCACTAGGACCAAGATGTTATCAGTTGAAGGTAGTCAACCATGGAATGAGCACCAAGGCTCGGAAGTGCTCTTCCCTGGAGACAGCTGACGGCCTTTCACGTAGGCTGTTCTAGAAGAGGTTCAGACATTTCTTGTTTGGATCCAAAAATGGCTGACATATCTCATCCAAAGTTGAGCTGCTTTGAGTTCCTTTCCCACCCATTCAGGTCCAGTTAGAACCAGTGTCACGAGCTTGGGTTCTAGGGTGAGGGTTTAATTCTGAGGTCAGAATTTCTGTTTGAAGAAAGTAGCCTATGAAGCTTTTCTTTTTAAAAATGAAGTTAATTCAATTTATTACTTTAGTGTAGAGGGATTTAGGAAGATTTCACAAGACACACAGCTAACACACATTAAGATGTAGAATATTTAAAGCATTGTCCAAGAACAATTTTCCAAACACAAGCCGGACCCTTAGTTCTCCAGAGTGGTGAGTTTTTTAGCACTCTGTTTTGTCTTATGTAGGAATAATGTAATGAAAAAAACAGAGACTCATTGGTCTTGCTGTAGAATCAGAAAGAGCTAGCAGTTGGCCGGGCAGGCTGATTCTCTGCAATTTGCATGTTATCAAGAAGACTCTGGCTTGCTAAAATTCTTCATAAAAACTCCAATGGCAATAAATTTCAGATGTCACAGTTTTCACTAATAAAGAGATGGAGGAAATGCTCTCTGAGTAGCTCACTCATTCACACAACAAATATTTACTAAGAACCGTTACGAGCAAGGCACTGGCAAAAGCTACAATTCTTTATATCTTTTCAGGACTTGGGATGTTTTTTATATTGAGCATTTCTTTTATTGACAAACATTTGTGAGGTATCAAGTCTGCGTAAGATACTAAGCAAGATGGAATGTAGTGGGGGAAGCAGTGTAGGGGGACAGATGAGAATACAGACCCCGGAGCCAGGCTACCTGGGTGTTAGTCTCACCTTCACTTTTGCTACGTTCCTTGGGAATGTTCCAGAATGTCCAGAGGCCTCAGTCTGTTTACCTCTAAAATGGGGATAATGGCACCCCCAATAGAAGCGTCTTGTGAGGATTAAGTGAGTCAATGTGTGTGAAGTTCTTAGACCAGAAACTGGCACACCATAGTGTAATTTAAGTGTCTGCTACTATTATTTTGCTGAAGCTATGAAGATACTGTGTTATCCCTTTAGTTTTCATTTGTACGGCACTCTATACATTACCTTTACAGGCATCCTTTTGATCCTCACAACAACTCTATGATTTGTAGTAAGAGGTTAAGTCTACTATCTTCTTTTTATCATTGAAGAAATGAGATGCAGATGGGTCAATGGCATGTCCAAGGCCACCTAGAACCAAGACCTTGGCCTTGCGTACCATCCCCTTCCCACTGGGCTTGCACCTCTGACAACAGTGGCCACGTGATGCTTCAGTTCAGGCTGAATGGGTATTGGCTGTGAGCCAAAGGAATTAGATTCAGCGCCTCTCTTTGATCATGGAGCTAAGAACCCAAGTGCTTCCCTTGGCTTTAAGAAACAGTTTGTCCTAAAGTTTGAAGGAAAGATGCTTCACTTTGTCGGGTCAAGAGACTTGGAGCTGGGGGGGGGGGGTCTGCTTGGCAGACCTGTTTCTTAGAACAATTCTTCTATTGATCTGGGGACCTTTGAGCAAAGTAAGAGAATCCAGTAGAAACAGGGCAGATACTGAGCAGATCGGATGTCACCACACTCACCACTTTGCACCTCTGTGTGGACCATTTGGCAACATCTCTTGGTGAGAATTACTTTAAATGTAACCAGGCGACAACCGAGGGCTCTGCTGCTGGGACATTAGAAGATTCCAGGGACCCACCGAGAGGTCATGAGAACAGCTGAGGAGCTTCTGGAGAGACATAGGAAAGTGAAAGAGGGAATCTGAAAATAAGACGGCACCTTAACTCTCAAAGGTAGGAGATGGTTCCTGCAGCTCCCTTTCTTCTGGGCCCTGTGAGTGGATAGCAGGTTAGATGGCGGCAACTGAAGATGACGGGGGTCTCTGGGTACAGGAGGAATGAGCCCAGAGCTGGATGTAACTGGAGGACAGAATTGACTTTGGTGGAGAGATAGTCAATGACCAGCTCGGTCACCCAGATCTGAGAGGCAATGACTTCAAGACTCCATGTGTTTGGCAAGGTTCTAGAAAATGGTGGGTGGAGAGCAGAACACAAATCAGATGCTTCCGTACCTCACACAGCATCACAGGATGCCACAAGAATGGCGGGTTTTCAGACCTGGAGGTCCAGGGCTTAATATCTGATGGAGATTTCCAGAGTACTTTCTGTTGAATCCTTTAACCTAACTATGTGTGACCGTTCATTTTCTGTGTCAACTCAGCTGGGACCCAGTTGCTTGATCAAAAACCAGTCTAGATGTTGCTGTGAAGGTATTTGTTCGATGAAATGAACACTTATATCTGTAGACTGAGTAAAGCAGATTACTTACTCTCCATAATTTGGAGAGACCTCACCCAATCAGTTGAAGGCTTTCAGAGCAAAAAAAGTTTTCCTGGAAATGTTGCATGGTTGTAGAAATATTCTATATCCTTATTAGGGTGATGTTCACGTGGGTGTGTATATTTATCAAAACTTCTCAGTTCCATACTTAAGATCTGTGCATTTTATTATATGTAAATTTTACCTTAATAAGTAAAAATGATTACACCTTAATCCTTCTGTAAAAAGTGCCTTAAAAATCAATGAAAATACCAAAGAAAATTGCATAACCAGAAGAAAAATTAATTAAAATAAAAGCATCTTCCTTTGGAAAGAAAAAAAAAATGTTTTCCTGGAAAAGAAGAAATTCTTAAGAGTGCAACATAGAAAACCTGCTTGAGTTTCTTGCCCACTGGCCTGCCCTGCCTAGTTCAGACTCAACCCTGTAACATCAACTCTTACCTGAGTTTGCAGCCTGCAGATTCTTGCTATGTCCGCACAATCATGTGAGTCAGATCCTTAAAATAAATCTCTATCTCTCATATATATGTACCTCTATCTCTCATCTCTCACATATATATGTATGTGTATACACACACACACACACACACACACACACATACATGTACTGGGAAAGAGAGAGGAAAGTTGCCACCCTGCCAGAGTCCCTTCCCTGGAGGGAATCCCTGAAAGTTTTCCTTGTTACAGGATTTCCCCCAAAACAAGAGCATCTCCAGCGCTGGGAGCAGAGGTTAGGGTCAGTGAATTCACACGTCCCTCTGTGTAATGCCACCATGTTTTCTCATTTCTAAAATGCCAGCCACCATCAGACAAAGCAACAGCTTTTCCAGAATAGAGGATCATTCCGACGTTAAATATACACATTGTTGAAAAGATGCATCTGAATTTCAAAAACCTTAAAATGTAAAGCCATGTGTAGGTTTGAACTTTAGAAAGACTGTAGTTAGCAATAGTTAACTTTTATTTTATTTTAGCAAATGCCAGGCCCCATATGGATCAATGAAAGTGTAATTGCTCTAAGCCTTAATCTCCTCACCTGTGAAATGGAGACACAACAGCAAGGACCCCATGTTGGGTTGTGAGGTTTAAATGGTATGATGTTCAGAGTGTTTAGCGCAGGGCCTGGCTGCAGGAATCGCTGACTCTCTTCCTTTGTTATGATTCTTAGCATGTGTGGGCCACCAAGCCTGGTGGATGGATCTATAGACAAGAGGCAAAGCCCCTAAGCTCAAGTTCACAGGCCACTGGGGAACTTCCTGTGTCACCCCATTATGATACCAGGTTGTAAGTGCTGAGAATAGGGAAAATCAAGGGAGCACCCATCACCCTAGCCGAAGTGGAGTTTCCACATGACGTCTGCAACTTGGCACCCAAGGGCTGCAGCGAATGGGCGGGCCCTGCTGCTGCTGCTCATCCTGGCTGCTCTGTCCACGGGGATGTGCTTCTCCAGGCCCAGCCACCCAGCGAGGGAGGCCCAGCTAACGTTTCCTGACTGCCTACCACTTCCCCAGCTCTGTGTCAGGCAGGCTCAGGTTCCATTCAATCGGGATGGTCTTCTGTTCACTTGTCCATTCATTCAACAAATGGTGGTATTTATATAATACCTGCTTTATACCAGGCACTTGGTTCAAGAGAACGATACTCTGTAGAGGACAAGACAGGCAAGAATCCTGTTCTCATGGGGCTTGTTTTCTAGTGGGGGAGATAGACAGTAATTCCGAAGATAAGTGCCATCAAGAAAATAAAGCCCAGTGATTCGAAAGCGCTCTGCTGTGCAATCTCCAGGAGGTTGGCCAGGGAAGCTCTCTAGTGAGGTATGTGGGAGCTGAAAACTAAATGAGGAGCCAGCTACATGAAAACCAATGGGAAGAGCATTCCAGAAGGAGAAAACAGCAAGTGCAAAGGTCCTTGGTGGGAATGTTACTGAACTCAGGTTTGGCTGCCCTTGACTCAAGAATCCAATACTGAATGACGTGTTGGGTAAAAGGAAAGATGCTTTATTAAGGAAGCCAGCTATCCTGGGGAGAAGGTGGACTCATGTCCCAAAGAACCAACTCCCCGGTGCCAATCAGACAGCAGGAGTTTCTGAAGGGGAGTTTCAGGGATGCACGATGTGGGGGCTAAGGGGGGTGCCACATGCAGAGCAGCACAGTCGGCTCCAACACTCATCTTGAAATTGGTCCTGCAGTGGTCTGATCAGGGTCATCTTGATTATTTTCAGTGCAGTGAATCTTTAGTTACAGGGTTGGTTTTTTCCCATTTCCTTGAGGCCGGTTCTTGGAACTGTGGCAGCTTATGTCATGGCGACAGTCTGGTCATCATGTAGTTAACTTCTTCCACCTGGTGGAGGTTTCAGTATCTACAAGACAGCTCAAAGGATATGGCTCAGAATATGATCTGTAGCCCTTGAGGAGGAACTAAAGGTCCTCGACTTTGTTAAATGGCGAAACTATAATTATTTTGTCTTGTTTGACTGTTTTCCTTTGTTTCTGCATTATTTCATTTCTCTGATTAAATTTATTCTTTGACTAACGTTTTTCTACAGGCAAGAGGCAGGTGGAGGACATGGGGGTGCCGTCTGTCCTGGGAAGGCTCCGTGGGGTCTTGCTCAGTTCCAGGAATGGGCTTGGAGTGTTGGAAGAACAGAAGGGAGGCATGAGGCAGTGGTAACAGAGAACTCCCAGAGGTGAGCCGACCATAGGTGCTAAGAAATCTGAGTGCCCTTCTCCGTGCAGTGGAATCGTGATGGCAATAGTGCTAGTTACCTGCACACCAGGCAGGATGCTAGCTGCTCCCTGCATCTTCTGTCTTATCCCTTACATTAATGAGGATGTCATTATCCTCATTTTATGGACAAGGATATTGAGGGATAGAGAGGGGAATTACCTTGTCAGGGTGAATCAGGGCTAATCAGTGATGGGTTCAAGGTAGAAATGCAATTCTGTGGTCTTTATACCCCAAGTTTTTTTTTTTTTAAAGGAATATTTTTTTTAAATTTATTTTTATTTTTGGCTGTGTTGGGTCTTCATTTCTGCACGGGGGCTTTCTCTAGTTGAGGCAAGTGGGGGCCACTCTTCATTGCGGTGCGCGGGCCTCTCACCATCGCAGCCTCTCATGTTGCGGAGCACGGGCTCCAGACGCACAGGCTCAGCAGTTGTGGCTCACGGGCCCAGTTGCTCCGCGGCATGTGGGATCCTCCCAGACCAGGGCTCGAACCTGTGTCCCCTGCATTGGCAGGCAGATTCTCAACCACTGCGCCACCAGGGAAGCCCTATACCCCAAGTTTTATTGAGATATTCTCAGTAGCCATAAGGAGCAATTGGACTCAGGCCACCATTTTGGGGCTTTGTGAACATGAGTGATTTTCCAGGACCTGCAAGGTCACACTTTCTGTAGATCTTGAGCCCCAGGGTGACTCAGGACCCTGGTCGGGGAGCACATTTGCCTCATGAAACCTCAGCCCCTGGAGTCTCAGGTTGCCTTTCGCGTCTGACATAGAACAAGGATGAAGCAGCAAGCCTTCCTTTTCCTGAGTTGAATTTGAACTTGCATGGGGAGGATGCAGGTTTAGGGGGAAGAGAACAGGAGGGGTTGTTCTGTAAGGCGAGCATGTAGGGGAAGGGGCAGGAAAGAAAGAAAAAAGAGCAAAGCCCAGTAGTCAGGCTGTGGTCTCAGCCTTCTAAACCCTTTTGCTTCTCTGATTGATACTTTTCAATTATTCCTTCCCATTTCACTGACATTTGAAATGCTATTTTTTTTCTGAGCGATAACTTCAAATGCTCAAGTTCCCACAGTCCTGGTAGCCCTGTTTAGCTGTAGTGGTAAATTGCTTCCTTGTACAACATAATGGCATTGACAGCCTTTTGCTATAGGGAAATGAGTTCTCCAGTGGGACATGCCGATGATAAGACGTCCGGTTTTGAAATTGTATTTCTCTGTATCAGAATTAAATCTGGACTTTATATTTCTGGGCTGCCATGCTCAGGAGCTGGCCCCTATACAGTACACCCCGAGACTGACAAGCAATGCTTACATAGGGACTCTTTCGCTTAAATTGGATCTGTGCTTTTATGCTCTCTCCTATTATTAGCTATTAAAATCTCTCAAACTGCAACCCCCCTCAATACCCCTTTTTCTCCTTCTTCTTCTTCTTCATCGTCGTTTTTTTCCCTTTTTAAACAGTGATAGGGTTTTTCAGACCTAGTTATCTGAAACCCAGACAACTGTGGAATGGGGGAAAAGAGGCTTTCTCATCTTTGCAGGCAATAATTCCCCTCCGGAGGCTGAAAGGTGTAAAATTAACGCAAACTTAGTAAAATGCAGTATTGATTTTCTGTGATTCATAGGGGAATCTGCTTTTCATTACAATAGGGGGTCAGAGCTGAGCATATAATACGGGGAGGCTGAAAGGCTTTTGTGCGGATGACTCTTCCTGGATGGAAAAGGGGAGTCCTTTTCAGATGCTGTCTGTAAACCCATCTTACGCTTTCCCTTCCTCTTGGGTTGTCACCTGTGTGTCGGTCTGCTTCCTCCCCAACCCCCCGCCCACCCCCAGTCCTCCTGATTCCCCCCAGAATGGGAATACTTCAAAACCAAATTGCTCCCTGGCGCCCCCCCCCCCAATAATTTTCATCTGCACCCGTTTTTGACCATGTTCTAGAGTGTTCACTTGGGTAATGCTCTTATTAACATACCATCACCCAGCTGAATATAGGAGGTAGCCTGGAGGGTACCAGCATATGTAATTTATTTCAGCCTGAGCGTTAATATATCTTAAAACAATTTTTAAGGAAGCATGAAATAATCAGCTGTGTCCGGGTAAGGATTTTTCCTTGGCTCGTGTTCTGTTAAGATCCAAGGGCTTTCTCTTGATCCTTTGATCCCTTGTTTCAAAGTTATTTATGTTCCTGGCCACCAATTCTTTCTGGAAGATTTCATTATTGGCATTTGAATGGGAGGGGGTCCTGAGAAATCCAAATGTCTTCCGTGAATTTGGTTTCATATCGCCAAGGTCCTATCTCCCCACAGCACTGCCTGGTTCTCATGGAAATGACGGCCAGGGTTCCCATGTGGGGAAAAGCAACCAAGGGAGCTGGAAAGGCTGATGCAGCTGCTCAGCACTGACCTTGAACTGGCTCCTGGCTGAGCGGGTGGGAGGAGGGGGGCAGCCCCCCCCGTTATGTCCTCCTTTGCTTTGGACCAGCATGCTGGTTCCTTCCCAGGTGGGCTTCCCCCCATTCAGACGTGCGGGTTCCCTTCTGCAGGGCGCAGAGGAGAGGCTGCAATTCGACCAGAATGTAACTTTAGAGCTTGTGTTTCCTAAATGTCATTAATAATCAGGAACGTTGGCTACAGAAGGGCAAGTTAAATCCTGTCATTGAAACAGCAAACAGCTTTAGTCAAATGTATTGGCAAAGGATTAAAAATGCATCAAGCATGTATTTGTCTTCTCTATGGGAAGCCCTTATTAATAGTCTGAAGAGTGGAAAGCTTTGCCCTTATACAATCAGCACTGTAGTTGTTTCTTTAAAAATATGTTTTAATGTGTGAAATTGCAGGATGCCAACGTTGCCATTAAAACTCCTCTCCAGTTCCAATAATTTCTCCACTTATATTTCTTCCCTTTCCCCCTCCCTCTTTTTTTAAAAAAATTCTACTTCTTTTTCCAAATCATATTTCAAAGTGGTTGGAGCAGGAGCGCGGGGTTATCAGGAAGGCAAACGCACAGCCCTGACCTCCATTTCTGCCAGCTGCAGGCACAGCGTGGGGTGGTCCCGTGGCACCTCGTGGGCTCCATTCGCAGGTCAAGGCCGAGGAAACCTTTCCTTCGGAGGAATTTAGACTCCGATATTTTTTGGTGGAAAGAGCATGATCTAGTCCCAGCTTTGTTTTGTCATTACTTGGGCACCTAGTGCAGACCAGAAAGTGGACATGTGATGATTCTGTTGATTGCTTCTGACTCTGGTACTGATGTAGTTGGGAGAGGCAAGGCAGCATAGTCAAGGTCAAGTGCGAACAGGGATCAGAGGTCTATTTGATGTCTCAGTTGCTTTTCTTCCCTTTTTTCTGCTCCCATCCTTTTCCTTCTCTCCCTCCTTTCCTCCTTCCCTCCCTCCCTCCCTCCCTGTTTGGCTCCATCTAGCTAATTCAACAGACATCTTCCGAGTACCTATTGTGCGCCAGGGTCCAGGATGAGAGATGCAGCCTCTGTCTTCAGAGAACCACTTCTTTCCATGCACACGACCCGGGAGCCCCATGGCTGGCTGTGGTCCCCACTTCCCTACCTGTTCAAACGTGGATATCAGCCCTGGGTCACCTCCAAAGGCCTTTCCAGACCTGCATTCTCCAAGACTATGACCTGTGGAGAAATAGGAAGTGTGTGAGAAAACCACCTCTCTCTCCTGTCTTTATTGAACTTCTCCCAATTCCCAGGGCAATGGGTAACAGCCGCAATAGTTCGGTGATCCTCCTCTTGGCTCCTTCTGCCTTGTGTTTTAGATTCAATGCTTATGTGCTATATTGTCAATGCTGCCGCTCATGGGCTATTATTGTCACACACACACACACACACACACACACACACGCACACACACACACACGCACACACACACGCTCATGAAAAAAAAAATCAATGCAATTTGAATTTCTCTTCCCCAGCCGGTCTTTGGTAAATTGTTGTAGAGAGCTATTGATCTCTTATTGTGATGTGATTTTTAAACAGCATTAAGGTAAACACAGTCTTATTGTGTTCATTTTACTGGATAACACTTATCTAGACAAAAGGAGACATGAAGCTGCCGGAGCTACTCAGCTTACCTTTAGGAAAGATGCAGTGAATCACCTCCAATAAAAACAAAGCAAAACAAAAAGCTCTCCAAGCTGAACGGAACAGGAAAATTGCTCTCTTGTCACTAATTTTGATTGAATTGAGTCGGCAATCTCTGAACTGGTTCACTGATAACAACAATAGGAAACATTTAACTATTTCTTGCACTTTTACACATAGAAAGTGGGTTTTCAGACAGTCGGTAGGGTGTGCGTGTTCAAGGCTCAGACACACACAGACCGTGGATGGCCACCTTGGATCCTGGGACTTGATGAAGTAAGATGCTGCCCGGAGAGCTCCCAGCTGCGGCTGGAGATGCAGAGACCTGGCCTTTGCCCTGGGCAGGACCTTGGGAGAGAAGGGACCCCAGAGTTGATGATGCTAATGGCCATGGGAGCTGACATATATTGAAGATTCTCTGTGCACCAGGCTCCACTCTAAGTGCTGTGTGTGTATCATCTCATGAAACCCGCACGACATCACCATGGTGGCGCTGCTTTTACGGCACTCTTGTTTTACACCTGGTAGAACTCAGAAGTTGCCAGACCTGGTTAAGAACCAGTCTTGGCTCAGAATTGCAATGGACCAGGAGGCAGGAAACTCCTATTCCAGCTGTCACTCTGCTGATAGACTTGCCTCCGAACAGAACCAATAGGATATATATATATATATGTATTATATATGTATATTATTATAATGTGTATATATATTCATATATACATGAATGTAGAGAAGAGGTGAGGGAAGGAGGGATTTGTTTAAAGGAATTGGCTGATATATGTGGACACTGACAAGTTTAAAATCTGCAGGGCAGGCCAGGAGGCTGGAGACCCAAGAAAGAGTTAAGTTTGCAGCTCAAGTCTGAAGGCTGTCTGCTGGCAAAATTCCTTCTTGCTCGGGGAAGGTCAGTGTTTTTTCTCTCTAAGGCCTTCAACTGATTGAATGAGGCCCACCCCCATTATGGAGGGTAATCTGCTTCACTCAGTGGCTCCTAATTTAAATGTGAGTCTCATCTGAAAACCTCACAGCAACATCTAGACTAGCGTTTTACCAAATCTCTGCATACCGTGGCCCAGCCAAGTTGACACATAAAATTAATCTTCACAAGTTCACCCCTCACCAGCATGGCCCCCATATGCATCCCCTTGAACCACAGGTAATCTCTGAATAAAGACAATCACAAGGTCATGCTTACATCTAACACGATACACCATCCTGCATACAACCAGAAACACTCCAGCCTCTTCCCCAGAAAAGGATGGAATGCTTTGGCTCCTTGATAGCCTATAACTTAAACACTGTGATGTGAAATTAACAAATATGCTCCTAGAAATTTGGGCATGTTGCTGATTTTTCTGTGCATTGGTCCCCTCCTTCATAAAGTGGGGAAAGTAACCCTAACCTTGCCGCCTGTTGGTGATGATTAAAAGACCCCATGCCTATAAGATGCCCCACACTCAGTAAATACAGGCCACCTTCTACTTCCCTTTCTCAATCACAGACGAGGTGCTGGCAAGCTTTTTCTGTAAAGGGCTGGAGAGTAAATATTTCAGGCTTTGCGAGCCATTACGGCTTCTGTCTCCACTCTTCAACCCTGCCCTGGTGGTGTGAAAGTCCCTGTAGATGACACCTAAACAAATGGGTGTGGCTGTGTGCCAATAAAACTTTATTGTCATCACGGTAATGTGAACTGCTGAGCATTTTCCTGAGTCATGGAATCTTGCTCTTCTTTCGAATTTTTTAACCATTTAGGCGTGTCAAAACCATTCTCAGAGTGCGGGCCCTACAAAAGCAGGCGGCAGGCTGGACGTGGCCCATGGGCCGTGGTTTGTGAAGGCTGGCACTGGACTCTAAGCCCCCAAGGGCAGAAGCTTTGGATGTTTTTCTCTGCCCAGTGTCCCCAGCACGTTTCCCACGCAGAGCAGGTATGCAACAAATAGCTCTGGAATCAACAGAACACGCGCTGTGTGATGGAGTTTAGAATCCTTAACCCATCTACACCTTAGGGTTGAGGGGGACAGCTGAATGAAGATATATTTGTAAACAGCGTTGACACCACGAAGGGCTGTGTCTTTACAGAGCCTTATTTACCACTTGGCTCTCAAAGGGGAAACTATCAAGTTCACAGCAGCGACTATGAGGAAGAGGCCAATAAAAAGGGAAGGAAAGAAGGCTCTAAAATCCACTTGGTTGAGTTATTTCTTTATCTGTTTATTAATCTAGCAACAACAATTTCATCCCACCCCCAATGCTCATACACAAAGGCAAAACTTTGTTTCTCCCAGATTCCCCGGGGAGCCTTCCTTTCGGAGGTGGCCTAAGGAGAGATCAGGGAAACTATGCGGTGCAGTCTCTTAAAGCACAGCTGTTCCTCAATCAGGACGGAGAAAATGGTCCTGCTGTTTTAGAGTGGCGTGATGCGTCTAGCGTTATCAGGGCAGGCACCGTGAGATGGGATCGGCGCCCGTTTCCCTTCATCCATCTACCCCAGACACTTGTCTGGAGGGCACCCAGGTACCCACATTCCTGCTTCTCCTCTGCCCACAGCCCTGCCCCATCCAGCCGGACCACAGCCAGAGGGCACCGGCCATCCCGTGTCAGTCCAAAAGCTGATCTACGCCCCAGAGGGCGGTGGGAGACCAGGGGCCCCATAGGTTTCCCTATGTGGATGCATTTCAAATAGCATAGGGCCTCAGTTTCACCTGAATGAGGCATCCGCTGAGTTCCCTCCTGTTCTGAGTAGGGCTCCCTGCAAAGGGGAAGTTGGCTGTGGATTCAGAGAGCCTGTTTTAACTACCATTTATATCCCCAAATGCTATTTAATCTACTCTCACTTCCTACAACAATGAAAGGGAGCATCAAAGAGAAGATTGAACATCATCAAGTAACCAGTTTTCACTCTCATTCTTGGTTCAAGTCTAGGTTACTTTTTCCATAATATTTATTTTTTTTAAAAAAATTATTTTATATTGGAGTATAGTTGATTTACAATGTTGTGTTGGTTTCAGGTGTATAGCAAAGTGATTCAGTTATACATACACATATATCTATTCTTTTTCAGATTATTTTCCTATATAGGTTATCACAGAATATTGAGCAAAGTTCCCTGTGCTATACAGTAGGTCCTTGTTGATTATCTATTTTATATATAGTAGTGTGTATATGTTAATCTCAACCTCCTAAGCTATCCCTCCCACCCATCTTTCCTCTTTGGTAATCAGAAAGACAAATATCGTATGATATCACTTATATGTGGAATCTAAACAAGTGATACAAATGAACTTATTTGCAGAACAGAAACAGACTCACAGACTTCTATAATATTTAGAATCATACTTTCCAAGGTCATGTGTGGGTTGGCCCCCACCTACCCCTCCAACATCAGCTCCTGTCAGAATACCTCAGGGCCTTTGCACTGTCTCTTTTGCCTCCTCTACTCTTCATTTAAATGTCATCTCCTCAGGTTGTGTTATCTGAAGTCACTCTCCCATCACTTTCTCACATCATCCTCTCTATTTCCACGATTTGTAGTTCTTTGGTTTACTCCCTTCTCTGCATCCTGCTTCCATCATCTCCATAAAAGCTTGGCACAAAGTAGGAGCTCAATACAATCTTGTTGATGGGATGATTGCAATGTGAGGCTGAGGAAAGAGCATCCCAGATGGGGGGCTGCTCCAGAGTAGGGATCAGAGCTCTGGGGTTCAACACTCAGCCTCCACACTTGGCTGCTGTGGTCTGGGGCCAACCATTCAGTCCTTGAGTGTCAGTCTCTGCAGCCGAAAAACAAGGACAATGCTACAACCCTCCCCTCAGGAGCACTGGAAAAATTAAATGCTGCAATGGTCGTGAAAAGTGACTTGTGGACTGTAAATCACACTGCACGTCTTAGTCACTGGGGACCCTGCCAGCTCTGGAGGGCAGGGACAGACAGTGGCTCAGCTTTGTCACTGGACCATCTGGCAGCATTCTTGTTCACTTTCTGTAGCGATTGTTAAGGAAAAGGATGGTGTGGGCCAGTCTCAGCCAACACTAAGGAATTGAGAATAAAGAAATTGAGAGCTGAAAGAGAGATTGTCTAGCTTTCCCCGTTTATTATGGGCTGGATTGACTCCATGAAATTCATATGTTGGAGTCCTAACCCCCACTATCTTAGAATGTGACTGTGTTTGGAGATAGCTCCTTTAAAGGGGTGACTATGGTTAAGTGACATCTTACAGGTAGACCCTGATTCAATCTGACTGGTGTTCTTACAGAAGAAAAGATTAGAACACAGGTACAGAGGGAAGACCATGTGAAGACACAGGGAGAAGGCGGCCGTCTATAAGCCAAGGAAGGAGGCCTCACAAGGAACCAACCCTGCTGATACCTCGATCTTGGACTTCCAGCTTCTAGAATTGTGAGAATAAATTTTTGTTGTGTAAGCTGCCCTGTCTGTCATACTTTGTGATGTCTGGCAGCCCTGACAGTTGGATATACCCAGACAGCCCCATTATAGCAGTAAACACAGCTGCTCATTACGGAAAACTGACCTTGTTCAAGGCCCCGTGAGAGTGCATTACAGAAAAGATCTCAGGGCATCTCCCAGCAACTGGCGAGGAGGTCCTCAGCATCCCCAGCTGTAAGATGAGGAAACTGAGACAGAGATGGGGTAAAGTGGCCTGAGCCTGGGCTCACAGCCAGGATGAGGCAAGGCTAGAGCAGTGAGGTGGCTAAGCATGGAGGCTGTGAGAAAGACCTCAGGTTTGAATCTTGGCTCAATCATTTCCTAGCCCTGGGATCTTGGCAGATTACCAACCACAGAGTTTCAGTTTCTCCATCTTTAAATGGGGCTAATCACAGTGGTACCCAGCTCTCAGAGCTGCTAAGGGGAGTTGGTGAGATAACTCCTCAGAGGCTTTCTTAGCACACCGTTGGTGGCACAGGAAAAGCTCTCAAGCTCATGGGCACTGCTCACAGCTCATACCAGGTTAGCTGGACTTGAGAACCTGCCCTCTTCCTGCGGCCCCAGGCTGACCCTGGCCCCTGGTGATGAAGGCTTTGGGCAGGAATGAACCACAGGCCCTGCTGCCTGATGTACAGACAACTGAAGGGGAGCTGGCCTCCTGCAGCAAATCTGGTGGTTTGAACCCCTCTCTGAGCCCCTGAGACCACCATGTGGGCCTTTTAAGGACCTTCTCCTGTATCTCCTGCCACCATAAAACAAACAAGAAGCCTCCTGTGGTAGCCTGTCGCTTCTGTAATTAAGTAATGTAAATGTCAAAATGAGTGTGAAAGCAAGACACCTTGTGGATGATCTAGCTTAGCAGATTGAGAACAAATCCTAGGTTGCCATGTAAATCCTTTTTTTTTTTCTTTTTTTTTTTTTTGACCATGATGAAATTATTGAGCTCCCTGGGAAATGGGACGAAGTTAAAGCAGTAGTTCATGATGGTTCCTAACCACATTTACAAAAGGCATAATAGTCCATGAAAGATTTCTGAATCGAGTCACTCCCTGGTCTGGCCACATCCTAGCTGCATGGCTTTAGAGGAACTTCCTTAACCTCTCTGTGCCTTGGTTTCCACATCTGTATAATGGGATTCATAATAGTTCTTATCTTGTAGGTAGTTGTAAAGATCAAGAGACATAATACACAGAAAGCATTTAGCAGAGTGTCTGCTCAAGAAATGATAGCTGTGGTCTGAGTTCTCACTGTTACCCTCATTCTTTTAATTCCCCTCCTCCTCCCTGGTCCACTGTTCTTGGACCCTCCCAGCCCACCGACTGCTCCCGTCCACATGTGTCTCTAATACTCTGTTCTTGCACTACCATTGCTTCTCCTGCAATGCACTGCTCTCAGCTCTGCATGAGAGACTAGTTAGTAGTCATCCTCCAAGATCCAGCTGTTGTTACCTCCTCTTTGAAGCTGCTGAGTAGTTCCAGGTTCTGTGGTTTGTCTGCTGTAGTTCTCCTAAAATCTTGCAAGGTGAATCCGCTTTTCCCCATTTTACACATGGGGAAACTGAGGCTCATGGAGATTGATTTGTCCAAGGGCATAAAGTTTTCAAGGTCACAAGGTTTCAAACCTAGAGCTCTGTGGTCCCCAGGCCACCCTGATTTACCCCTATCTCTCTTCCCACATACTGTATTCAAATTATTTGTGGCCCTTGACCCAGTCATGATGTGAATTCTTTGATGGTGGGCATAATTCTATTCCTCTTTGTATCCCTGGCATCTAGCAGGATACCCGGTACAGGCAGATGCTTGATAAATACTGGGTGAATGAGTGAAGGGAAGAATAAATTCCACACGCATGTAATAAAGAAGTTAGATTTGAAGGGATCTCTAAGCCCGCCACAGCTCTCAAAAAGCTAAGTCACATAATTCATGGAAATTTCTTCCTGTCAAAATCGTGTTAGGAAAATACAGCAGCAAGTGGTACGGCAGGATTTTTAACATAATTTGCAATTTCCAAAGCTTCTTATTGAGACATGAACTGAAACAGGCATGGTGGTTGGTCGAACATGTGTATCCAGAGGATTATGTGAGAATCTCAGAGTGGACCCACCTGAGTAGCACCTTGAACTGGGACAGATGTAGAAATAGAAGGGGCGTTAGGGCTGAGCAGATCTGTGCATGGTCCTTCCCAGCTGCTTGCTGGTCCCCCTAACCTTCGCCGAGTCACTGGCTTTCAGTTTCTTCGTCTGTAAAATGGGGACAACGTGAAATGGGGCTGTGGTAGGAACCATGGCTGCTACACGGAGAACCCCAGGGGAGTCAGTTTCTTCTTCCTCCCTTTGCAATTTATGAGACAGAGTGCAAGTTCTTCACTCTGACAGTTAAGTTGTTAGTCCATCTTTCTACCTAAAATCTTTGTCTGTTCTCTGCTGCCACCTGGGCAGCATCCCAGCTGCCGTGTGACATTTGCCAGGCCTGGTGCACCAGACAGCTCCTGGTCAATGTGGGAGACTTGGTATAAATGACCGAAGCTCTTAGAGGTCACTGGATGCTGCCATCTCTTCCAACTGGAGGACTGACTTGGCTGTGAGTGGTGGGACTTCAGTGGGCAGTTACAGGAATGGGGGAATGGATGGTATCTGTGAGGGTCCAGAGGACAAAAAATTCGAGGCATGTGTAGGGGTCATCAGCAGACAGTGCTTTTGAACTGGGAGAGGGAGAAGAGAAAGTGGAGGGGTTAGATGGAGGGAGGGGCTTCTTGCTGAGCCATTGAAGGGATTTTATTCCTTCCTCCTTTCCTATTGTCCGTCCTTCCTTCCCTCTTTCCTCTCTCTCACTCCCTCTCCCCCTGCCAATTTCAGAAGGATAGAGTTTAAGGCAAGGTTAAAGTTGGAGGAGAGAGAAGACAGATCTCAGTGGGGTTCTAAGTGGGTGTGGGAAAGAGATCAAATTAGCAGAGGATTAAAATATCAGTACAGTTTCTGAATCCTGAAACTAAGTGCGAGTCGGTGAAGGACAAAAGACAGAATACCGTATCTTCTTCATCACCCGTCTCCTGCTTTGTTTCTGTTCCTGCCTTTGGAGGACTATGACCCAAATGCTTAGGAACAGGGACCTCCAGGGGACATCTTCCTGACCTACTCTGTAAATCAGAAATCTCAGTTGGCAAGAATTTGATTTCTCCCAGCTTTAACTTAAAGGGAACAAGAATACTCTCTGTCTGTCTCTGTCTGTCCGTTCGTCATCCATCCATCTATACATCCATCTATACCTATCTATACATCCATCTTTCTTCCTTCCATCCTCCTATCTATCCATCCATCCATCCTTCTACCTATCTATCCATCCATCCATCTTTCTTCCTTCCATCCTCCCATCCATCCATCCTTCTAACTATCCATCCATCCATCCATCCATCTTTCTTCCTTGCATCCTCCCATCCTCCCATCCATCCATCCATCCATCCACTACTACCCAATAATAGTAGTAGAATAGGGGCAAGCAAGGGAGGAAGGGACAATTATTTACTGATGTAGAATTATTGGGGTCATATAGACTTGGGGAGATGAACTCTGTCTTATTCTAGTTACAGTTTTCCTAGTCAATCACCTCATCACTCGGAGATCCAGCTTTGTCACCTGTAAACTGGGGCTAATGGCACCTGCCTTACAAGGACGTGATGCAGCATCCACGCGAGCACTGTGGATGTAGCCTCCCCTATGCACTTCCTCTGGAGACGTGGGTGGGAGCCTCTTCTCGCTAACCTATGCCAGGCACTACTGCACAACTAAGGGGTTATTTGTATATTTTTCCAGAAGGAGAACCGGGCAGGTCTGCTCTGGCCCCACCCTTTGTGGAGAACGTTCTTCCTGAAGCCCGGCCTTGTGGCAGTGGTTGCGGGGTGGGTACCTCATTCCGCCAGAAGCTCTGGGGCGCGATGTGCCGTGGTTGCCCGCCAGGGGGCGCGCGCACCCGCGGGCGGGGCAGAGAGGGAGCCCCACGGGGAGGGCTCGCGGTGGGTTATTCTCTACAAGGATGGGCGCACATGATCTCCCAGCAGCCCGGTGGGGCGTCCTTGGCGCTGTTTTCCCAGATAAGGAAGCTTAAAGGGGCTGGGAGGGGTAAATAACGTGCCCAAGGTCCCACGCCCCTGGGTGGACAGGCAGGGTGGCCGGAGGTTTAGAACTGGGACAAAAGCCTGGCGGCTCAGCTGCCCCTGCCCCACTTCCGTTTTGATTTCAGAGGGAAGAGCTCTGCCTTCAACTCAGACCTGTGAAGTGGGTACATCTCGAACAAGAAAAAGGCCAACAAGTTCCGGAGATTCAGCCTGTTGGTTTGGCCGGGGTGTGGTCGGTGACCCGGAGATGCGTGCCCGAGTCTCCCTGGAGACAGTCCCAGGACCAAGGCAGCAGCAACAGGACGAACAATAAGGAGGTTGAAGTGGGTTTTGCAACAGTCTGGCTGTCTTCGTTTTAAAAAGCCATCCTTTATTCTGAGATATCTTCATGGCTGTCCTAGAATTTAGATGTGCAAAGTCCTTTCTTTTGTGAAATAAGAGTGACAATAGATGGTACTTGGGTTTTGTTTTTAAAGTTTTGGCCAGATAAGAGCTGGAAACTCTACATTGATTTCCTTATCTGTCTATAATCTACCTATCTATCTATCATCTATCATTTCTATCATATCTGTCTACTTATTATCTATATATCCATCTGTCATCTTTCTATGTGTTATCTGTCATTTATCTATCATATCTATCTATCATCTATCTATATATGCATCTATCATCTTTCTATCTGTTTATCTACCTACCTACCTATCTATTTATCTACTTGCCAGTCTGTCTTTAATTGTAAAGTGCGCTACTCTGTGACATCCACAGGTCTGGGCATCCCTGCTCTGTGTATCTCAAGGATGTTCCATGGATGAGGAGGTTCCAGGCCTTTCAGGGGCTTCTGAGAAGCCACCTCTCAGGCAGCCCGAAGCCCGGGAGCACGAGAGAGTAGAAAAGACTCTCACAGGGCTGACACACAAAGGACATCCAACCAGAAGGACTTGGTGTCATCCATTCATTCGTTCACTCACTCAGCAAAGCCCGTGGACCTCTTACTGTGGACCAGCCCCTGCCCGGCGTGCTGGGGGAATAGCGGACAGGGACAGTAACGGCCTTTAGCTTTTCAGTGTAGCAGGGACCCCAATAAATACATGGCAGCTCTGCTCGCTGTGTGGGTTGAGGAGGGAGGGCTTCTGGAGTGGGGTGGGCAGGGAGTCACAGGAGCTCATGGAGCTAGAGTTGGGGGAGAAGCCCCTCGCCCGGCCGGGGGCATGGGAGCTGGCTGGCAGGGGGCAGAGCCCTGTCGATAGGGAAGAGCTTCTGACTCTCAATGGGAGATTCTCAGTGGACCAGAGGGACAGATTCCTGGGGAGCCCAGGAATTTAAACACCAGAGAAAATGCAAATGTGTGATTTCTTGGAACAACAGATGGACTGTGGCCTTTTTTAGAGCAGAACGCCACCGCTGATTTGGACATCACACCTTCTCTGAGGGTCATGGTAACTGGCCCCTGCATTCACAAGGTCTGTCTGTTTATGGAGCTCTTTCTCAGACTTGATGTCATCTGATCCACACATCAGGCCCACGAGGTGGGTATTATTATCTCCATTATGTAAGAGGACACGGAGCCTCGGACAGATGAGATGACTTGCCTAAGCCCACCTGGCTTGTCAGTTGCGACGTGACCCAAGGCTTCAGGGCCACTGCACCCAAAAGCAGCCATTTCCTTCTAAACCCTCTGGACACGATATCTGCCCCATGCACCGCTGCCTTATTTTGTTCTTCTCTTCCTGACGTCAGCTGGCTTTAGAAAGGTCAATCAGCTCCTTCGACCAGTGACCTCAGCATCCCGTGTCTCTGAAGGGGACACAGAAGTGGGCAGTGGTCCTGGTGCCCCCCATACTCCTTCCCCAGCATGTCGGGGGCCACCTCCTGAGAAGTGACTTCAGAAGGGGCCTCAGGAAAAATGGGACACGTTGACTCTCAGTGTTCAAAAGGCTGGCATCTGGGGGAAATTCATTATTTATATTCTGCTGGGGGAGTCTCTGCTTATGTTTTTCTCAAGTGAAAACATTTGCTAAAAAGCTCGACAAATCAGAAAGAAGGAACTTAACTTTAAAAAAAAAAGAGGAAATTTAGCATCGGAAGTTGGACTCTAATATTCTGGGTTAAATCTTTCTGAGCTAGGGAAAAGACGACCCTCCCAGCCCTCCTGTGTGGACTTCTATTTCCATGAATGTTGCCCAGTGTTAGTTTTGTTGTTGGGGTACAGGGTTTGTGTGTGTGTGTGTGTTTTTTAAGGATATAAATTCCAACCATGTTTTGTGTGAAGGGTCTCAGTGCATACTGACATTGTGAGTGTCAGCCCCAGATCACTTTAATCAGAGAGTGGATATGCATGATAAAACGGATAAGGGACTTTAATCAAAAAATCCACTGGCCTGGAAACGTGACGCACTCCGCCAAACACACTTCATCCCGCTTTTCTTGTGTCACTGCCAAGATTCTATTTCATGAATATGCATTGGGCATGATATTACATTAAAATGTGACATTGGTGTATGGTGTGGAGGATTTAGAATTCCCTCGCCCGCCCCAAGATGTATGTGTATATCTGTATACACACACACACACACACACGTGTGCATTTCTGCAAAGTTTTTGTCAATTGCACATTAATGTCCCAAGATGATTTTTTTTCTTCCCAAAGCTTATTTGGGACCTGAATATTGGATTTATAACCTGTATCATCCCTAAAAGAAACTAATAGTAATACTAGGCAGGAGTTTTATCTAAACTCTACCCAGGAGTGTCAGTCCCGTTTTCAGCAAGGGTTACATCTTTCCATATAAAATTCTCATTTGGGAGAGAGGGCACCGGCAGGCGATTTTACGGTTTGTTTCTATTTCAAGGAATTAATTCCAGGCGTAGTGAACGAGGGAGTGTTTTGGCTGCATCACATGCCTTTAGAAACAGGCCGAGAGACCCTGGTGAAATGCTTGGGGTACCCTTCCTGAGGAGCAACTTTGGGGCTCACGTCTCTCTGCTTTGGAGTCCTCAGACGCCAGCTAATCGGTGGCCATCAGCCTCCAGCTCTCCTCTCTGCCTGCTGTGTTTTTTCCTCCATCTAGACGGAGGCTGCAAAATTTGAGAGTTGATCAGAAATAGTATCATGCCGTGCAAAGCACACAACTTGCCGAGTAAAGGTGCACTGCACAGATTAAAGATGAGTGTATTGTCAGACCTTGTTTGATATCTTGCAGAGTCCCTCCGTGGAGAAATTCTGGGTGGTGTTTGGCAAGCACAGATTCATCTGAAGGAATCAGGGGCTGAATGGTTCCATAATACTATTTGCATAGAAACGGGCTGGCGTCTGACTCCCCAAAGCACTGGCGGTTACTTGGATTCTCCGTGGCACTGGTGGCAAAAGGCTAGTGCTAGTCTCTGCCGTAATTCTGTCTGTACAGATGATCCAGACGTGGTGGGATTTTTCTGGGCTTTAGTTAGGGTCCTTTGAGCATTATGCCTACTTCTCTTTTTTTTTTTCCCTTTAATTTTATTTATTTATTTATTTATGGCTGTGTTGGGTCTTCGTTTCTGTGCGAGGGCTTTCTCTAGTTGCAGCAAGCGGGGGCCACTCTTCATCGCGGTGCGCGGGCCTCTCACTATCACGGCCTCTCTTGTTGTGGAGCACAGGCTCCAGACGCGCAGGCTCAGTAGTTGTGGCTCACGGGCCCAGTTGCTCCGTGGCATGTGGGATCTTCCCAGACCAGGGCTCGAACCTGTGTCCCCTGCATTGGCAGGCAGATTCTCAACCACTGCGCCACCAGGGAAGCCCTATGCCTACTTCTCTTACCCACTTAAAACCTTTTCACAAGGATGCATATGGGGTTATGTACTTGGTGGAATAGTGTCCCCTCCCCAAATTCATGCCTACCCAGAACCTCAGAATGTGACCTTATTTGGAAATAGGCTCTTTGCAGATGTAATTTGTGAAGGACCTGGAGATGAGATGAGCTCCTTCTGGATTTAGGATCGGCCCTAAGGCCAATAACTGGTGTGCTTATAAGAGTAGGAGAAAACAAGCGGAGAGACAGAGAGAAAAGATGGCCATGTGAAGACGGGACTGAGATGGGGTGACGCTGCCACACTCCCAGGAATGCATGGGGCCACCAGAAGCTGGAGGTGGCCAGGAAGGATTCTCCCCTAGAGCCTTTGGAGGGAGCGTGGCCCTTCTGACACCTTGCTCTTTGGGTTTCTAGCCTCCGGAGCAGTGCAAGAATAAATTTCTGCTGTGTTTAGTCACCCAGTTTGTTATGGCAGCCATAGGACACTACTACAGGTCATACAGAAAAGGTTTGTTGAAGACCGTAAAAACAACCCTATCAGGCCCCACTCCCTGCTCTCCAGCCGTGTGGCTAGAACCGTGTTATCTCCTCTGCAAGCTGGGGGCTGCCACTGTTTCAGTGCTGGCTCTGTGAGCTCACAGGAGGGAGAGGACACTGCCCTCTGACAAACGAAGGCTGCTCAATGCGGTTGCAATGAAAAGTTGAGCACAAACCCAACCGGGGACGTTCATGTCCAAAGAGGAGGTGGTGGCTTGGCATGCTGCCCACACAGAGGGACAGCAGCCCCTTCCGTCCCCCTAGAGCTTCCCGAGAGCCGGAGATCTGGGAGGGCAGAGGGAGGGCTTCAGGGGGAGCCCAAGGGGCTAACGTCCCGGGGTGTCTGATCACGTGACCACAGCTCCCCACCCAGCTGTGTCACTCCGCTCAGAAGCCCCTGGCCCTGATTGTTCAGTGCATCCCATTTTCTTTCCAAATCAGCAACTTTTAAATGCAAAAATCGTAATACATACTAATAAATGGGGGGAATAACATGTCATCCTCAATCAACAAGGTGTGGGGGCCTGAGAGTCATGGACATGGAAGGTTCCCTTAGGATGACCATGGCAGGGAGTCATATGAACAGCACGGGGTAGGGGGGCATTTATGGCTGGGCAACCCTTATCAGGCCCCCTTCATTCCTTTGAGGTTCACTTCTGGCATTTGAAAAATGTGGGTAAAAATTATAACTGGCACACAGGGTTGATGGGAGACTGAATTAAGTGAAGTAACTCATGTGAACAGTCTATAAACTATGAAGCTTTATATACAATTAAAATGATTATCTTTTAGAGGTAATTTTCCCTCCCTCCTCCCTTTATCTTTCTTTTTTGGGATACCCAACTCTGTGCTGTTGTGTGCATTCCAGTAGGGTGCTGCCTTTCTGGACAAAGGCATACATAGCATCTGGCTGGAAAAAGGCATCGTTTGAGGCTATGAGTTTAAGTTTTCTAAGGAAAACCTTCTTTGACAATTAATAGACATGTATTGATTTTGAAGTACTTTGCCCACTGCCAAGAAGTCCAAATTGCTTCTCTATAAAAACTAAAATTCAGCAATATTGGACCTTCTGATGTCACTGATGGCTTCTGGTGATTGATACCAGAGTCCCTGACAGACCAGTGGAACCTGTGTCCAGGGACCCCCAAAAGCAAAGCCTGCGGGTCACCTGAGAACGCTGAAAGTTGCAGACTGCGATTTGGGACCTGCTGGAAGGGGAAGCATGGTTCTCTGTGATGGGAACTGAACTTAGGAGGGACTCTCTGGTTCCCTATTTGGCTGTTTCTGATGAGCTTCAACAACATCCTGAAGTCAAGCAAGAGAAGTATTGTGATACTTCAAAAGCTCAGCTGCTGCTCACAAGGGCTGTGATAGCCTGATAGGGGAGGCATGGTGTCCAGGAAGTCAACGTGGATTAGACCCAATGAGGAGGGATATCTGGGTGCCGTAGACTGAGCCCTGGACAACTGAGAAGACATCTGTCTGTCCCAGGCTCTGCTGCTCACAGGGGATGAGACCTGGCCACATCCCACTTGGGACCTCAGTTTTCCCATCCACGAGATGGGCCTGACTCCACATCATAGGAAATTTGTAAAGATCAAAAAAGACTATGTATTTATAAGCAAAACACACTTTGAACAACTATGGATCAGGGACAAGTGCTATTGTGATTTCCCACCATTTACTAGACACTTACTCGTTTGATAAAAAAATGGGGGTGTTTTCTAATTCGAAAAAGATATGTGCACCCCAATGTTCATAGCAGCACTATTTGCAATAACCAAGACATGAAAGCAACCTAAATGTCCATCGACAGATGATTGGATTAAGAAGATGTAGTATATATACAATGGAATATTAGCCATAAAAAAGAATGAAATATTGCCATTTGCAGCAATGTGGATGGACCCGAAGAATATTATGCTTAGTGAAGTAAGTCAGAGAAAGACAAATACTGTATATCACTTATATGTGGACTCTAAAAATAACGCAAATGAATCTACATACAAAACAGAAACAGACTCACAGACATAGAAAGCAAACTCATGAAAAAAAAATAGAAAACAAAACTTATGGTTACCGAAGGGGAGGAGGGGGGAGCTAAGATTAGGGGTATGGGATTAACAGATACAAATTACTATACATAAAATAGATACACAACAACGATTTACTGTATAGCGCAGGGAATTATACCCAATATCTTGTAATAAGCTATAATGGAATGTAATCTGAAAAAATACTGAATCACTATGCTGTACACCTAAAACCAACACAATATTGTAAATCAAGTATACTTTAACAAAAAAAAAAGTGGTGGGTTTTCAGGGAAGTTCCTACAACCTTAAATAAATAATTTTCTTGGAAAAATTCCATGTGTTGTAATTTTTTGCTTAAGAGGCAAACCTGATTATGGGGCTTGGGTGGTGACAGCTGGCAAACCCAGATGGCACTGTGTCTACCTGTGGTCCCTGGCAGGTAGAATGACCCTTGCGTCCAGGGTGTAACGATCTGGTTCTTAACTTTATAAACCATCCCGAGCATCACTTGAAAAGGGAGGTGCCCAGGAAAGGCAGGGTGGTTCTTCTCATTTACAGCCAGCGTTATCATCGATCCAAATCTCCAAACTCTGTAATCCAGGGGTAGGGGCAGGAGGAAGAACATTCCATGTGCAATTCTGACATGCTTGGGGATGATGAATCCTTCTGCATTTGCTTATGTCATGTTGATGCCTCACATTGGGTTATATCATGTCATGTTTCATTATTCTAGAATTCACAAGACATAGTAGAATACTGGCAGGAATTTGGGAATTAGGGGGAAAAAAAGAACCTACAACCCCACACCTACAGCATATTTTTCTTATCTGTTCCCTGCTGCGGTTTCAGTTAAAAAGCTCCCCCTGTGACTTTGTGTTATTAATTAAAATCGTTGGTTATCTGCAAGAAGCAGATATTTCTAAGATACAGGCACACAATATGTGAACGAGGGTATCTGGGGACTCACTCTACTTGAGGAAATAGAACCATACTTGAAAGTTGCATTATGTGGTGAAGACAAATGCGTCTAAAAATAACTCACTAGTCTGATTTTTTTCTCCCTCTTCCTATACGGTGGTTATATACTTCAGCTTCGGCTTTTCAATGTTTTGGGGTCCTCTAGACACACACATAATTTCAACTTTCTTCTTTTCTGCCTGGGCTGCTGATTAGTTTTTAAATTTTATCTTATTGTGGTAAGCACACTTGACATGAAATCTGCCATATTAACTTAAATTTTCAAGTGCACAATACAGTATTGTTATCTATAGGCACAGTGTTGTATAGTAGGTCTCCAGAACTTATCCATCTTGTGTAACTACACCCGCTGTACCTCCTCTTCCCCGTCTCCAGACCCTGGCATCCACCATTCTATACTTTGCTTTTATGAGTTTGACTATTTTAGAAACCACATGTATGTGGAATCTTGCAGTATTTGTCTTTCAGTGACTGGCTTATTTCACTGAGCATAATGTCCTCAAGGTTCATCCATGTTGTTACATATGGCAGGATTGCCTTCATTTTTTAAGGCTGAATAATATTCCACTGTATGTATATATCACATCTTCCTTATCCATGCATCCATCAATGGACACTCAAGTTGTTTCTACCTCTTGGCTATTGTGAATAGTGCTGCAATGAACATGGGAGTGTGGATATCTCTTCGTGGTTCCAATTTCAATTCTTTTGGATAAATACCCACAAGTGAGATGGCTGAATGAGATGGTAGTTCCATTTTTAATTTTTTGAGGAACCTCCATACCTTTTTCCATAGGGGCTGCACCATTTTTTTTAGAAGGAAAAACACCAGGACACAGATCTTTTCCTCTGCAGTGCTTAGCAGGGGTTTGGGTGGGAACGACCAAGGAACATACTTAAGAGGCAAAGTGGGATTCAGGCCAGCAAGCCCAGAGGCTGCCTGAGGTCTCGGTCAGAGTCCAAGTAGCTCTGTTCATTGGTCCCTCATTGAAAATAATGACAAGGACATGTGCTCTTTAAATAAAGAAATGGTCCTGTTTTTAGGGGCTCATTTGTAAGAATAGCATAAAGAGGTGACCATGCTGGTCTGGATGGGTTTCAGGAAGAGAATGATGTAGAGTTATTCATCTGTTTGTTACATCACCAGCATCAGCCCCAGTGTAATTCTTGCCCCTCCCATAAGCCCTGATTCTTAACCGTGGCCACACAGTCTAGCTCTCCAGAGGAGATTAGAGAGCTGTGAATACTACTGCATGTCAAGCTGTTTGAGTTGTGCAGCTGAGACATGGGGACCCCTGTGTTGAGGTTTCTGGGTGTGGTGCTGTCCATTCTTGTGGTGCTGAAGAGCCAGGACTCAGCCATGCTCACTGCTTCATTCCTCATTCCTTCCCCATAAGGGGGATGTTGGTGGAGGAAGCAAGGTACACAGGAGCCATAACCAAGACGGCAGGCACTGCTACAGCTCACTACGGGCTGTTTGATAAAGCAGTTAGACTTTTCTGGTGAGGTACACAACCTCTGCTCCCCACTTCCTTTCCTGAGTCTCAGATGGCTGCATCTGCAGAGGAGGACCTACCTGGCTCACCCACCCCGGTGCAGGTAAGGAGGGCTGGAACCGGATAAAAAAAAGACGGGTTCAGTTTTGGTCTACTTACTGCCTGGGGGCTGGCAGTGCCAGGGGGAAACCCGTGCTTGCATACTGACCATTGTGACAGAGGAACTCCACCTGTGGGTAAAATGTGCACCGCGGGTGTCCTAGAGTCTGACTCATCAAATAAGTGATTCCTCTTCCTTAGAGGCCTGGAGGTGCTCTGGGGAGGGGACAAAAGAAAGAAAGAGCATTAAGACAGTAGAAAATTTCTTTCTAATATTTTTGGTGTGGTTGCCAGATTTAGCAAATAAAAATACAGGATGCCTGGTTAAATTTGAATTTCAAACATATTTATTGAGGGGCTATTTATACTAAAAGAATTTTTTGTTGCTTATTTGAAATTCACATCTAATTGGGTGCTGTTGACTGAAGTGTGCCCCATCCCCGAAAATTCATGTACTGAAACCAAAATCCCCAATGTGATAGTATTTGGTGGTGGAGACTCTAAGAGGTAATTAGGTTTAGGTGAGGTCTTGAGAGTGGGGCCCTCATTATGGGATTAGTGCCCTTATAAGATGAGATAACAGAGAGCTTGCTGTCTCACTCTCTCTCCCCACCATGTGAGGGCATAGCAAGAATGTGGCCATCTCTAAGTCAAGAAGAGAGCCCTCACTAGAAACTGATCATGCCAGCATCTTGATCTTGGACTTCTAGCCTCTAGAACGATGAGAAATTAAGTGTTGGTTAAGCCACCCAGTCTATGGTATTTTGTTATGGCTGCCCAAGCTGACCTAGGTACTGGGCAATACTATATTTTGTCTGGAAACCCTCATTGTTGGTTTATTCTTTCCTGACTGTACTTAGCATTGCCAACACTATTTGGGCTGCCCAGAGGTGGTTTCGGCTGGGGAGTTTGGCTGTGGGCATAGGCAGGAGCTAAGGTGGGAAGGAGCAAGAGATGGAGAAATTGAAAGATACCAAGACATTTCCTTTTCAAGTGTTACTAACTTGGGGGAAATTGCAGAACAACAAGGTACAGGCTGCTTTTGCTGCTACCCTACTGAGA
Organism: Balaenoptera acutorostrata; assembly: GCF_949987535.1. Lineage (NCBI taxonomy): Eukaryota > Metazoa > Chordata > Mammalia > Artiodactyla > Balaenopteridae > Balaenoptera > Balaenoptera acutorostrata. The sequence continues at coordinate 175,804,396 of NC_080066.1, forward strand.
GTAAAACACCTTTTCAGTGACCTAAATGGTTGTCATCCAACATGGCCTGGGGTCACGGGTGGGAAATTTTCCAAAATATATGTATAAGTTTGTCTACCATTGCCCTTGTGATCCCAATTTCCACATCTGTTTGCACGATAATGAGTGGCTATGTTGGCAATTTCTGGATGAAGAGTAAATAAAGGGAACTTAAAAGCAGTCACAATTACAGCCAGTGAGATGCTTCTGCATCAATCTTGAGGGCTTTACTTTAGTCTTTTTCTCAGTCCTGGAAGCACTTGGTAGCTCTGTCAAAGTAGAAAGTCCTTGAGTGGAAGACCTAGCTCCTCGCTGGCTGCTTGTCGGATATTTGACAAGTTACTTCTCCCTCCTGGGCCTCAGTATCCTCTTCTGTTAAATGGGGTTGAAAGGGACAGGACTATTGATAAGATTAGATCATGGATGGAAGGCATAGCTTGGCACTCAGTAGGTCTTCAGTAACTGGCTGTTATTATTTTTCTTCAAATAGTTTGTGTCCTGGCTGTAGATACACCAGCCAGTGTGTGCGTAGCATGGGATCATCAGAAGAACTTACAAATAAAGACATTTCCCTCTTAAGCAGAAGGCTATTTCTTAGTGAATAAATATTGTATTGATGGCATTAATAATACAAAATACAAATGTGACTATAAAGCAGTATAATGGATGTGACTTAGCAATGTGGAGATCTGAGTGGGCTTGGGGAATCCATTTGATTTGTGGGGTTTTATGCTGGGCAGTAACAATAGATAATCCTTGTATTAATTGGCTCCCTCATCAGAGTTATGGAAATCATGTTTGTGGGAACTGTACAAAAAATTCTAGAATGATTGTTTCAATAGGAGATGCTCCTGCCCTGTGCATCAATACTTACAGGCGTTCCTGTCCCGTGGTTGCTGGGTGGCCTGGAATTTCTTGGTGCAACTTTTCAGAAGTGGATGCCGGGACCCTGGTTTTGAAAATGACCCTCTTCCCAAGTCACTGTATGTGCGGTCTCATCAGCACCAACCCAAGATAAGTGCAGAGCAGTATAGAACCACTGGGAGCCTGGAGAGACTTTGACATCATCTTCTCCTGGAGAGATTGAGGCCAGAGTTGGGCAGTGGCTTGCCCAAGGTCATAACAGAGAGTAATGCGAATCTCTGAAACCGTCCTATAATCATTAAACTTTGACTTTCAAAATTGCTCACTAATGTCTTCTCTCTGTCTCCCTGGCTATGGGTGACCTTGGACATCACCCCTTTCCGCCATATGGAAATCACACAACTCAAGTTATGTATTCATTTTTACGGTTGACTCCCAACTTCTATTCCACCCCAAATGGTTAGTGTGAGCCACCTGGATTAGTCAGGGTAATCATTGCTAGCTGCAGTAACAGATAACTTCCAAATCTCAGTGGTTTAACACAATGCGACATCAATGATGTCTCGTGGGTGGCCTTTAACCAAGTGGTCCAGGAATCCAGATTTCTACATCCTATGGTGTTGTCATCTTTTAGGGCCTGAGCTGCCGATGAGAGAGAGCATGGAGGACTACATAGGACATTTTAAGGACAGGCCTGGAAGTGACATAACTTTTCCCACATTCTACTGGTAGAAGCCAGTCAAATGGCCCAATCTGAACTGTAAGAGAGTCTGGGAAATGCAGTCTTCATGGATGTCCAGGAGGACAAATGGGATTAGAAAATATCTACCAGGTTTCTCCTACAGCATCCATGGTCATCCCTTCCCCCTTGCCAGTGGGTGGCTTAAGAATGGGTATGGAACCCAGGGTATGGGTATGGAATCCAGTCCTGGCCAATGAGTCCGGAGATGACAGCTGGGTCTTTTAGGAAAGGTTCTCTCGTACCTAAGGAGATGGGCCCATTTCTTCCTCTGGAGAAATCCCCAGAACTGCTGCATCCTGGTTCCTACCTACCTGAGGAAGATGTACACACATGGAAAAGGGCCAAGCAGAGGGAATGTTGGAGCAGTAAAGCAACCTCCTAACCTATGGTGCCTGGAACTTGCCCTGCCTCTAGACCTCTACTGCTGGGGGGTAATCCACCATCTCACTGTTGAAGCTGGTTTGAATTTGGCCTTGCTGTTGCTTGTAGCTGAGATCATCCTGGTAGCAGCTACGGTGAAAATTCTTTGATGCAGTGTCCAAAAGCGAGCAAAAGATGTCAACATTATTTAATAAACTGGATCATTACAGACAGCCAGTGCCAGACATGTAGGTTGGGCTCAAAAGCCCAGAGGCAACTTGGAAAAGGGAATAAGCATGGGCTCCAGAGTCAGAAAGACCTGGATTCAAGATCCTAGCTTGATTGTTTGACCTGCTCTGAGACCCTGGGCAAGTTACTTACCCTCTCTGAGCCTCTGTTTTTTCCACAGAGTCCAGTACTTATCTTGCCAAGTTGTTGAAATTCTGTTTGTTAAGTGCTGGCCCATAGATGACACTTAATGGCTGGTAACTACTTTTTTGCTTAATTGACTTGCTCAGGGAAGAAAGTACCTGTTTCTTCAGTGAGTAAAGTTTTTGACCTCAGTTAACCAGTCGATCTCCTTCCCCCCCCATACAGACAGCCTTGGGGAGGGGGTTTTGTGTCTAAGATCCTACTTTAACATAGCAGCCAGGTCGGACCCTCCATTATTCATTTTCTGCAGTAATGGGCTCATTACGCCTTTTCCTGAGACTCTGCGGATTCCGGAACAAAACCAGACACCACTCCTCCAGTGGTTATTTTCTTCCTCGAGATGCTTATACTTTTTGGAGGTAATGCCAAGACATCCAGCGAGGCACTCAGATCCTTTTTGGAAGGAGACAGGATATAAATCATTAATAAGTAAATAAATAAGTAACCATGTGATTCTGTCAATTCGGGAGGGAAAAAAAAATCAGTCAAGCCAGAGTTTGCTGTCATGTAGGCCTTTGGATTGACTGAATTATGAACGTTTTTGGGGAGGGGAGAAAGGGGAAGGAGTATCGACATTGTGCTACTCTCTGACAAGGAAGTTTGGGAACAAAACTTAGAAAACAAGGAGAGGAAAGTTGGTCCAAGTGACTGCCTCGTTTTCCCTCCTGCAATTAACAGAGGCACACGGATAAAATTCTGCGTGGGCACAGAGTGCGATCCAGTCGAATATTTTGACCTCTCTTTTTCCCTTATAAAAAATTAAAATTCTACATCTTGTATGTGTTTCTTGCCTCAATACAAATTATTGTTTTTCTGCAATATTAATTCTAATATTAAAAATAAAACTCCATAATATTCAAAGAATTGCTCAATTCCTTTTTATAAAGGGGTGGAGGCTCTTTCATTGAAGAAATGATTTTACATCTTCCTATGGATTTTTAAAAAATTAATAATGAATTTATTATCCCCCCTTTTTAACATTACAGTATAATTACATAAGTAGAAATAAGTAGAATCTCCTTCATTTTGGGGTAGAGTTCTGTGAGTTTTGACACATGTAGACAGTCATATCTCATCACCACAAGGATGTGGAGGTCAATTTCTATCACATGAGAAATTTTCATGTCCGTTTGCTGTCAACCCTCCTCTCCTTCCCCAGCCCCTGGTAACCTCTGATCTGTTACTGCCCCTATAGTTTTGTCTTTGTAAGAATGCCATATAAATGAAATCTTAAAGAATTTTGACTTTTGAGTCTGGCTTACTTCACTTGGCATAGTGCCTTGGAGATTTATCTTTGCTGTTGTATGTACAAGTGTTGGTTTGTTCCTTTTTCACTGATTAATAGTATTTCAAGTGCCGTGTTCCCCCCTGGAGTCTTGGTGAGATGCCTACACACTCTCCAGCTCTCTCTGTCCCCAGCCCACCCACAAACACTGACCAAGGGCCCACCAGACCTAGTTGTTTTAGGGAAGACATTATTTGCCCAGTTCTTCCCACCTCTCTGTATCCATGCTCTCTGTTACATCCTTTGAGGTCACCCCCAGTAAAGGCAGAGAATACCTCCTCCTCTTTATTTTTGGCTCGGCCATTTGATTTTTTTTTGTCCTTTAGAATGAGGTGGACATGGCCGAGTACCACTTCTGAGCCTAAGCTTTCATAGGTCTTGAGGTTTCTACTTGCTGTTGTGGTTCTGCCATCCTCATGGGATGTACACGCTAAGCAAACCTTTGGTCTCAGGCCGAGGAGGAGAGACACAGGGAGCAGAGCTGCCCCTGTCAAGACCAAGCAAGAACAGTTGCCTGCAGGTGTCGGAGCAATAGTCGATTGTGATTTGTTACACAGCTGTCGTTGACTGATACACCCACTGCCTTTGCATCACAGTGACCTGCTTAAGAAGAAAGAAACTGCTGCTTCTCACATGGACAAAGGGGACCAAAGAGTCATCTTGCTCCTTCTTTAAGGCTCAGCTCAAAGTCTGCCTGTTCCCTGAAGCCTTCCCTGTTGATTTTGGTTCAGATAGATTTCTCCTTCCTCTCATCTCCATAGCTCTCCATACTTCCAACACAAGAATTTATTTGGGTTTTTCTTTATGAGCTTGTTAGGACCTTTGTACTTCTGTTCCTCTGTCTAGAACACTCTTACTCTGAGTCTTGGCATGATGGGCTCATTACCGTCAAGTCAGCTCAGATGTTACCTCCTGAGAGAGACCTTTTCTGACCATTCTGTCCTCCAATCCAAGGCAGCCCCTCTACTCACTCTCCACTGTATCTCTTTGCTTAAGACACCCATCACTTTCTGGAATGATCTCATGCATTTTTACATGGGTGTGTTTGTTAAATGCACTGGTTGTGGACTCCAGGGGGGCCTGGACTCCTCTGAATTGGTTCCCACTATATCCCCAGCACTTAGAACAACTGGGTACATTAACAGGCCCACTTTAAATACTGAATGAATTGGTGGCTGAAGTTTTGCGCCTGTCTGCTGCCCTCCCACTTTTGTTCTTTAAAAGACTGATTGATGTTTTAAAATAAAAAAGGACCAGGCTCATGGTGTTAGATGCTTAGGGTTTGACCACTGATCTCTGTGTCCATCCTCCCGACATGCTACTTCCTGGCCTCTTCGTTGCATACAAGACTTAGTTTCTCCCATCTTCACCCTGACTCCGCCTCTCCTCCTTCTCTCCCTTTACTGAGAAATAATTCACACACCCCAAATTCACCCATTTAAAGCATACGGTTCAATGGTCTTAGTGTATTTAGAGAGTTGTCCAACTATCACCACAATCGAAGTTAAGAACATTTTCATCACCTCAAAATAACCCCCCTACCCATTAGCAATCACATACTCTTAACCTTAGGCAACCACCAATCTACTTTCTGTCTCTATAGATTCGCCTACTCTGGGCATTTCCTGTAAATGGAATCATACAGCACGTGGCTTTTGTGACTGGCTTCTTTTACTAAGCATCATGTTTGCAAGGTTCATCCTTGCTGTAACATGTCATGCTTCATTCCTTTTTATTGCTGGAAGGTGTTCCATTGCAAGGATAGACTACATTTTGTTTATCCAGCCACCAGCTGATAGCCATTTGGGTTGTTTCCACTTTTTGGCCACAATGAAAATGCTTGTATGAGGTTTTTTGTGGATGAATGTTTTCATTTCTTTGGGTCTATAGCTAAATCTGTAGCTCCACATCCTATCTTGACTTTCACCTTCACCTCTTCCCCTATCATTTACTCATGAATCCATTATAATGATGATGACAATGATAATGATAAGATTAATCAGCTCTTTCTGAGCATTTAAGATGTGCAAGACACTCTTTAAAGCACCTTGCATGTATTCATCAATTCATCAGAACAACTCAGTGCTGATAGTAGGGTTGTTATCCCCATTTCACAGATGACGAAACTGAGGCACAGAGATGTTAAGTGACCAGCTCAAGGTCACAGTGCCAGGATGTGTCAGACTCTGGTTGACTCTGGCTCAACTCCAAAATTCATCTCCCTCAGAGGTAATACCCCTTGTTTGATCTGGCCCTCAGAACCTTGACCTATTCTGCCCCTGCCCCTGTGGACAGCCCTCCATGCATTCTGTCCCAGCCTCATGTGATATCTCCCTGCCCTAAAAGTGAGCTCTTGCAGGCGGGAACTGGGTCTCTTTCATTTCTGTGTTCTTGTACATTTTTCACACTACCTGGCACATAGTAGAGATTTAAAAAAATACTCATTTAATTGAAAATAATTCAATTTAACACATAAAACATTCCTCAGTGTAGGCTATGTATTTGCTGACTCAGGAGAGACAGGTACAATTGACAGGGATGAGATATTTCCAGATGGGGGAGGAGGGATCCTGGGCATGAATTCTGTGGGTTGCTAAGGATGGAAATTGTTTCCTCTTTTTTTCTTTTTTTATGGTTTTCAATAACTCTGAGTTCTGCTATAGTTACTTCCAATAAACCCCAAATATTAGTCACATACAAAAATAAAACATCTGATTTCACCTACAAATGAATGCATAAATGAATGAGGTAACCCCCATCCGTCTTACACACAGTAAAAAATGAATTAGGTAAGAACACTTGGAAAAAGAAATATTAAGATCCTCTGTTAGTGACATCGGCAAATTCTAGCTCCATCTCCTAGTTCGATCCCTGCCCCCCTACCTGTCCAGAATGGTAATGATAGCAGATAATAACTGACATTGTACAGAGTATTATAGCCCCAGAGTTTACAAAATCCTCTTATTGAAATAATCATCTTGTGGATCCTCTAAAGCTCATCTTTATCACCTTTCCATTTCTGATGCTGAATTCCTCCAGCACGACTGAACTGTTCACAGGACCCTGCACAGGCTTCATTTTCTCTGGTCCCCAGATTGCTGTGCATGCTGAGACCTCTGGCCTCACAGCCTTATGCCCCTTCGTGCCTATCCATCCATCCCATTTTAGCTTAAGCATCACTTCCTCCAGGAAATCTTCCTTGACTCCTCCGTATGGGTCCTGTGTCCCTCTGTGCTCACTGAGAGTCTCGCAGCCTCTATCCCACCATCAACACTGTTCTGTGTCCCTTTTCTCCAATAGACCGTGCACTTCTGTATTCAGACCATCCTGCCTATGGAGGAGAACAGATGTCCAAAAAAAGGGCATTCAATGAATGACTGATGGCAAACCCCCGTGAAGTGAATATGATACACCTCACTGGGTGGGTGAAGAAAGGGAGGCTCAGAAAGGGCAGTTTTGAGAGCGGTTTTGCACAGACTCTCTCTGGGATAACTTTGGTTCAAGAATTAGGAGTGTTTCCTTTGCCATCTCTTTGGGCAGCTGTGCTGACCCCGCCCAAGGCCACGGCTGTCTCTCAGAGGCTCATTTAAGATGCTGAGGAGATGGGATCCACCCAAAGCATCTCTGATTCCTTTAAGCTTCTGCAGGTGTGAAGACTACGTACCAAATTGAAACATGCATTAAAAGAATTTTATGGGTTGAGCCGATCACAGAAAAAACTACTGTACAAATACTGTCAAATGGGGCATGTATTTAAGAGGTTAGACAAAATATCTCCTTGCAGTTTTTTCTTTGGTTCTCTTTTTATAGTCCACTGCAAAACAACAATGGATAAAAGGGTGCAGAGAATGCATGTATATTTTCTTTTCTTTCTTTTTTTTTTTTTACCTTTCCCTAAGGAGCTTCTGTGCTACCCACACTAATTGTAGGTTTTTCTGAAAATGCAGCATGAATCATTTATAAATAAAGAGACTTTAAAATCCCTAAAAGACTCCCCAAGGCATTCAGTATTTCAGCATAAAATAACTGTTAAATGGAGTTATTCTGAATTAGCTTTTACTGGAATGTGGTGAAAATAAAGTTCTCTTTTCACTGTGATTGTTGCCGTAATTCTTTTACACAGCCACCTGGGGTAATTGACAACCCATTTCCATAATTCAGGTTTCAGCAAAGCTGTTCCCTGAAATGGCTAGTATTGGAGAAATGGGGGTCTCCAAGAGGGACACCTCTCACACTGGCCAAGAGAGAAGTCAGCCCAGGGTCCCTGGGGGGAGACCTGAGAAGGCTGTTAAAGCTCCATTACAAGTGCAGACATTTACCCTTGTGGGTAGGAGAAAGCAGCGCCTTTGGATTCAGACCACCCAGAGTTCTAAGCCCAGCTCTGCCTCTTATAGGCTTTGTGACCTTGGGGGAGTTACCTGACCTCTCTGACCCTCAGGGATAATGATAATCCTTACTCTGTCGAGTTGTTATTAAAATTTGAAGTAAAATTTATAAATGCCTAGAACAAAATGGAAGATGAAAATGGCAGCTATAATTAGTTAATAACAATGATGCCTTGCTTGTACACCAAATGTGCCTTGAACGCGTGTGCTGAAGGGCCATCTCGATGTCTTGCCTCCTCTCTGTCTCGCTGGTCACCTGAATGCCCTCGCTCCTCCATCCTTCCGTCTTTCTACTCTCCCACCCATTGGTTGACTGGTTCGTTTAGTCTGCATATATTTTCAGAGTTTTTCAGAGTGTATGATCATATGCCATGTGCCCTGTGCAAGGGACTGGGGGTCTGAAGATGAATTAGACTGCAGGGCAGGGATTTAGTCTAAGGAGGAAAGGAAGACAGATGGTGAAGATGAGCAAGATGGAGACACAGGTGTGACAATGACAATTATTTACTGGGCACAGTGAAGGTGCAAAGGAAGCAGTGGCTGTTCCACCTGGGGGTGGGGAGGCAGGTCAGGGATGGTTTCACAGGTGGAGGGTGGGCCCTAGAGCTGACCCTTGAGTGGCGAGGGTTTTCCAGACGAGAAAGAGGTGGGGGAGGGCAGCCATCATCCCACAGGACGGACGTTCTCTGAGGTCAGGGACAATGTCTGTCGTATTGTCCCCCCATCCCTGTACTTGTCACATGTCTGATTCAGAGCAGGCTTTCCATATGTGTTTTGTTGAAGGGATGAATGAGTTCCAGGCACGGGTCCAGAGGAAGCCAGGACTTGGAGAAGGAAAAACTGGCGTGGCGGCCAGTGTGTCTGGGGATGGCCAGTAGCCGAGTCAGGCAGGGAGAGGCACAAGGGCAGGAGTGATGGAGGTGGGCGGGGTCCAGGTGAGAAAGGACCTTTGCCACCTGGCTAAGAGCGGAGAGGAGGCGCTGAAGGGTTTGACAGAGTGAGGCCATATGCAAGAACTCTCCTGCCTTTTGGCAAATCCTCTTCAGGAGGCTGGGAGAGCAAATTGGCAGGAGGAGGGCCTGAAGGCTGGAAATAGGCAAGAATTTGACAGGTGCCGTTGGAGTCATCTTTTGCTGTCCCAGTGCGGCATCCAGTCAGAGGTCACTTTTGATCCCAGGTGTAAAATTATGCAGAGGAGGTTCCCCTTCTACTCTGCAACTGATTGACAAATTGTCCTGTCACTCAAACGCTTCTTCCACTTATCATAAAGAGGAAAAGAAAATTATCTGTTCAGTGCACATGGGAAAGAAAGCACGTTCATTAACCTCTGGATGCTGAGATTGGAAACTTATGCAGCTTCAAGGAACAGAGACGCTTCAAGGAAGACACGAGGAGAAAGCCAGGGAGAAGTTACGTGCATGCTGTTGTGTACACATCACTCTCTCTATTTACGCACACATGCGGTCCGCACATCTGGTCTCCACGATCCACTGCAGAAACACACAAACCCAAACACACATCCATACACCCCTACACTCACCAGCGCACATATATCTTGCAGAGTGTGTAGCTACTGCATAAGTTTACGCCTCCAGTGAGTGTGTACACATAGAGACAGATGCTTGCATACCAGTGTTTTACAATGGGAACTGGCTGCCAGCGGTTGGAACTTGGGACCCGTCTGGAAACATTGCACTTTTTGGAGAGCTTTGTAAAGGACCCATCTATTTTCTGATTTCTCTGGAAGACAGCTCAGACTTTTCTAAGAGGAGGCGTTGGTTAGGAAGGAAACCTCGAGATGGCAATGTCCCACGTGACAGATGGACAGATGTCCTCCTGTCCAGCTATCATAGCATCCTTACCCATTAGTCAAGGTTCTCCACAGAAACAGAACCAATAGGACATGTGTATATCTCTCTCTAGAAAGAGATTTAGTATAAAGTATTGGCTAAGGTGATTATGGAGCTGAGAAGTCCCACCATCTGCCATCTGAAAGCTGGGGACCCAGGAAAGCCCGTGGTGAAATTTGAAGGCCTGAGGGCTGGAGAGCCGCTGCTGGAGATTCCAGGGCAGGTCTGAAGGCCTGAGAACCAGGAGCTCCAAGGACAGGAGAGCCACGTCCCAGCCTAGCAGTGAGGCAGAGAGCAAATACCACCTCTGCCTCCTTTTCGTTCTATTCAGGCCCCCAGTGGGTTGGATGAGGCCCACCCACATGGAATGGGGGGTTATCTGCTTGCCACCGACCACCCATTCAAATGCTCATCTTGTCTAGAAACACCCTCACAGACACACCTGTATTCTCGGCATCCCATGGCCCAGTCAAGTTGACACATAAAATTAACCATCACACCCATGAAGTCACAACACCTACTCCTTCTTGATTACATACCCTGTACCCATCACCAACCTTGGTCCTTTACATGCATCCTCTAGAACCCTCACAATAACTTCCTGAAATATATATGATCCCATTTTACAGATGAGAAACTGAGGCTCAGAAAGACAACCCTGCCACTTCGGCCAAGGTCACAGAGGGAGAAAGTTGCTGGGGTCTAACACAGTCTCCTTCCACCCTAAAAATCTATCTATAGTGCCCTTTTTCCCTTTTTTTTTTGATTGTTAAGCACTTATACTTCTATTAGCACATATCCTCACACAAGTGATGGGAGGTGGGCCTTAGTAATTCTTTTATTCAAATATTTACTGAGCCAGGCACTGTGCTGAGTTTTGGGGAAACAGCCAATACTCAGAGCAGACTGAATATGGGCCTCAGTCTAATAGGAGAGGGCAGAGCATAAACAAGTTAGCAAGGAACCCTGCAGGCGATAATATGTGGATTGAAGAAGAAGAAAGACTAGTAAGAAAGAAGAAAATGCTGGAGGATTTCTTTTAGATGGAGGGGGGGGTCAGAGAAAAGCCTTGCTGATGAAGGGACAGCTAAGTAGAAAACTCAGAGGAAGGGAATCACCAATGAGGAAAAGAACATTCGAGGAGGTGAAGTCGGGCTCAGACCAAAGCCCTAACTCTCACCACCACAGCTGCCTCCTCCAAGCTTCTGTGCACAGAGCCGATAGAATTTTCTATCGGAGCAAATTTTCAAATTTGCTTTTTGCTGCTGGGGCAGACAGAAGGACGGCCGTCTTTCCTAAGATGGGCCATGTGCCCTCAGTTCCCGATGACAGGCTCAGAGAGTGTTTCTTGGGGTGACACACCCTCACCTTGTCTTCCCATCTGATCTTGGTCCGCCACCCATCACCTCTGGATGCAAAAAAACTTAGCAAAGTTAAGGCCACCCTACAGGCCTGAACAGGAACGAACGAATCCCTCCACTGTCGCTTCTGTATCCAAAGCCCAGCTTCTGCTCCGCTATTTAAAATATGTCTTTCTGCCAGTGGCTGAGTAGGTTGAAGTCTTTGAAACCCTGAATGTTCTATAAAATCCAAATAATTCCCTGTAAATCAAAGTACTTGGCATGCTGGCTGCAAAGCCTGCAGCTTTTTTTTTTTTTTTCCTAAGGTAATCTCTAGAAAGTAGTTTGTACTCATGTTTCCACAGTGATTAAATATGCAAAGTAATTTCCACGATTTTCACCACGTTCTGAACCAAATCAGATTCCGTTCTGCTCCTCTTTGTACAAAGCCACTTATTGGATCAGATTCCAAAACAAATCCCCTGAATTTGGCGGATCATCATTTTAAAAGGGGGCTTGTTAAGGTAATCATTAAATTAAACCACCCCTTTAAGAATATTTAGATCTGGTCCGCCAAGCGGAACGGTCTAATGGTTTTTAAATTAGAAGCTGCGGAATGCTGGTGAATTTTCTTTTGTGGGTCAAGTGGGTATTAACAAATGCTAAGACGGTTCTCTCTTTTGTCATCACCTTGAAATCTGCAAAGAAATGCAAAGAGTGGGAAGGACCCAAGGAGACAAGTAGGGTGGCTCGGTGGTACCCATGGTTGCTTGCAGAACAAAGCAGGAGCAAGCATGAGATATTCTACTCACCATCTTTTTGCACCCAGTCTTGAGAGTGACGGAAGCCTGAATCTGCCGGGAAGGGCAGATGCCCAGGGTGTGCCCGGAATCCTGCAGGCTTAAGCCGCTCATGGGGTCAGCTCTTCCCACCACAGAGCCTGGGCTGATACCTGTGGCCAGGAGACTTTTTAAAAAATCTTATCATTGTCTGTCTTTCCAGGGACGCTCAAAGAAAGCCAGAAGCAGGAGCTTTTTGTCAGCTCATCTGTAAAATACTCAAGGAACCGTGACTCGCATCAATGCATTTCACTTCCTCTTAGGGGGGCTCTTAGCTTCCTGGCAGCCCTGGATCCCAAGCTAACATTGCCCAGGCCTGGGGCCCAGTAGCACCGCTCTGGGTTTATCTACGGTTAATTCAAGTGCATTCCGAGCTAGGCTTCAGGGTCACCTGGAGAGACTTTCCTGCCATGCCTGTGCCCACCTCCAAAAGGCTTATTGAATTCATCTGGGGTGGGACCCAGCGCTGGCGGATTTTTTTTAAACTTTCCAGGTAATTATAATGTGCAGCCAGGGTTGAAAACTATTAGATTTAGAAAAAGAGCGCAACTCTCACAGAGAAGTCTAAATGCATAAATGTCCTGTGTGAATGGGGCCTTCAGTTAAGCCAGAGGGTTGGCAAACTAAGGCCCCTGGGCCAAATATGCCCTGTGTTGGTACGAGTTTTGTATGACTCTGAGCTAAAAATAGTTTGCACATTATTAAGTGGATGGAAAAAATTCAAAAGAAGAATATATTTCTTGATATGGGAGAGTTCTATGAAATTGAAGTCTCAGGGTCCATAAATAAAATTTCATGGGCCCTGCTCATTTATGTACGTGTTATCAATGGGCTGCTTTTGCACTGCAATGGCTGAGTTGAGTATAGTTGTAGCAGAGATTATATGGACTGCAGAATCCAAAATATTTACCATCTGGCCCTTACAGAAAAAATTTGCCGACCCTTGAATTAAATCGTAGGAGAAAAGAACCATTGCAAAGAAGTGTCTCTTTAATTGAAACCATGTAAAGTGGGACCTGCTTAAAGTCAATAAGCCCTAAGAAACAAAGATAAAGAAAAAAAATAGAGTTGAAATTCAGTATTACTATGGAAATAGGGGGAAGAACACTTCCACACGCAGCCCAAGGGAGTGCTGGTGTGTTCTTTCTGGAAGGCATTTTGTTAGTACATATCAAGGATCTTAACAATGTTCCTATGCTTTGCCCAGTCCATTCTATTTCCAGAAATAGGTTTTATGGAAACTCCCAGTTATATGTGCAGTTTTATCTACCAGGATTTTATTGCAAAGTTATAATTCGAAAACAACAGCAATCTCCCACCCCCAAATCTGTGTCCAATAATAGGAGGTGTTTTATCGACAGAAGAATAGATAAAGAAGATGTGGTATATATATCAGTGGAATTGACTCAGCCATAAAAAGGAATGAAATAATGTTATTTGCAGCAACATGGATGGACCTAGAGATTATCATACTAAGGGAAGTAAGCCAAAGCTAAATATCATATGATATCACTTATATGTGGAATCTAAAAAATAATACAGATGAACTTATTTACAAAACATAAATAGACTCACAGACATAGAAAACAAATTTATGTTTACCAAAGGGGAAAGGGTGAGGAGGGACAAATTAGGAGTTTGGGATTAACATATATACAGTACTATCTATAAAATAGATAAACAACAGGAACCTACTATATAGCACAGGGAACTATATTCAATATCTTGTAATAACCTATAACCAAAAACAATCTAAAAAAGAATCTCTCTCTCTCTCTCTCTCTCTCTCTCTCTCTCTATATATATATATATATATATAAAATCACTTTGCTGTACACCTGAAACTAACACGACATTGTAAATCAACTATAGGTCAATTACAAAAATAATAATAGGATGTATTTTAATAAATTGTGTTACATCCATATACAGGTATAAAAATGAGGTGGTTGAAGAACAGATAATAACACAGGAAAATGTCTGTGGTCCATAAAATGAAAAATAAGCCATAAATAAAACATTCTTAACAGAAAAAATTCGATGTATCAAAACACATACATATATAGAGAGAAAATTGGAGAGAAATACCCAAAATGGTAATCATGTCTAATTCTGGGTGATTATGCTATGAGTAATTTTAATTTTTTTCTTTCTGCTTTTCTATATTTTTCAAATTTTCTACATTGAACTTGAATGAATACGGTAGCGTTATTTATAAGTGGCCCCCTAGGGAGAGAGCAATACAGGCAGGACAGCCTTTGCTTGGAAAGTGAGAAACCTGAATTTATGTCCCAGGACCCCCTCTCCAGCCCCACCTGCTGAATGAGCTTCAAGATGCCAAATAAGAGCCGTGACATTCTCCCACCCTGGCCATGAGGCATGTTGTGAAAAGGAAAGACTTCAGGGCCATGGGACCTTGACTTGATTCCAGTTCCTGTCACTTCCATGCTCAGTAATTTTAACCATTTCGAGAGCCACTTTGGTCCTCAGAAATGCAGGGATGATAAACCTTTCTTATGAGGTTCCTTTGTCGGTTGACAAGAGAGCTTATGCAAAGCACCAGATGCGGTACCTGGGACAGGTGAGCATCCCAGAACCTTCAGCGCCCTTTTTCCTCCCCTCACCGTGATCTTTAAAGTCCCTTCTACTCTCATCAACAGCTTGTATTTTTCTAATTTCTCCTGTTTGTATAAGGATAGGAGATTGTGACCGCAGTTTCATGTGCTCAGGGAACATCTGTCCTGAAAGCCAGCCCCGATGCACCTGTACAGATGCTGCTGGGCCCATGCTCCCACACACGGCAGGATCAGTGGCTGTGAATTCCCGATGATGCTCTCCAAGGCACAGGGGCGCTCTGTTCTTCCAGGGCTGTTGTATGGATGACAAGAACTAAATGTGCCTAAGCTCTACGTTAGGCATGATAAACTCCCTGGGAGTGACAGACAGAGCTGGGCCCATCCATCATTGCATTCCCCACCCTGGGCATGCATGCTGGAGGGGACCGGACAGCTACCCAAAACCTGGAGGGCTATTTCGTTTCAATGCTATGAATCATACAACACAAGCACCTTGCATGGAGCATAGCTGTGGAAGGCAGAATAACGACTTCCATAGATGTCCACATCCTAATCCCCAGAACCTTTGAGTGTATTACCGTACATGGCAAAGGGGTAATTATGGTACAGATGGAATTAAGGTTGCTAATCAGCTGACCTTAAAATAGATGATCCTGGATTACCTGGTAGGCTCAATATAATCACAAGGGTCCTGAAATGTGGAAGAGGGGGGCAGAGAAGAGAGTTAGAGAAAGATGTGACAATGGAAGAATAGTCAGAGAGATGCATGCAACGTGGCTGACTTTGAAGACAGAGGAAGGGGTCATGGGCGTAGGAATGTGGGCATCTTCTAGAAGCTGGAAAAAGCAAGGAAACAGATTCTTCCCCAGGGCCTCTAGAAGAAATGCAGCCCTGATGACACCCATGTCAGACTTTTAACGTACAGAGCTATAAGATAATATATTTGTGTTGTTTTAAACCACTAAGTTTGTGGTAATGTGTTACAGCAGCAATAGGGAACTAATACACTTGCCATGCAACCATGTGACATAAATAATCTCACTGAATTCTCACAACCTTGTCAAGTAGGTAGTATTATCTCCTTCTTACAAATACAGAAACAAGTTCAGAGAAGGCAAGTATCATTCCCAAAGGCACACAGCTAATAAGTGGCAGAGCTAGGATCCATATCCATAGCTCACTTTCTTCTAAGACCCATGCTCTGTGCTCTACACAAGATCGAGGCCTCAGTGTAAACACTTCCGGACCAGCACCTGTGAGGTGTGTAATCCAGACTTTCAGGGCTGGATGGGGACTCAGATGACTCCTCAAGCTCTGTCTGGTGCTTGGACTCTTGAATGATGTCTCGTGGGAGATGGATATTCAGCCTGTGTTTGAATGCCTCCTCTGATGAGGAACTCACTACCACTCATGGACCTCATCTAGGTCTTGGACAGCTCTGTCTATTGAAAAGTTCACTCTGATTAGGCATATCAAGCATTATCTACTGCCCCATAATTCTACATTTTCATCCCAGTCTTTCTTTTGGAGACCCTTGGAATATTTGCCCCCCCCATACTTGGTGGGTTAGCCCTCTGAACACGGATCTAAGATGAAAGCAGACCCCTGGAAGTTGCCATTTTGCAGAATTGGTTGGCTTGCAGGCCAGTCCTTCCTAGACAGCCCCTCCCAAGTCCAGACAGCTGTTGCTGGAGAAGCAACCCATCCAGGACCCCTGTGGAAAGTTCGGGCGCTCCCATCTCTGCTGATGTATTTTGTTATTGATATTCTCAATAAATGTGGACCTGATTCTTCACTGGCTAAAAATTCAGTCATTCTGAATTCTGGATCACTTGAAAGGGATTGGGTTGGATTTCACTTTTCTTCTTTTCTATAGTATAAAAGATTGCTGGGGCATGAGTCACTCCTGTGAGACAGTGACTGAGATGGGCACACTGCACTAAGTGGGGTTTGTAATCGGCACATGGACCATTTATCCTTGGAGGCAGAATTCTCCTGGATGTCTACTCATCAACACTTTAGTAGTCTTCTAGAAGTTACTCTAATTACAATTATAGTTATTTCTGGGTGTTTCCAAAGTGGCAGGAACTGTGCTCAGTAAGAGTCTTACATGCATTTCTCCTTTCCTTCTTAAAAATAGAGCAAATGAAGAATCAGAGAAGTTAAGAAACACGCTTAAGGTCACACAGCCACTTAGTGACAGTACCTGCAACTCCTGATCCCCAGCAGGTGAAGCTCCATTCAGGGATGAAAAGAAGTTGAGATTTGGAGTCAGATAGACCTGGGCTTATATCCTCCCTCACTCCATGTTCACAGTGTCAGTTTGGAAAACATAAAGGTCAATAAAGTATTGTTCCTTCATAACACTGATTATCATTTGTTTCTTGCCTTTTTTCTTATTGTCCCTTTTCCCCACTAGAATATGAAATCCACAATACAGAGTCTATGTCATTCTGTTCCCTGCTGAATCCTCAGAACCCAGTACAATTCCCAGCATGCAGTTGACACTCAAAAGATATTTGCTAAGTGATTGAATAAATAATATCACAACTGAAAATAGAGCCTGAGAAATCCTGAGGCTTATTTCCCTTCCTCCTCTGAACCTGAGTCCCAGTAGCTAGATGGGACTTTCCGAGTCTTTCAAAATGGGGTAAAGGGAGGAAAGGGTGAGCAAAGCATTATGTGCCCTGTTCCCACAAGGGTCATTGGTTTTCAAAATCAATACCTAGGAAGAAGAGACAGTTCGATAATGTTCACTAGGTGTTGGGTTTTGCATTCCATGAACTCCCCATAAAAGCCCCCAAATATATGGCATGGTTTCTCCAGGTGACACATCCAAACTAACTTTTGTATCTCATTATATTGAACAAAGTTTACTGATAGGACTGGAAAATTCATAAAATAATAGTAAGATAATAATAACAGCTTCCCTTTATTGAGGGCTTGCTGTGTATCAGGGGTTATAATAAACATTTTATAGGATTTACTTAATCATTAGAAAATGTGAAGAGGAAAGTACAATCATGCCCATTTTACATAAGGAAACTGACTCAACTTGCCTCAAATCATACCGTTCATAGGGGGTGGAACTAGATTTGCACCCAGGTTTTCCTTCTTTTCATTTATAGCACAGCTACATGCTTCTTATCTGCAGGACAGACTGCTCAGACTGCTGACAGTCTAGTTCTCCAAATCATTCTCATGAACCCAAGCATAAACAAAGGCCTTTCCAGAGTGGACAAAGTAATCACAAAGACTGGCTCTAAAGCCCATGCAAATTTCCTCATTGCTGATGTTTTCTGGTCTTTACTTAGAGCCTTCTGTTTTATTTTATTTTTTAAAAATTTATTTTATTGAAGTATAGTTGATTCACAATGTTGTGTTAATTTCTGCTGTACAGCAAGGTGGTTCAGTTATACATATACATATGTTCTTCTTCATATTCTTTTCCATTATGGTTTATCACAGGATATTGAATATAGTTCCCTGTGCTATACAGTAGGACCTTATTGTTTATCCATTCTATATATAATAGTTTGCATCTGCTAATCCTAAACTCCCACTCCAACTCTCCCCCACCCCCGTCCCCCTTGGCAACCACAAGTCTGATCTCTATGTCTTTGAGTCTGTTTCTGTTTCATAGATAAGTTCACTTGTATCATTTTTTAGATTCCACATATAAGTTATATCATATGATATTTGTCTTTCTCTGTTTGACTTACTTAGTGTGGTAATCTCTAGGTCCATCCATGTTGCTGCAAATGGCTTTCTTTCTTTCTTTCTTTCTTTCTCTTTCTTTCTATCTTTCTTTCTTCCTTTCTTTCTTTCTCTCTCTCTCTTCCTTCCTTCCTTCCTTCCTCCCCGCGCCCCCTTTCTTTCTCTCTTTCTTTCTTTCTTTTTTAGAGCCTTCTGTTTTAATCCTGTGTGGTGAGGTGAATCATGTCCTCCTGAAAGATATATTCAAGTCCTAACCTCTGGTACCTTGGAATGGGATCGTACTTGGAAATATGGTCTTTGCAGAAATAATTAGTTAATTTAAGATAAGGTCCTACTGCCTTAGGATGAGCCCTAAACCTAATGACTGGTGTCCCTATCAAAAGAGGAGAGGACACACAGACACACGGGGAAGAAGGTCATGTGACGTGGGGTGATGTAGCTACAAGCCAAGGAATGCCTAGGATAGCCTGGAGCCACCAGAAGCTAAGAAGGGACGAAGGATGTTTATTCCCAAGAATCTTCAGAGAAAGCATGTCCCTGCCAGTGCCTGGCTCCCAGAACTGTGAGAGAATACAGTTCTGTTGTTTGAAGCCTCCAACTTCACGGTCATTTGTTACAGCAGCCCCAGGAGAAGACCACACCCCCGTTATAGAACTCCTGGTCCTCTGATTGCTGAGCCGGGAGTAGTAAGGGCGGAGCACGGGGAGAAGGTTAAATGTTGCTGGAGGAAGTCACCCCGGCTTCAAGGAAGTGCGCTAGCAGCCAGTTCAACGGCAAGGCTTATTCAAAACAGCTGCATAAAACACAGGCCTGGGAACCAGAAGCACAGCGGGGCCTGGAGGCGTCCTGCAAACTGGGGTGTTCCTGGAGGACTCGTGGTGCAGGTTAACTACAATAACTCGTTGCAGTGTGCTTTCAAGTTTACATGCAGCGCTTCAGATCGTCAGTCTTAGCTAATCCCCTGGATATTAGTATTGTTTTTATTCCCCAAGAAACCGATGATTAAAAAACTTAAGAGATTTACCCAAGGCAGGTAAATCAGAGGAGTGAGGTTATAAACCCACAACGGTGATGCCACAACACAGCTTAGATAAGTCTGACGTGCATTCATTCAGAGCCGCCTGCATACCAGGTACCAAGGTAAGAAAGACACAGCCAGGCTCTTCTTGCCAGGAGACGACAATTTAGCGGTATAGGCAGATATAAAAACAGACCCGCTCCATGCGGGGGATCAATTCGAAGCGGAGGAAAGGTGTGGACGCCTGCTGCCGCCTCAGGACTTCAGCCAGGAGGAGATAGCTCCCCAGCCTGGCTTCGGAAGAGGATTAAGAATTAGGCAGGTGGAGAAGGAGGTGTGGGTGGTCCTTGACGGCGATTCTCAAACTTTTCGGTCCTAGGACCCTTTTACACATGTATAAATTATTGTGGGCCGCAAAGAGCTTTTGTCATGTGGATTATAGTTATCAATAATTAGTACATTAGAGGGCTTCCCTGGTGGTGCAGTGGTTGGGAATTTGCCTGCTAATTCAGGGGACACGGGTTCGAGCCCTGGTCTGGGAAGATCCCACATGCCGTGGAGTAAGTAGGCCTGTGAGCCACAATTACTGAGCCTGCGCGTCTGGAGCCTGTGCTCCGCAACGAGAGAGGCCACGATAGTGAGAGGCCCGCGCACCGCGATGAAGAGTGGCCCCCGCTTGCCGCAACTAGAGAAAGCCCTCGCATGGAAACGAAGACCCAACACAGCCAAAAATAAATAAATAAATTAAAAAAAAAGAAAAACTCATAGCTAACATCTTAAAAAAAATTAGTACATTAGAAATTAGAACTGAGATATTGTAAACATATTTACCAATTCATTGAAAGGAAAAATACTGAACCCATTACATGTGAACCTAAAGAATACCTATTTTTAATGAAAAATAAGTTATTCCAAAACCAAAAACGTAAGCTACAGCAAAATGGCCTTGTTTTACATTTCTGCACATCTCTTTAATGCCTGGCTATCTGCCTTATCAGCTGGGTCTTCCTATCTGGCTCTATGGTCAATCTGTTGTGATATGGGGTTTTGGCTGATGTCTATGGGAAAAACATCTGGCTTCACACACATAAGAAGCAGGAAAAAGGAGGACCTCGGGGACCCCTGGGAGGCTCTTCTGGATCCTCAGGGATCTCCGGCCCACCCTGTGAGAACTGCTGTACCAGGCAGAGGGGACAGCCTGATCTGAGGCCAGGAGGCGGACCACAGCATGCAGTGTTTGGGGAATGAATTACACACAGCTCCGTGTGACCAGAGCATCCTGGGAAAGACCTCAAATGGCGGGAAGGGCCCCTGAAGTGGGAGTGAGGGAGAGTCTGGACACCTGGTGGTCCATGCTTCAGCCAGCAGTGATGGAAGGGAAGCCACGCAGGGTTTTACCAGGAAGGGGTCCCGAGCCACTGGCATTGGGAAAGAGAACTCCAGCTGCTCGGGGGGTGGGGGAGGGCTTGTGGGGTAGGATGGACTGGAGGGGGCAAGCCCAGAAGCTGCTTCAATGGTCCAGGCAATGGATGACTACTACCCTTTGGAAGATTCTGGGAAGATCTATCACTGAGTTACATCAGAGTACAAAGCTGCTGTTCACGCTGATGGCCCTGAGCCAGTGAGACAAGGTTAATCACACTGAATAAGCTGTTTTAAGAACAGGGGAAATGTTTCCATTAAAATAATTAAAATCTTAAAACGTTTTGGGGCTCAAAGGTATCTGTTTCAGTTACCTGGAAAACCTACTTGGTGAAACTTCATTTTTTCAGCATCCCAGAGAAATAAGACATTACCGTATTTTCTCTATACAGTGAGACTGGAGGGGGAAAAGGACTGTGTAGGCAGACAGACGGGGGCCCAGCCTTCCAGAGCCTCCACACTCAGTAGCTCTGTGACCTTAGATGCAGGAATCGGGCTCCCCGTGCCTCAGTTTCTCCATCGATAATAAAGTAACAATGATACCCACTGCAGAGATGAAATGAGATCCTGATCTATTGAGCTTAGGTCAACATCATTTCCTGTCCTTCAGTTGCCCTTGTCAATTTCCCACACAGCGCCCTGAAAGTGTTTGTTCTCTCAGGGGTCTGACTGACAGCATTTAGAGCTAAGTTCCCAACCCAGCTGCAAAATCTCTTGCTCTGTATAACTGGTCTTTTGCTTCAGAACATCCCTCTCTACGATTGCCTATAAATCTCACATGGCATATAACTGGGGATTTCGCGTTTTGAAAACACGTGTACCAAAAAGCAGTGAACATCAACTAGGTTTATATGGATTTCGGAACTCCACCCTTTCCCCCACCCCTCGCCGTGCCCCCAGATGGCTTTTATGCCCGTGGACAAAGTGGAGAGCCATCGTGGACCACCAGGGGCATGGAGGATGGTGGGGGGGAGTCCCTCCTCCAGGGTCATGGAGGAGGGTGGAGCACTGGGGGGCAGAGCTCCAGAGTGCCAGGCACCCCCATCCTACTTCAGCCATTGCAGTGTGTTTGATGTGCTTCTTTATGGGGATTCCACAGGAGTCTGATCGACAAGATGGGTCCTACAAAGCACACACGCATGTACGCACACAGGTCTGCAAAGCTCAATTTCAGGACCCGTTAGATTAGCAGGGAGAAACTGGTGAATCCCACTGGAGTCTCTCTCTAGGCTACCTGCAATGAGGGGGTGGGGTGGTTTCCCATCAAGGGCTCAAAAATCCTTCGGCTCCCTCTTTGTCCAGCCTCCTGCTCCCAGATCTCCTTTGGCTTGGGAACCACTCCTGGTTCCAGGACCTCCTGCAGTGCGCATGGAGTGCTTCCTAACCCAACCTCAGTCTTAGTGGGAGAAGCAGCTGTAGGGGAAATAGTGGGACCCGGGCTCAAATCTGCCACTATTGACTTAACACAGACACTTCAGTTCTCCAAGCTTCCATTTTATCATCAGTGAAACAGGACTAAGATTGTTGGGAGGACAAGATGGTTGGAATTGTAAATGAGACCTGGTAAGCAGAAGCACCCAGGATATAATAGATGCTCAATAAAAGCCAGTGGAATGCTTTCAAGATTCCTAAGATAAATGGAATAACATGAAGTGTGTGTTGGTGTGTATGTGTGTGTGTGTGTTGGGATGGTCCAAAATGAGGGACCTAAGGGTGCAGAATAGCTACCTTTCTTTTTTTTAGGGGATGGGATTCTATCCAGGGACCCGTTTCAGGAGGATCAGAAAATGTCAGACACTCAGCCTAGCTCACCCCAGCCATCTTTCTTTCTTTCTTTTTTTTTTTTAAAAGAAATTCACGTTCTTTTATTTATTTATTTATTTATTTATGACTGTGTTGAGTCTTCGTTTCTGTGCGAGGGCTTTCTCTAGTTGCGGCAAGTGGGGACCACTCTTCATCGCGGTGCGCGGGCCTCTCACCATCGCGGCCTCTCTTGTTGCGGAGCACAGGCTCCAGACGCGCAGGCTCAGTAATTGTGGCTCACGGGCCCAGTTGCTCCGTGGCATGTGGGATCTTCCCAGACCAGGGCTCGAACCCGTGTCCCCTGCATTGGCAGGCAGATTCTCAACCACTGCGCCACCAGGGAAGCCCCCAGCCATCTTTCTATTTTTCCCTTCTGCATTGGAGTATGACTGGTTATTAAAATGAAAAATTGTCTCTTCCTCACCCACAGCAGCCGTTTCATTATGTTTTGCATTTCTCTCCATCTAAATGTTAGCTCTTGTCCCAGGCAGTAACTTTCATAATTTCTTTAATGTATATATCTCTATTGACATTATGATGGATGATAACAGACTTCCGCTGAGGAATGAAACAGTCTTACTGGGCCAGTCCGACCTATCGGGAAAAGAGCAAGGATTAAATAACCAATTATAAATGGATATTTACCTGATAGATTAGGATGGAGGCTTTAGAGCAATCTTGCTCCATTAGGTAAATGATCTATGCTCTTCAAAGTTTATAAATATGTATTTCACCAAAAGACTCAAGTCCTGGCAATAATTAATATGCATTTCATAGCATTCCATTAAAATCTGAGCCCTCCTCTTGATTTTTCCGAAGAAAATGAGCTTAAAATAATGCTGCAGCAAATAAGTAGCTGGTCTTCTTAGTAATGCTGGGACATGCCACTGTTACATCAACTTGTCCAAAACTGTTCTGTCTCCCATGTACCTCCTCCTGGGTCCCTTCTCATCACAGGTTACTGCAGCATCTTCTCAGTGACAAAGTTAGAACCACGCACTCTCATTGGATCCTCACTCCTAATGTGAAATTGATCACAAAGTCCTATCCATCCCCCCCCCCCACCATCTCAATATTTTCTTGCTGCCAGCATTAGGTTTCCATGTTAAAAATCTACATACATTATTGCTCTTCTCAAAAACCCTCCACAGGAGTCATTATGTTGTACGCTTGAAACTAATATAATGTTACATGTCAATTATATGTCAATGAAAAAGAAAAACAAACAAACAAAAACACTCCACATCTCTGTGCTGCTTTAGTAGCAATTCCCAATGTACTTTGGAATACCAATTCCACGAGACAACACTCTAAAAATTTTTTTAAAAAAGGATGTTATGATTAAAACATTTAGGAAATATTGTATCTTTCATAGTCCCTCTTGGAAGTTCCAATGTGTATGTAATTTTCTTTTTGTTGTTGTTGTATCTTTGTCTGGTTTTGGTATCAGGGTGATGGTGGCCTCATAGAATAAGTTTGGAAGGGTTCCTTTGCCATTTTTTGGAATAATTTCAGAAGGATAGGTGTTAACTCTTCTCCGAATGTTTGGTGGAATTCACTTATGAAGCCATCTGGTCCTGGACTTTTGTTTGTTGGGAGTTTTTTTACTCACAGATTCAATTTCAGTACTTGTATAATAAATGGTCTGTTCATATTTTCTATTTCTTGGAAGTTCCAATGTGTATGAGAGTATTAAAGGCTCTGAGAAGTCCTGTAGTGTTTACCATGATATTTTCCAAGCTTATTTTTGTAATGCGTATTACCATCTTATGGAACTCTTGTTTCATAGAGCATACCTTGATAAGTCCTGGCTCACAAGATAAAGTCACAATCACTTAGCCCAGCCAATGAAGCCCTTCACAACTCCCCTCTAGGCTACATTCCCAGATTCATTTCTGCATGTTCCCTCTTTGTCATCTCCCCATTATAGGCCATTCTTCATTCTCAGAATGTGCATGATCTACTCTTTTCTTTGCATGGAAATTCCTCCTTTCTTCTCCTCCTTCATCTTGCAAACTCTTATTTAAGCTTCAAAAACCAACTAAAGCATCGCTTACACTGACCACAAATTCCACACTCCCTTACTTTCTTCATCATGTTAGCATTTTTATGCACCTCTACTATTTTTATTTTAGCTCTTTCTATATGAAAGTTACTTGTTTATTTCACCATTTCACCAGAAAGACTGGTGGAGAGAAGCTTTACCTTGATTCTTTCTCTACCTCTGCAGCCTAGCCGGTTTCCAGCACTTAATTCATATGCAATAAGTATTTATTTGCTGAAGAGACTTAGAGATCAAATTACCAAAGGTAAGCTTTTGCTCTTTTTTATGTTTTGAGCTTTTTCTGCATGACCATATGAATTATTTAAGCAACAGAACCTGAAAGAAAAGAGGGATTCGTGATTTTGTCCAGCCTCATCACCATAAAGAACACTTCAAAGAAAGGGAAGACTCAGTCTTTCCCCCCAATGCCCACCTCTCCCTGACCATCCGTGAGTGAAGCTAGTTGATTTATGGCTCAAGAAGGATCAATTTGATACACTTGTTTGAAAGAGCCATTGGATATTATTTTAACAGAGATATTAACATTATGCTCCCATTGTAGATTTTCTGATTCCTTATGTCTGAGAAAGTGCTTTTAGCCTTGACTCAATGGCAGTGATATTGGAATGAATGCACTTCCAACGGTATCTGGACCCCCATGAATATAAGATGCTTTATCTCTGGAGACCATCCAGGCAAGCCATGCTTTAAATAAATAAAATGAATGCTCTCATCATCCAGGACGCCTATGAGCGAAGGCTTTTCAGTGTTATAACGTGGATACAAAGCATGATTGTGGATACAGGCAAGAGGGAGGGTAATATAATAGAGGCAGGAGACCATAGCTCTGCATCAAAGTAATAGAGCATCTTAATGGGAGCCTGAACAGGGTGACGACTTGACTCTATAATCCCATCAGTTTTATTGTCCAAACGCCATTTGTGCATTTATGGAGGAGCCTCTATAACGGGAGGGAAATACTAATTGTAACATTTTAAATATGGACTAGACAGGCATCATGTCTGATTCTCTCTCTCTTTCTCTCTTTCGTGTGAGTGTGTGTGTTTGGGTGTGATGCATGTATGTGTGTAAATGTATGTGACTCTGTGTGTCATATCTGGGGATGCACGGTCCCCACCTGATGGCAGTGATTGATTACTCCACAGAGAGGTTGATGTCACAGACCTCTCATGATCCTGAACTAGGAGTGGGGGCTTCTTCAGTTTGTCCTCTTTGGTTAAAATACTTTTGTTTTCATCAGCTGCTTCTATTTCCTGGAAGAGTTCCCGTGGTCTGAATGGGACCCCGAACGAAGATCAGCTGGAGACGGGGTGAATTTCCACAGAGAGGCAACCCCTGCATTTGTCCTGTGTCATTTAGGACTCAAGGTGTACAGTCCACTCTTACTTTAGTTTCATTTCAGTCTCACTTTAGATCAGGGGTCCGCAAACTAGGGCCCGTGGGCTGCCCACCTTCTTTTGTAATTGGTGTTTTACTGGAACACAGCTGTACCCCTTAGCTTACATCTTGTCACGCTGCTTTCACAGCACAATGGCAGGGCTGAGGAGTTGCAACAATGATGGTGTTGCTGGTGAATTTAAGGTTCTTTCTTCATCGTGAAAGAATTTGGAGACGAAGTGAGGGGTAAGAATCAGATTTATTTAGAGAGGAACACACTCAACAGACAGAGTGTGGGCCATCTCAGAAGGCGAGAGAGAGTCTCGGAATATGGGGTGGTTAGTTTTTATGGGCTGGTAATTTCATAGGCTAATGAGTGGGGGGATTATTCCAACTATTTCGGGGAAGGGGCAGGGATTTCCAGGAATTGGGCTACTGCCCACTTTTTGGGCCTTTTATGGTCAGCCTCTGAACTGTCATGGCGCTGGTGGGTGTAGCATTTAGCATGCTAATGTATCACAATGAGCGTATAAGGAGGCTCAAGGTCTACTGGAAGTCGAATCTTCTGCCATCTTGGACCCAGTTTGTTCTCACTAGTTTTCATCACGTAGTATGGCTATGTCATTCTTTTAAAAGTTGTGCCCTGCCACCTTCCCTCCTGTTTCAATGGTGGAATCTGCAAGCCCCAGACATTTACTCCCTGGCCCAATACAGAGAAAGTTTGTGGACCCCTGTTCTAGATCATGAACCTGAGTTGGGCAGGACCTCCGAGGTGCCCTTGCTGGCTCTTGGCTGATACTGGAGACCCACCTGGTCTTTCTTCTGCAGCTGCTTGAGCAGCTCCTCTGACGGGTGATGGCACCTGGCAGGAAAGCAGAGTGATTTTCAGTGTCTCCTTCCAGAGTTCTGTCTTCTCACGTCTCCCAAGGTCTTGGAGTTCCAGAAGATTCCTTACAGTGGACCTTCACAGCTTCTTTCCATATAGCCATTTTACTCAATGGGAGGTACAATTTATTTTTTCCATACCCAACTCAACACCAAGAAATGCAACCTCTCGCTCCTGGAAAGTCTGCTTTTGAATGAACTCGAATGCCTCCACAGAACATCCCTACACAGTTTGAGTGTTGGCTGCTGTGCTTTTGGTTTCTCCTCCACTTGAGATGCCCACTGGTGACACAGAAAGAGCATAGCAGTAGAGCCAGAAGACCTGGGCTTAAAGGGTCAGTTGGTTACTCAACCATTATTTACTGAGACTACTTGATTACAATGACTCTGATTGAAATAAAGCAGGAGCCTATGGTCTTTTCCCCCATGTCCTCCACCTGCCTTTTGTCTGTAGAAAAACTTTAGCCAAAGAATAAGTTTAATCAGAGAAGCAAAGGAAAGCAAACAGGACAAAATAATAATAGTTCAGCCATTAAGCAAAGTCAAGGTTCCTCCTCAAGGGCTGTAGGTAATATTCTGAGCCATAACGTTTCAACTATTTTGTAGATACTGAAACCCCCATCAGGTGGAAGAAGTTAATGACATAATGACCAGACTGTAGTCATGACGTGAGCTGCCACAATTCCGAGAACTGGCCTCAAAGAAATGGGAACAAACTGACCCTGGAACTGAAGACTAACTGTACTGAAACCAATCAAAATGACGCTGATCAGACCACCGCATGACCAATTTCAAGATGACTGCCAGAGCTGACTATGCCATTTCTGCATGTGGCCCCCTCTTTCCGCCTATACACCCCTGAAACTCCCCTTTAAAAGCTCTGGCCCATTGAATGTCAGCGGGGGAGTCGGCCTTTGGACACGAGTCTGCCCTCCAACCCCTGTTTGTTGGCCTCAGAAATAAAGCACACTTTCCTTTCCACCAATCTTGGCGCTCAAGTATTGGCTTTTGAGTGGTGAGAAGTGGGACCGCACTTGCGGTAACATGTTATCCCCCTGGGGACAGAGTCTTCAAATCCAATGCCTGCTCTCTGTTCCCAAACCTATGGAGAAGGTATATAAGCAAGCACGCTGTGTGGGGGACTTTAATATAATAGTTTGGAAGGTGCCTGTGGGTCCCCAATCCAATCAGCTGGGGTCTGGGAAGGCTTGAGATCCAAAGCAGTGGGAGCTTGAGATCCAAAGGAGAGAGGTGGTAGAGGGCATTTTGGGCAAATAATTGCTATTATTTGGAAGGTCCCTTCCAACTCTGACTTCCCATTGCTTACCTTAACCTGCCACCCCCCAATTTAAGATGGGTCTCTGTGCCTAGAGCAATGCTTCTCAAACTCTAATGCACAGGAATCACCCAGGAGCTTGTTAAAATCCAAATTCAGGTCTTGGGTGGGACCTGAGATGTTGTGTTTCTCACAAGCTCCAGGTGATGTGGATGGATGCTGCTGGTGGGGGTTTTGATTACAAAGAGCTTAGAGGATTTTATTAATTCAACAAGTATTCATTAAGCACCTACTGGGTGCCAGGCACTGCACAGGCTCTGATGGAACTGCGATATGAGAGTCAGAAATGTTCACACCCTATCGTGGTCTCAACTGGTCCAGGAGAACAGACATGGAGTAACGACCAGCTCACAGATGACCCATCACATTTGTGATGAGCAGCACAGGGTACCATGCAGACATAAACTCAGGTCACATGATTAGTTGAGGGTGGAGTTGGAGTGAGGAATGGCTCTCCTGTAGGAAGAAATATTTAAGGTTAAAACTTGGTTATCAAAATCCTCCTTGGGGCTTCCCTGGTGGCGCAGTGGTTGAGAATCTGCCTGCCAATGCAGGGGACACGGGTTCGAGCCCTGGTCTGGGAGGATCCCACATGCCGCGGAGCAACTAGGCCCTTGAGCCACAATTACTGAGCCTGCGTGTCTGGAGCCTGTGCTCCGCAACAAGTGAGGCTGCGATAATGACAGGCCCGTGCACCGCGAGGAAGAGTGGCCCCCACTTGCTGCAACTAGAGAAAGCCCTCACACAGAAACGAAGACCCAACACAGCCATAAATAACTAACTAAATAAATAATAATTAAAAAAAAAATCCTCCTCTCCCATCCTGGGTCCCCACAGAGAATATTCTTTCTGTATGCCCATGACCTCTATTCCATAAATATCTGGGAGGATCAAGATGATCTCAGTTGTCACACTGACAGTGAACTCTCCGGCCATGAGACTTACCCCAGACACCTCCTCCAGGAAGCCTGAGAGGATTGGTCCTGTCTGGCACTATTCAAGCTAATTCTCTCATGAGATCATTCTGAAAGACCCCTGTTTCTTAAGAGTTTTTCAAGTGTATCAGCTATTAGATTATAAACATCTCTGAGGGCAGGAGCCTGGCTTCCATCACCTCTTACCCTGGTGCCCAGAGCAGTGCTACACAGGGCACACTTGTTCACATTTCAATGGAGTGACTTTGAAATGGGGACTTTGCCTTAGAGGGGGTTGGTCATGTCCTGTGCATTGTGTACCAGCCATCTCCCCACCAAAAGTCCAATGCTTTCCTCACATCTTTTCCGGTGTGTCAAATGAGGAGACCCCATGACCTTCCCTTTGGTTTTCGGGTCCTCAAACTCAGGTTGACTGTCCCAGAGTCAAGTCCATGTGTGTGATGTGAGGCTACCTGTGACTTCCTTTAGTGAGCACATACTACGTGCTGGCTCTCTTCTGCACACCTCCTTATGAAGCAGGAGTTAGTGTGGCCTTTTTCCAGGCTGGCTGAACTGTTCATAAATTAAAAGTTCTGGCTATTTTGAGTAATATTTGGCAAGAAGGGGATTAACATGGAGCTGGGTTAGAAAGAGCACTTCAGAGGTTTGCCTGAGAGAAACGTGATCAAGCATCTTTGGAGAGAGGCAGGGAATAAGATTGGGCACGGTGCTCTAAAGGCCGCCAAGTCACCCTCTCCCAGTGGGTGGGAGGGGACATTAGAAGTGACAGTTCCCCCATACTCAATATTTTGTAATAACCTATATGGGAAAAGAATCTGAAAAAGAATATATATATATATATATATATATATATATACACACACATACACATATACATGTTTATATATGATTGAATCACTGTGCTGTACACCTGACACTAACACAACATTGTAAATCAACTATACTTCAATAAAATAAATAAATTTAAAAAAAAAAGAAGTGACAGTTCCCTAGCAAGGGGGTGCAGACTGAAGAGTACTCAGAAGAAGAGACCTGAGACAGAGAATAAACGGCACTTTCTGCCAGCGGTGGAGGAAACCACCAGAACGGGCAACAGGAGGTCTGTTTGTGAGAGTCAGCGGGGGCTGCCCCAAGGACACCATTTCCAACAGGTTTGAGGGGAGTCTTTAATGTTATTTAACGTTTTAAACTTTTCATTGTATTACTTTGCAAAAAGAAAAGAAAACTTTTTTTTTTTTAGCATACTTGGAGTAAAACCCGCACATATTAGTTTCCTGTGGCTGCCATAACAAAACACCGCAAACTGGGTGCCTTAGAAAGACAGAAATTCACTCTTTCGCAGTTCTGGAAGCAAGAAGTCCAAAATCAAGGTGTCAGCAGGGCTGCTCTCCCGCCAAAGGCTCTAGGGCTCTGGCCTCTTCCGGCCTTCCGGTGGGTTCCAGGCAGTGCCACTCCTGTCTCTGCCTCCGTCTTCAATGGTCGTCTTCCCACTGTGTCTTCACAAGAACCTTCTCTTCTCTGTGAGTGTGTCTGCCCCAAATTTCCCTCTTCTTAGAAAGACACCAGTCATATTGGAGGAGGGCCCACCCTAATGACCTCACGCTAACTTGATTCCAGCTGCAAAGACCCTATTTCCAATAAGGTCACATTCACAGGTACAAAGGGTTAGGACTTCAACACATTTTGGGGGGGAACACAATTCAACCCGTATCACCACCCATCACAATTTTCAATTTATTTTCTTTAGATGAAGTTTTATATTACTATCGATGTGCTATATTTAAAATAGCCAAAGAACTTCCTGTACACCTTCAAACTATTTTTTGTATACCTTTAAAATATAAATATTTTCCTAGGTAGGCTCTTTTAAAAACTTGTGGGAAAATAATTGTGGGTTTTTTTGGCACTAAAGCCTAGGTCATGTGAGACTCTCCAAATAGTAAAGGCAAAAGTCCTTCTTGTATTTTAACATAGATTCATTGAAGAGAATATCTTGTTTTCTTAGCAATCCATAGTGGTGTGTCTAATAATATTATATAAGAATTTAATAATACATTTGTATTATTACATATTATTATGTATAATAGTACTACTTATTACTTTGGAGAAAATATAGGAAAATGCCCCTTCAAGTAATGCTTACATTTTTGTAAGTTATCACTTTCTTTTTCCATTCTAAAATTCTGTAATTATTTTATGTTATAATTTTCTATTATAATCCTAAAATTCTGTAATTATGTCCATCTCACAAGCACAGAAATAACATATATTCCTATTATTAAACTATTATAAATAGTTCAAATTGGTCCTTATAGTGGGGAAAATTACATTAAGTTTAAGAAACAAAAATACAGGCTGGGACAAGAAAACTGATTTCTCTAAGAATCATCCACTTGTAGAAATATTACTCTTGACTCTGATTTTTGCATCATGTTGTTAAAAGAGACCCTAGCCATAATCAAATTGTGAAATACCAAATTAATGAGTGATATGATCTTTGGAGAAAATGCTTTTAATAATATTTTATTTTAAATTAATGTCTTTTTTGGTCTGTGTTTAGGGAGAGCCTAAAACCCAGGTCAATATTTTTCACCTGGTGGGGCGTGTGTGTATGTGTGTTTGGGGGGTTACTTATTTAAAAATGCAGATTACGAGGTGCACCTGAGACTATTGGAATCAGTGGTTCTGAGGGATGGGGTCCAGGTCTCTGGATTATTAGCAAGTCTCCCTGGGGATGTTTATGCACATATAAGTTTGATAATCTCTTACCTGGACCCTTTGCAAGCACTGTTATTCGCCTGAGGGCAGGTACCTAAATGAGGGAGGAATATAAAGGTTCAGCCTCTTTTGAGCTGCCTCAAAAGCCTGAACCTGGTACACAGCCCCCATCATGTGACTCCACACAGGGGGCCCCAAGGACCCTCTGCTCCTCTTCTGCACCAAGATATTGGGGGGCTTCCTGAAGGGCTTGCCTTAGGACTGCAGACTGTGCTCTCAGAAATAGGTCCTGTCCTCATCCCCCCGCTCGTATTAACGCCCCTCCCGCCTGTGACCCCAGCCAGCCTGAGTCTTCTGTGCATCTTCTGGGGCCCAGCTATGGGAACCCCGGGAACAAATGCAGGGAAGACAAGGAGAGGGCTGGTGTGAAGCTTGCCTCCTGCCGAGGGCTGCCAAGTAAAATACAGGACACCCAGTAAATTTGAATTTTAGATAAATAATAATGTTTTAGTACAGGTATGTCCCAAATATTACATGGGACATACTTAGACTAAAAGAAATTCAGGGCTTCCCTGGTGGCGCAGTGGTTGAGAATCTGCCTGCCAATGCAGGGGACACGGGTTCAAGCCCTGGTCTGGGAGGATCCCACATGCCGTGGAGCAACTGGGCCCGTGAGCCACAATTACTGAGCCTGCGCGTCTGGAGCCTGTGCTCTGCAACAAGAGAGGCCGCGATAGTGAGAGGCCCCCGCACCGCGATGAAGAGTGGCCCCCGCTTGCCGCAGCTAGAGAAAGCCCTCGCACAGAAACGAAGACCCAACACAGCCATAAATAAATAAATAAATAAAATTAAAAAGAAAAAAAAAAAAAAAGAAATTCAAATTTCACCAGGTAGCTTGTATTTTTTTCCTTGCTGAATCTGGCAGTCCCACATCCTGACACTTCTCTGGGTGAAGTGAGTCCTCCGGGTTTAAGTCCCTACTGTCACAGCCTTGGGGAAACAAAGTCATTCCATACTTTTGCTGCAAAAGAATTAGCCAAGGCCAAGTTCATGTACATTTGGAGGCTGAGTCCAGTGTTCACGTTTTCGAAACATTTTCTAATTTTGGTAGTAATGTACAAGATGACAGTCACCACTAGATTTCTACGATCTGTGGGTCTTTGAGTGATTTTGACAGAAACCGTTTTTATAGCTTTTTTTCCCCGTTCCTTTCATGACAGTTTCAAGCTACACGCATGTAAGGCTAATTTGCGATTGATCATTTTCCCCTCTGGTGGTGATGTTGGCATCCTGAGGGCTGAAGTGGGTCAGCACCATGTTTTGAGTCCCAGCCAACTCTTCAATTAGAAGGTGGGGATAAGTGAGCTGTTCCCCAGGCGTGCTCTCTCTTGCTCTGTCTCTCTCTCTCTTTCTTGGTCATTTATCTCATCTCTCAAGAATATGCCATTTGGCATTGCTGAAAAGAGCCTCCTTGTACTTCACTGTACTATTGCTTTCTCCAGATCTGTTTTGATCCACATAACATCCCAGCCATTCTGATAAGTTCCCCCAAGTTCATCACCATTCTCAAAACTCAGAGGGGATGGGCTGAACGTGAGAAATAATCAGAACGGTAATAATCATCATCATCTCAGGAAGAAGAGATAGACCAGGATAGCAGCTAAAATATTATAATCCAAACAATGTTATGGGTAATTTTCCCCTCGTAACCCAAAGACCAAAAACTTTATGACTCTTTAAACTTCAGTGTTGCACCAATTAAATTTCAGCTCAGGAACCTGAGCTTCTGGTCTATGTTCCATTACAAAAAATGTAGCCTATATTATGTTCCCTAAAGAATCATAGGAATAACTTTTTATTCTTCCTAATCGCTTTTATTTTTCTCAATTAAGAAGCGTGAGAAGAATATTAACTGCAGAAGCTAACTCGTGTTCTCGACGTGGTGACGATCACATCTTAAACAATGCTATTGTCTTACAAAAAGTAGGAATGAGGCTTTTTTTTTTCTTGTCGCATTTAACTTTTCTACCTCACGGCTCAGATAGCTTTTTAATCAAAGCAGGTAATGGAAGAACAGTCTGTACCCTTAAATGCAATCATATTTAATCATATTTAATATCCTTATTTCTCAGCTGATCAAACTTTAAAATTTTGGATGCTTTGGTTTGATTTAGAGCTCTGTAGAAGTCTAACTAATAAAGAAGCACATTCCTTTGTTGTGTGGATGGGGGAGTGTGCTGGGGAGAGGCCTGGGCTGTGGGTCTGGATTCCAGGTACTAGACAGGTCTCTGCGCATGATTTGCCTCTGTGCCTCTGTTTTCCCATCTGTCAAAGGGGTGGGTTAGTGTATGTGACCACTTACACTTCTCCATCCTCTGAAACGGTGAATGCAGGTGGGTTGCTCTCATTGCCAGAGGGCAGGATGCAAACAGTGTCCCTCTGGATTGCTTGTGCTTTGCACAGTGCCTGCATACAGCAGACGCTTCATAAACGTGTGTGGAGTGGGGATTGCATTGAATGTTATACAACCACTAAAAATGTTAAGTAAGGTTAGTATAGATGTAGAACTGAATCACTTTGCTGTACACCTGAAACTAATGCAACATTGTAAATCAACTATGATCCAGTCAAATTAAAACAAAAATGTTAAGTAGGATTTGCTTGTTGAAAAATGGACACTGATGGATGGAATGTTGAGGGAAAAATCGACCCCCCCCCAAATATGTTTTGTGCCATGATTCCTGCGAGTTTAAATGCTTCTCTTTTCAACAACATAGTGTGCCTGGGCCTGGGCTCAGCGGAGAAGGTGTAACGTGAATGCCCATGGCCCACCTCGCTAGCAGCTCACAGAAGGGGGGTTGGTGTGTGACAGCTGTGTGTGTCAGGAACTGGGGAGCTCCAGGAGGGCCCCAGAACCAAAGGGTGAGGGCTGGAAAGACCACCAAAGTGTGGGCTGAAGACAGAGCAGGGTTTCATCGGGTAAAAGGGAAGAAACGGCAGTGCCCAGGTGGAGAGACCGGAATGTGGAAAAGATAAAAGGGAACAGGAGAATGAAAATAGCTCTTGTGATGGAGGAGAAATTGGGGGTGAAATTGAATTTCTAATTTTTTAATATCTTTTTGAGAAAGATTTGCAACTGGAAAGGTCAATTAAAAAAGACATTTCGCGAGAAAAGGTAGTGGGCTAGGGAGAGCTCAGAAAGTTCTGTCCTGGTAGCCAGAGGAGCAGGGGTCGTGACAGTCGGGTTTTGATGGGAAACTGAAGATCCTGGGTGTTTCCTCATCTGCCCTCCCAGGGTTGCTCCACTCTGTGCCAGGGTGAGGTTGCCCGCCTATCTCCTGCCCCTTCCAGCTGTGAGATTCCCACATCTTTTCTGCTGGTTATTTTTCCTTTTTCCGCCAACCAGCCACCCTTCAGAACCCCTCCATCTCCGCAGCTCAGCCCCAGAAAGGCCTGTAAGAGAGATTTCTCTCCTCGCTGCCTTTGGTGACTTTAAAGTCCATTCTGATTATTTTAATCACCCCTCCCCAACACGATCATTACTTTCTAGTATCACAGTGCCTGGGTTCCAGCTGTGTTGTTACATGCGGAGTGCATACTGCCTATGTCCTGGGGATTTTTTGATGTGCAGTGATTGGGTACCTTTTTCTCAAAGCTGATAGTAGATAGCACACCAAAGTAGGGAACATTCAGGGCACTGTAGTCTCGTAGGACCCACACTGTCACCTTGGAGGAGCATGCCATGAGCCTCTAGCCAGGACACAGATTCGTTTCAAGGGACCTGAGTCCTGGACTTGGGTTGCTGGACCCCAACGGCAAGTCAGAAACAAGTCAGAAAGAGTTCTAGGTCCTTCGAAAACTATCCATTTTAAAAATTTTATGTTTAATTATCGCATCCATACATGTGCATTAGGGAAAACTTTGAGATTATTTATTTTTATTTGTGCATATGGATAATGCGCATACACACAAGAAGGTTTGTGTAAGTTTTTTCATCTTGATTTTTTCACCGTTTTATGGCATGAACATTTTCTGAAGCTCTTAAGATGTCTTTGAGAATGCGATTTTTAAAAAATGGCTGTAGAGGACTGCATGTTGTGGGTGTAGGTGATTCACTGAACTATTTCGCTGGGGTTGGACATTTGGGTGGTTATCTGGCATCACGGACATGTATGACAGTAAACAGCAAGCGCCCTGTTCCCACCACGTCCCAGCTCTGTCTGTCTTGAATCCTAGAACCGAGCTTCCCTCTTGGCCCCTGTGGTAGAACTTTCCTTGCTCCGATTCTTCATCACCCTGGGACTGAAATCTGAGCTGTGGCCAGAGCTGCCTCCAGCCTTGTCAGCCCCACCGGGTGAATTAGGAAAAGATGTCCCACAAAGCACTTGACTTCCATCTGTCAGGAGATTTTCGTAGAGGATATTGTCATTATCTGGGGTGGGAATAGCGTGCCCCCTTAGCCATGGCCCCCTTGTGCAGTGCACACCCTTGAACAATCCTCAGTGATGGCCTGGGAGGGCTGGTCCCTACCATCCAGGGCTGGTTTGTTTCTGCTCTCCCTGTCTCTCTGCTTCTCCCTCCTTTGGTCATCTATTCCCTGACCCCACCAGTGGTAATCTGTCCTTTCCCTGATCAATTGCAACTATTTGCCTTTCTGTCTTGAGCCTTCACACCCACCTGCTTATTATTATGTTTGTTTTCTTTAAAAAATCGTTTTAACTCTTCTTCTAGTCAGGAAGCCCAGTGAAATGGGTTTTGGGGTCAGACAGTCCTTGATTCAAACAGAAGCCCCATCACTTATTAGTCTTATGACCTTGGACAACTGACTTTGCTGGGCTAATCCTTTTTTCTCATTGGCAAAACGGAATGAGATAGTCTAACATATGAAACACTTGTGCGGATTAAAGGAAAAAAACCCAGGCTCACCATCCATTAGTATCTTTCCATCCCCCTCCTTGAGGGCAGAGACTGTTTGTGTAACTTCCTCTGTCCATAGGGCCAGTACAGTGCTGTTGTATGTCAGGGACCCCTGAAGTTTGGTTGAATAAGTAAATGGGCGCTGAGGAAGAGAAAGAGGGGACTTGTGCCTTCATCAAGTCATTCTATAATGGAATGTTTACTGAGAACCTGCTATGTGCTAGGGAACAGAGATGTCACGAAGAGACACACAGCCCCTCACTGCAAAGAACTTATTGTAGTACCCTGTATCCACCCCATATTTCAGAGGAAGAGAGTAAGTCAAAGGCTTGAGAGTGAGAACGATGCATATTTGACACCATAATCTACTCCATGCTGGAAGCTGGGAACCAGAAATTAGTCTGTCCTGGTCCTTCATTTTAAGGCTTCCTGAAGTATGTGCTTGGCTTCTAAGTTTTGAAGGATGCATAGGAGTTCACCACTTAATCAACAAGTACCTTCTGGCACACCTGTTATTTGCCACGCCCTATTTGCTGGGTGGTGACATCCAAAGGCATAAACTCTGGCTCCTGTCCTCACAGAGCTTCCTGGGGAGATGACATAAACAGCTGGCAAAAGAAGTGCTTGCACCAGAGGATGTGACCAAGAGGCACTGAGAGATGGCACGGGCTGCAGGAGGATTGTGCTGGGCCAGAAGAAACAAAGAGGGCTTCCCAGAGGAGGTGATGTATGAGGGAGAGGGGAGCAAAGGGGCCCCAAAACAAGAGGGCTGTCTGGTAGCTTAGCTGGTGTGCAGACCCCAGGGGATCAATAGAGTGTCACCATCCACACATCCCTGATTGTTCTCATCTCAGTGGATGCAGAGGGTGATGGCAAAGTCCTGCTGCCCCCATCCACTTGGGAGGTATCTCATTTCCTTGCAGCTTGGTGGGCATCCGCATTAACCTCCTGCCTTTGATGTATATGCACAGGGGAGGATTGCCTCTGAAACTCCAGGACTACCTGGGAGAGGGAGGCACTGAGCTGCTTGGAATTATATGAAGGCTTTGCCCACTAATCGATTATTAACACAGAGACAGGGAAACACCCAGGCTTAGGGGAAAAATGGCTGTGTATCCAGAGCTAAGGCAGGTGGTGACCTGGCCCTCATTTCTCTCTCCCGCCTCCCCGAGAAGTCCACTCTCATGAGTTCAGCCATGAGCCTGCTGTGTGGAAAACTTACAGAAATGCAAAAACAGAGGCTGCACTGCAAATGTTACCCCAGGTAATATTCAGGGAGTATGTTAGTGATGTTAGGAGTGCGTAATGAGTAAATGTCAGCCCAGGACTTGGCATCAGAGCCCAAGAGGGCAGCACTGTGTGACCTCAGGCAAGTTCTCAACATCTCTGGGCCTCAGTGTCCCCATCTGTAAAATGGGAACAACATAACAGATTTGTAGGTTTGCTGTGATGTATTATTGTTGCATATGGATGAACGAGTATGTAAACAATAATGGTGAAAGCCGAAGGTAACTGGATATTTACGCTAAGCCAGGAACTGTGAAAATACCCATTTTCTCACTTAATTCTCAAAACCTCCCTCAGAGGCCTGGGTTATTGCTCCCTTTGCTCTGTTTATATCAGACTCCAGGAAATGGTTGTAGCTGTTAGTTTTCCTGTTTCCTTGTGTGTTGCCCCTTCCCAGAGCACCTCTAGGGCCAACTCTTCTCCTCCTTCTTGGTAACCTCTGTGGTTGCTGTATAGTAAGTGATATACCTGGGTGGCCAGTGACCCAATTAGATGCTGGATGTGGGCGCTGGTTCTCAGGGGAGAGCCTGAGAGGAGAATCTGCTTGGCCAAGCGGAACGGAGATGTGTGATCTTCCCTCGGTGGAGGGGAAATCGCTGGAAGGCACGGACCCTGGGTTCTCCCCGGTTGGGCAGCGCTGGTTTGTCATGGTGATTGTTCGAGTGTATGTCCACAGACCCTGCCCCCCATGCTGAGTTCTGACCGTGTCACTTACTAGCCCTGTCTTTTTTGGCAATTCACGCATCTGGGCTTGGGTTTCCCTAGAGGCAGAACCCTGGGGGGTCCAGGAACACATGCAGGGTGGTGAAGAGGGGACACAGGGAAGGGAAGATGTGAGGCATCAACACCGTGTGTTGGGAGCATAAGATGCTTGCCTTAGAATGATCCACTATGGGAGAGGGAGCCAGTTGGTGGGGGGGAGGGGAGGGTTAACTCCAGCCCGTACATCCTGGATGATCAGCTGTCTGGGCTGTGAAGGCAGCCCCTCAGCTGAGAGCCTCAACGTCGGCCGTTGGAAGTCTGCCCAGAGTCCCATCCTGAAGTAGAAGGGCCAAGGGGTGTTCAGCCGCTGAGGGATTACATCTGCCAGTCGTGTAACCGACCAAGCCTCAGTTTCCTCTCCTTGCAAATGGGCTGGGCGTCCTCATCTGGCCGTCTTTGCAGCAGGCGTTTGTAGCGGCCACGGAGTGTCAGACAGAAACGGTGAGGCAGCACCACGTCTGTTCTCCAGCAGACCTGGAAGAAGATGCACTCACAGACAGGATGAAGAGGCTTGGAGCGGGCTGTGGAGAGGGGGCACAGGACGGTGGGATGTTGGTGCATCTTTGAGAAGGGATCCACACTGGCTCTTTTCCTCAAGCCACAGCTAAGGTGAGTGGGCACTGATGGAGCCTTGATCAACCTGGGGAGCTGAGGCTAGAAGGTGCTGGTGCCTGCTTTCCAGCTGGCATCCTGGGAGGTGGCACCTGGCAGACTTTCCGCTCACAGCCCTGTGGTGAGAAACAACAGGCGGGGTTTGGTCCTGTGTCTCTTCCGCTGTGCAGGCTTCTTTTCTGGACTCTAGTTTGTTTGCATACACGGGCTGGGTGGCTGCAGAGAGCCCATGCTCTGGGTTCCTGGGGACGCAGACGGGTGCAGGCGGGAGACTGTTACTCGAGGGAGGGAGAAGGACACCAAAGATGCCAGAGACTACATTTCCCAGCTTCCCTTGCATCTAGGTAGGTCATGTGACTGGGTGTATTAGCTTCCTGCTGTTGTGGTAACAAACTACTACAGACTCCATGGCTTCAAGCAACACACTTTTATTCTCTTACAGTTCTGGAGGTCAGAAGTCTGACGTGGGTTTCACTGGGCTAACTTCGAGGTGTCAGCAGGGTCATGTTCCTTCTGGAGGCTCCAAAGGAGTATCCATTTTCTTGTCCCTTCCAGCATCCAGAGGGGGCTTGCATTCCCAGTTCCCAGGCTCATGGTCCCCCTCTTCCATCTTCAAAGCCAGCATCTCTCTGACCCTTTCTTTGCTGTGACATTTTTCTGACCAATTAGAGCCAGGAACGCTTCACCACTCTTAAGGATTCACACGATTACTTTGAGCCCTCCTGGATAATCCAGGATACTTGCTTAACCTTAATCACATCTTGAAGTCCTTTTTGCCATGGAAGGTAGCATA
Source organism: Balaenoptera acutorostrata (assembly GCF_949987535.1). Taxonomy (NCBI): domain Eukaryota; kingdom Metazoa; phylum Chordata; class Mammalia; order Artiodactyla; family Balaenopteridae; genus Balaenoptera; species Balaenoptera acutorostrata. The sequence continues at coordinate 175,844,734 of NC_080066.1, forward strand.
TTCACAGGTTTCGGGGATGACGTGGATGTCAATGGGGGCCATTATGGTGCTCTTTGCCCATGGATAATGGGCTATTAGGACAAGCATGTGCAACTTCTGTTTCTTGTATGTACTTAAGATGAAGCCACATGCTCTCTACATTTCCCCCACCCTCCAAGGTGTACAGTTTCAGACCCAAGGCCGAGAGCAACCGGGGCACCCAACCTAGACCCAGAGATGGAAGCTGCTTGTTGAGGGTGGTCAGGACACCCACCAGCTCAGACCCCCCATGTGAAGACCCAGGGCACCCTTTACTGTTCTGGATAGGTGTGTGAGAGAGATGTAAACTTCTCTCTTATTCACGGCAATACTTGGGGGACTCTGTGTGAGAGCACGGAGCCTACATTTACTTTTACTAATATAGGGAGATTATTAGAGATGCAGCTGAGTTATGCAAATATAAAGAAAAAGACACTTTCTTGCTCCCTTGAACACATGCTGGCTTAGGGGAATGACGCCTTCTCTATTGACAGTGGCAGCAGTGAGGCATGAGTGCCACAGAGACGATCGGCTAGAACAGGGATACCCAGCCTGGCTTGGCGATGACCGTGAGAAGGGCTTCCCAGGGGTGGATGTTTCAACTGTTAGCCAGCCAAACAGGGATGGAAGGGCAGAGGTGCTGACTATCTCCACTAAGCTGTGGCTTGTAAAGGCACTTTCTCTCTCTCTCTCCCTCGTAGCTTCTCCTTTGCCTTCAGGCCTATTTTCCTTATGACCACAGGCTGGGGTGACTTGGCACTGAAATTGGACTTGCCTTGGGCAGGCAGGCACAGATTAATTTCCAGGGCTGGAGTAAACTGTACACCCAGGGGAACAGAGTTGGAAGGGGTCCCAAGCCAGGAGCCGGACCTCTTCAGGTACTTCTGGCTCCAGCATGGGGTAAACTCCCTAACTGGTGGACCTGCAGGACTCCCTTCCTGGGGGTCCCTTGTATGACATACCTGGTGAGTGATGCTCTGGCATTTGCTTGTACACCACCAGTGATGGGGAACTTGCTTTCCATTCCCAGATCCATTTCCTGCAGCTCTAAGGTTTTAACAAAGGGAAGCAGGTGGGTGCCGGGAGCCCACAGGGGCCAAGAACCAAGGTCAAGATGAGCTCAAGGCAGGATCAGAGAGAGTTACTGACATCCTGTATCAGCAAGGCTTGATTTGGACAAACCCAAGTGACCCTGGGTATCTCAAGCAGGAGGGGACTTAACAGGGCATTGGAGGCTTTGGGATGACTGGAAGAGCTGACCTTGTAAAGATCATGGAAGCTGCTGCTGGCGCTTGGGAGCTCAGAACTGCAGAGATGTTGGGCACGGCTGCCAGGAGTCTCAGCTGAAACTGTGGGCTGCCCAGGCGCCGGTCAGTGGTAAGACCTCGTGTCAGCTGTTTGTGGGAGCCGGGGTGCCCGATGTTCCTGCAAGGGCGATAGAGGCTCCTGCTTCTCTCCCACCTTCCAGATCTCCCTGGAGTGCCTCTCATTGCACGACCTACTGGGGCATCCTGGGGCTGAGAAAGGCAGCTTCTGGGCTTCCAGACTCTGTTGTGGGGGAAGGAGCAGAGAAGGGGGCAGGGAGGAAGAGTGGGAGGGGTGAGAGGAAGGGAAGGCAGGAGACTGTCCAGCTCACGTGGTCTGCTTCAGACACTGTGCCCACATCTTTCCTGGCATTTTCATACGAGGAGTAGTCGACCAAACACACGCTGGCTTAGAAAGGACCACATGGGTGAGTTTTTTGTAAGTTGCACATGCTAGAGAGATGACCTCAAATATTGGGTCATTCCTTATATTCTCAATGAAAAGATTCCCACCGAAGTGTTTTGAGTACTCGGAAAATCAACCCGGGATAACCAATTTATTAATCTACGAACCTATACTTAAGATCACATACAATATAAAATAGTGATTTTAAAAAATGTCCTTTTGCTGTCTCGCATTTCACAGAAGTTTGCATATCACTGACATGTGATAATTACTTGTTACTTAAGCTTGCATATGCTACTTTGACACCAGCAGTCATGATCGTCTCAGTTCCTTGAGATACAACATCCTTGAGGTCGGTGTTCCCTGGAAGCTGTATTCCAAGCCAAAGCGGTTCATTCACGTAACGTTACAACCGTTTACACAGATTATCCTGAAAGTGTACATTTGTGATCTGGGCGACTCTTGATGTGGTCTTTAAAGGGCTCCTTTAGAAAGACATTCAGCACTGAGGGGCGTCAGCTCATCTAGCCCACAGAAGGATGACTAACTCCCTGTGGTATTTCTTTGCCTCCTTTATAGGTGATCTCTCTCAATATCCCAAGCTAGCCTTGACTGAGTTCATTTCAGTCTCTGCATCGGCTCCAGACATAACCTTCCCTTGGATTTGGGCTTGCACAGAATAAAAGGACAGTGAAGACACAGCTCCTGTGTGTGTGTGTGTGTTTATATTTGCATAGTGTTTTTAGAAAATTCTTTCATGGGCCTCATTCCTTCATTCCTTCATCACACTCATTCATTGACTCATTCACAACATTTCCATTCTGATACCACTGAGTGGATTCCCGCTGCCCTTGGGATAAAATCCAAGCTAGTCTCCCAGGCCTGCGGGTCTCAACATCACCTGAAGCCTGTCTGGGTTCCTCCTCTCCCTTCCCACTCTGTCCCAGTGGTCCCCCTGCACTGGTCATCAGCCTGCCCAGCGTGCCTGGGGCCCTGGCATCAGCTCTCCCCCTGCCAGGAATGCTGATCCCCCACTTCGGTACCTGGTGGGTCCCTCTCTTCCTCTCAGGTCTGTGTTCAGTGAGGCTGACGCTGCTTATCTTCCTAAAGAAGCAGCTTCCCATCACCATCACTCTTGATTGGGTCTTCCGGTTTGGTTCTCCTCTTGGCCCTTAGCATTATCTGGCAGGGTCTGGTTCAGCTGTCTGCTCACTTGCCTGTGGCCTGGGTCCTCCCCGTCGCATGAGCTCTGAAGGGGTGGGAACTCAGGACGAGGAAGAGCCCTCCCTGCAGCTCCTGGAAGACCTGAGCTGGCTGGCTTTGTGACACCAACCCCAGCAGAGCCTGGTGGTCACCATTGGGTGTATGCAGCCGTCGGGCAAGGCTCAAGTATTATTGGCCTAAGTTCACTCCAGGGGGAAGGGAGCTCAGAGAGGTCAGGTAACAAAACCAAGACCACACAGGGGATAAGCAGGGGAACTGGGAGTGAGCCCCGGCGTGCTCACAGCTTGCACTTGAGCATGTGAGATGCTGTCCTCTCTGCCCCTTCCCACTGACCTGCACTCACTGACATGCTTTACATCTGAAAAAATGACTTACATTAAGAAAATTAAAGTTTTAAGGGTCTAATCTTTTCCTATCCCCACCAAAGACATCAGCCTGGGAGAATCTCACGCAGGCCTTGTTTAACTTGATGGAAATAGGTAATGTGACAGCCCAGGTTCCCTTGTCGAAAGAAGAGGCAAAATGACTTCCTTTGCTTGGAGTCATGGGTGTAATAATCGGGCTAGAGAATCCATTTCAGCTGGAGAAGGGTGGGTGCTGATGAAGTTACGAGTCTGCTGCACCTTTTAAGATGAAATATTTAAACAAGTGGAACTTCGAGTGGGTGATGTATTAAGCTCTCCTGAGATGTAAATCACACGATGCCTAAGTGCCCTTTAACAAAGTCAATTACGTTACAGAAGCTTAATAGAGACCAGGGTCCCTTATCCTTAGAATCGCCCGTTTCTCCCTAGTACTTTTGCCAAGACAAAGACCTCTCTACAGAAGCAGAATATTATTTAAAACCCTTCAACATCGTTTTATAAAGTGGGTGAAATAAAAAAAAAAAATCTGAACAGAAACGTATACCTTATTGACGTTGCTGGTGAGGGGTAGCACTTTGGCAGGTACATGGCAGGAAACATCTCTGTATTCCTGAAATCACCTCTATTAGATTATGTAGATATGATCTATGAAAATACTCCCAAACTTAATCTGTTGAGACTTCGGAGAGTGTATAAGCAAATGCTTAGATTTGCATTAGAGTCTTGACTTTGAAATCCATTATTGTAAGTTCCTTGCTGACTTTGAGGGACAATCTTTAGCACAGGAGGGAGGCGGGAGGGGACACATTTGTGTTTAGAGGCTGACTGGCCCCCTGGATGGTTTTTTAAGGCCATTTAAATCTCTTCTGAAGGTCAATCCCATATTTTTCATTAGGGAATTAGTACCAGCCAAGCAAGGTGAGCCTGTGTCAAAACTGACTTCAGCCTGATGGCTTTCTGCAATCATTTTTAGAATATTTGTTTTATTATGTTTTTGTTCCATTTCATTTATTAAAAGAATTGAAATTTGTTGCATTTGCTTTTTTTTTAACCACTTCCTCTTTCTGAACCACTCTACTTGTATTCTCTGGCAGATGTATATATATTTTTTAAAGTCAAGCGTAGAGTAAAAAAGAACAGCAAAAAAAGAATGTCTGATAGCTTCTTAATGATACAGGTCTCTCTCTCTCTCCCTCCCTCCCTATTTATTAGGGGGTGGTGCACAAATTCTCTCCATTCACATTTTACTTTGTTTTATTCAATTATTACATATTTTAAACAAGATGACTTTTCTATGTCAGTAGTCAGCAAACTCTTTGTGTAAAATGCCAGATAATAAATGTTTTAGGCTTTATGGGGCTGTTCGGTCTCTGTCAAAACCACTCAACTCTGCCTTCTAAGCGTGGAAGCAGCTGTAGACAAAATGTAGATGAATAGGTGTGACTGTGTGCTAATCAAATTTTCTTTATGGACACTGAAATGTGAATTTCATATAATTTTCAGTTTTCCCCAAATATTATTATTCTTTTGATTTTTTTCAACCATTTAAAAATGTAGAAGTCATTCTTAGCTCTCACTCATGGAGAATTAGGCTGTGGGTAGGCTGGATGTGACCCTTGGACCATAGCTTGCTGGTCCTGCTCTATATAGGAGCTGAAGATAATTGCCTTTCCTTAAAAATTCAAGGTTGATATGAAGCTCTCAAGTAATTCTGTTTCAAAATGAAAATAGAGGAGGATTGTTGCAAGGGAAGCCTGGTCATTAGGAAACTATTTGGACTCAGATATGAATTGATTAATCCATCACCTATTTACTGAGCACCTGCTCTGTGTCTGATGCTCTACCTGGGGAGGACCATGGGATTGTAGAATGACCTGGGATTGTAATCACTGTCAAAGGCAGGGAGGGGCTTGCTGAATAATTTTTGTTATTCTGAAGACATTTTGGAAGCAATGTCAAAGCGATGTAAGAGTGTCTATTTTTTCTTAATTTAATCATCTGTCACTTCCCATATTCCAGTCACTGGAATGGAAAGGAGAAACTGCTCCTGAGAAATTTAAGCCTCTGTAAGTTTTGGACCTGGGCGTGGACTCAGCTGTTCCTAATTCATCCCTGGCCAGAGGTCACCGGGAGGGCTTGCAAACTCATCCCTGACAAATAACTTGGTTGACCTGGCAGTGTAAATTCATTTAGGTGGACATGTGACCCTCTAAAAAGAAAGTGCTGGTCATTATACCAGCAATTACCATCACTCACATGAGGCTATGCATACAACTAAACCCTAGAATAAATGAAACCAAGAACGTCCTATTACATCCAATCCCAAAGATTTGTCATCCTAACACTCTACGTGGACCTATTTGGGCTGAATTGGGCATGCTCACCTGTGACTTCGGAACAACAATTCAGCACACAGATCTTTAAGAGCCCTTGAGATGCTCCTATCCTTTGACCTTAATTAAATTTCTGGATAACTTTTCTACCTAGAGACCTGTAGTCGAAAGTTATATATAAATATATTTAATGCAGTAGTATTTGTAATATGAAATTTGTGAAAGCCACATACATTTCCAATAATAGCCAAATATGACAAATCATCATATACCCATATATTAGTGCCTACTAACATTTTTTTTCTAATAGGATGATTTAAAAAAATATTTATTGATAAAGTCAAGACTCCAGACAACCGTATTGAATTGTTGCAACCATAGAGACATAAAAGTGGGAAATTCTGGACAACATTAGCAATACCTTTCTGACAAGTGAGATCATAGGCTGTGTATTGAGTTGTGGCCCTTTGGAAAAATGAAATGTCAAAGTGAAGCTTCCTCTGTGCCTGTGTTTTCCCCCAGTGAAGTAGTTCCTGGTGAGGCCAACACAATGCCTGCCTGGAATGCAAAAGACACTATTAATAATTTTAACCAGTGAATAAATGAATAAATCCATGAACCAAATCTAGTTTAATGGGCCTTGGAGAATTCCATCATGGTCGCATGGTAGTTAGATGATCCAGCCCTGGAGTTGAGATCTCATTACCTGGGTGTCTTAGGAAACTTAAGGAACTTCCCTGAGGTTCAGTCTTTAAACACATTCATAAATGGGGACAGCACCTCCTTCTCAGGTGATGTGAAGATTAAAGGAGATGATTGATGCCGGTGATGTACCTGATCTGGGTCTGCATTTAACGGGTTCCCAATAAAGGTCAGCTTTAGTCCATATGTTATTGTGAAAGACATTGGCCCACTTAAAAATAAGTTCAAATATTTAACTGAGCAAAATAATTTCTTCATGACCATGTTGTTTAATTGTTTATATCTCACCCTTCAGCATTTTAACATTTACAATATCCTCCTTCTTTGGAGGCACTGTTCTGTATTTCTTTTTAATAAATTAAGTGTAATTTTTAAGATTAATAATGCCTCCATGGTTTCTACTAACATTAAAAAATTCCACGATATACACATTGGTTTTCATTTGGTCTATTTCTGAGCTTTCAATAATGTGTGTGTGTGTGTATGTGTGTGTGAGATGTGTTTCCCTGAAGGTCCAATAATTTCTTTTGTCTAACCTGGGTCAGTTTGTAAGGCAGGAAAACAGTATTTAAAATCCTATTAATGAAATTGTTGGATGCTTTCAGATACTTCCACAGCACACAGAGCACTTGCTGCATATGTTACATATTTTATCATTAATTTCTAGTGACTCATCAATACCAAGGGCTCTCAGACACCTTCCAGCTGAGTGCCTGAAGTGCTCACTGTGGTGGACGCCATCAGATCCTGACCTTCCCGGATGACTGCCCCCAGCCCATTATGGAAATCCCAGGCCCCTGGGAATGGTCCAGTCATGGATGGGCTTAAGATAATGAAAACCAATGGTTTCTGGCCAATGAAACCAGAGGGACATATCTAGGTCTTTTGGGAATTAAACATCCTCATTCCTCAGAGAAAGCCATGGAGACCTAGTTCCTCTTTGTCCACTAAATGTGAATGAGAAAGCCCCATGGCTGTTGGCAGCTACCCTGCCTTGATGGATATTGAAACAGGAAGACAGAGCCAATGGAAGGTAGCAGGAAAAGGGTTGGACCCAGTGACCAAGAACACTCCTTGTTAGTTAAGCCAGATACAGGCTTATTTTTGATCCTTGCAGTCCAAAGCACCTTCCCTCCCTCACTCGGCCTTGGCTAATCACCTGGGAAAATGGCTCATTGTACCTGTATGATAGGCAAGTGTAAGAACTAACTGCTGGGACAGTGCAAGGCCCAGTGTGGGCCCGAGAGCTTGGGGACGGCTCCTCCCACTCAACATTCTCCTTTGACCCATGAGTGAACAACAGATGGAGTGATTCCTTAGAAAATGGTCTGCAGAAAGATGTTTGGGAGCCTCGTCAAATTAAACTGTAAATATTTCCCATGTCCTGGGTAACCTATTTCTATCTTTTTCATAAAGATTAAACATGATTGGCTGTCTCATACAATGAGAGTTTTATTCTGATTCCTTTGATCTCCACTGAACTAAACTGAAATTCATGGGAAACAAAAAACCATACACAATTTTCAAATCCTATTTAGTTGTTTGAGGATATGATGTTAAAATGTCACTGGTATTTATTGGCGCTGGTTCTGAGTGTGTGTGTATATATGAAAAATAATTTTTGCTTGGAGAAAGAGAGAGAGAGAGAAAGGAGGAGGAGGAGGAGGTGGAGAAGGAGAAGGAGAAGGAGAAGAAGAAGAAGAGGAAGAAGGAGAAGGAGAAGAGGAAGAAGAAGGAGAAGGAGAAGGAGAAGAGGAAGAAGAAGAAAGGGAAGGGGGGGAACGGAGGAAAGGAAGGGGGTGAGGCAAGGAGGGAGAGGACCAGTATCTAAGTGTATTCAAGGAAAAGCAAGTCTCCCTTAAACCTCCAGCTACAAGTCTCTCAGATTCTAATCTATGGTGGTCCAGTGGTAAAGAGTCCGCCTTCCAATGCAGGGGACGCTTGTTCGATCCCTGGTCAAGGACCTAAGATCCCACATGCCGTGGGGCAACCGAGCTCGCGTGCTGCAACTACTGAGCTTGAGCGTCTCAATGAGAGAGCCTGTGTGCTGCAAACTACAGAGCCCACGTGCCCTGGAGCCTGCGCGGCACAACTAGAGAGAGAAAACCCACATGCCACAACTAGAGAGAAGCCTGCGTGCTGCAAGGGAAGATCCCGCATGCCATAGCTAAGACCCGACACAGCCAAAAATAAAATAAAATAAATAAATAAATAAATAAATAAATAAATAAATAAATAAATGTTTTAAAAAGTTATAAAGAAAAAAATCTCAATAACTGTCCCACTTAATGAATTAGGAAGCTCTTTATAGAGAGGCACCCTTTCTGAAAGCATCGGCAGGTCACTGTTATATTAAGTCCTCAAGTCTGGCTTTTAAAGATATCTGATGTTATTCAGGTCAGAAGCAGACCTTTATCAGAGGACTTCTACGTCGAGAGATAGTCAGGACAAGAAACAGAATTACAGCTGAATGCGGCATGCCGGACCTTCTCCCTTGAGTTCTTCTTAAGCACGAGGAACTAAGCGTTTCCCTCCTATGTAGAGTCCTCATGGAAATTTGCCTTCTCAAAGCCCTTATCTTGACATCTGAGGCCCTACCACTCTGAACTTGATCTGTCTTTCCCACTTTATCCCCCATCTCCACTCTCCACACACCCTGCTCCTCCATCAGGGTTATATGTCCCATCCCAGTGTCCATCCAGCCCAGGTCCAGCTCAGTTCTCCCAAGTACCCAGACTTCACCTGTCGGAAAGGTGCCCACTCTATTGAAGAGTTGCCAGGAGGACATACAGCCTTCTTTTTTAAAGTTTCTTTCATGGGTCTATCTTTAGTCCATTGCGACATTGTCTTTTCACTCCCTTTGGTGTGGGTACATGGAGTGGTGGTCAGAAAGGACAGGCTTGTCTAAGGTCAAGAGTCAAGGTCTCAAAGGGGGTGAAACTTGGGGTTGGAGTCTAGCCTGGGCATGTCTGGCTGGTGTGGCCCTGATGAGTCACTGTCACATCCACTCTGTGGATAACTCCCTAGAGGAAACGTCCCCCCTTTTCTGGGCCACGGTCCCCTGCCCTGACCATGTGACTGCCAGACTCTGTCCTGAGGGCTGTCCTTAGGTTCAGGGTCCTACCCAGAAGTTCCCCCCAGACAGACCCCGTTTGACTTTTGAACCCACATGGAAAGAATCACAATCAAAGACATCAGCAATCTAACCAGCTCAAGTAATAAAGATGACTCTCTTCTTGAACTTGCACCTCTTGAAAAATGCTGAAAATGATCCAACACACTTGCCCCCCAGTAGTTCTGAGGTTCCGTTTCTTCCCGTCCCTAATTCCATCATTCCCACACTGCTTCAGAGCCTGTGTTTTGTTGCTGGTACTGCAAAAGAGGCCACCTACCCTTTCCCCCCGCCCACAAGGCTTGCTTCTGCCTCCCCTTCCCCCTCTCTCCCTTCTTCTCCCCCATCAACCCATTCTTTTCTGTGAGAGTTCTTCATCAGAAAGCACTCTCCTGTGGTTTATCTCCTCCATCCATCAGCATCTCTGGGACTGTCTCAGTCTACTCCCTGATTCTAAATCACGAGTCCAAAATCCATGCTCCAGAAACAGGCACGGTAGGGAGTGGAAGGGAGGGTCCATCTGCCGGGAAGAGCAGCCCCCTCCGCACCGAGCAGTGAGGGGAGCGTGGGAGCTTCACACACCGGCCACCTCCCCTCTGCACAGTCCCGTAGAGTCAGCTATCACGGATGTTAAACAGTAGACACCTGCTAACTGTTGGCATCTCCTCCATAACCCCTCCTAAGTCTGGACAGTGTCCAAAACGGGAAAAGCAGAGATCTTAAAGGGATGACAAGGGAGGAGCCCATTTATAAGAGAATGCTGACTTCTTTAGATCAGGAACTCGGGGCAGCTGACTATCCATCATGCTGGCCTAGAAAGAGCATGTGAGACTCTAGGGGAGAGTTTCCACTCGTCTCAAGAGTGTTCATCTCGTTTTCGTTGGCTCATGTGAATTACGCTTCGACTACACGTCTTATCCTTATTCGTGGCAAGCATTCCGAGAGAGAAGACCTGAGCTATCTTGGGGTTCGGATGTTGCCAGATTCAGGGACTGCTCATGTCTGGACTGTGAAAAGGCCCTAACAGGTGTGCAGTTCCGAGCAGGTTGAACTGGTCTCCACATCAGAAGAATGGTGATGTAGAAAGGACCAGAGCCTTAGCGGCGGGAGTCCCGAATCCAAGTGCAGACACCTCTCACCTGTGTGAAATCCCACACCATCTTCAAGTCTTATTTTTCTCATGTGTTAAAAGTCCACGGGAGAAAGGCCAATGGTTTCTGGAACATCACCCATCTGGGCAACAACCTCACAATTGTTCACACTCAGCCCAGCACCCAGCTCAGAGAATGCAGTTCCAACATCCCCCCTGAATGAATGCCCGGACGGAGGCTTCACTCATTTCCTGAAAAATATACTCTGGCTTAACAGGAATTTTAAAAGCACCACCTCCATGGCTATAATTATAAGACATGATGTCCACATCAGTTAAGCCAGAGGAGGAAGCCGGGTTATCTGCAACCCAGTGGTTACCGAGGGGGTCCACCGTCCCCTCCCTCTGGATGTGACAGCAGTATCCATTCCCTGTCAGACCAGATCCCTAGGAAGCGCCATTCGTAATCGTCCCCTCTATTGATCCTGGTCGGTGGGTATTGGCAGCTTAAAAACATTATGCTTTAATTGGGGACCAGATAGATGGCGTTTTAAGGTTTTAAGTTTTGCTTTGTGCCATGCGATGGATTATTTGAGAGTTCGCTCAACACCAGGAGGACAAAGATTAATGTGTTGTCCTTTTCTTGGGGTGACCCAGGGTGCAAATGTAGCTTGGGCTAAAGTGACTGAAAATCTTTTGCTATCACAGGGCTGAAAAGGTTGACTATGAATTCATTAGTGTTATCTTTGTTGAGGGTATAAAAGCTACGCATTAAACAGCTTCAGTGGAAAACACATTTTCTCCAGGCTATACACGCCTCAAGGGACTGGAGAAAAAAATAGGGGTCTCCAGGCCGGGTTGAGGGTGTAACAATTTATGGGGCATGAACCCAGGCCTCTCAGAAGCTGTTGTTTCCATGTTTTTGCAGAGGAAGAGGATAATAATAACAGCAGTTAGCTGGGGACAAGATGCCTGGGAGGATTGGACGGAGTCTCTGCAAAGGGTTTCGTAAACTGGGAACCTGAGAATAAAAACATAAGAGCTATTTATTGCGGAGTATTTACTAGGGGCCTGGCCCTGGCCTGGGACATGATGTACATTATCGCACATTAATGGTCGGGGCAAGTGACAACCCTCTGAGTTGTTATGTCATCCCTATTCTAGAGGTGAGGAAACTGAAGCCCAGAGAGATTAAGTCATTTGCTCAAGGTAACACAGCGATGGTCTCTCCCTGAAGCCTTGGGTCTTGTCCCCATCTATTTTATGCTCTAAAAGTGCAATCATCATGGTCCACATTGGTATCTCATTGGTGTATCCATCCTTCTCCTCATCACCACCATTGAATAATTTCCAGGGCTACCCTAACGAAGTACCACAAACTGAGCAACTTAAACAACAGAAAGTTATTGCCTCAGAATTCTGGAGACTACAAGTCAGAGATCAATATGTCAGCAGGGTAGGTGCTTCTGAGGGCTGTGAGTTGTGGAATCTGTTCCAGGCCTCTCCCCAAGCTTCCGGTGGGGAGACACTCTTCGGTGTTCATTGGTTTGTAGAGTCATCATCCTGGTTTTTGCTTTTACCTCCACATGATGTTCTCCTTGTGTGTCTGTGTCTAAATGTTCCCTTTTTATAAGGACATTGGTCTTATTGGATTAGGGCCCACCCTAATGATCTCATCTTAACTTAGTAATGTATAAAAGGGAGGAGAGGGATAAATTAGTAGTTCGAGATTAAAATATACACACTACTATATATAAAATAGATAACCAACAAGATCCTACTGTATAGCACAGGGAAATATACTCAACATCTTGTAATAACCTATAATGAAAGAGAATGTAAAAAAGGAATGTGTATATATATATATATATATATATATATATATATACACACACACACACATATATATGTAACGGAATCACTTTGCTATACACCTGAAACTAACATTTCATAACATTGTAAATCAACTATATGTCAATAAAAATTTTTAAAAACTGAAAAAAAATATACCAAAGACCCTATTTCCAAATAAGGTCACATTCTGAGATACTGGGGGTTAGGACTCCAACATATCTTTTGGTTTTTGCAGGGGTGGGGGGCAATTCAACCCATAACAATCATCACTATTTAGTTGATAAGAAGTAAATATGGTAAGTCATTGCACCTGTCTTATTCTGCTCAGGATTCTATAAAAAATTACACTAGACTGGGTGGTTTAAACAGTCAACATTTATTTCTCATAGTTCTGGTGGCTGGAAAGCCCAAGATCAAGGTGCCAGCAGATTCTGTTCATGATGGGGGCCCTCTTCCAAGATGCAGATGTCTGCCTTCTCCCTGTATCTTTACCTGGTGGAACTCTCTTTGTCTTCTTATGAGGACACTAATCCCATCATGGGGCCTCATCCTCACCACCTTGCCTAAATCTAACTACTTCCCAGAGGCCCCAGTTGTAAATATCACTTTGGGGGGGATACAAACATTCAGTTTGTAACAGTCTCAAAAGATTTAACTTCACCTTCCCAGAGAACCAGTTATACCAGTGTAATAAGATCAATTAATTTGGCATGGAGTGTTCAGAAAACTATGTAACTATTCACCTTGGTTGATCAGTTTTCAACCAATAAAACTGACACATAGCCACCATCAGGGACTGACCTTTTTTGGTTGGCATTTGACCTTTCTCAACTCCTAGGGGCATCTCTAAAGATGTCATATTGGATGCTGAATAAACAGTAAATGCTCTAGGACAGGGGTCCCCAACCCCTGGGCTGCGGACTGGTAATGGTCCGTGGCATGTTGGGGACCGTGCCTCAAAGCAGGAGGTGAGCGGCGGGTCACATTACCACCTTAACCATCCCCTACCCATCACTCACATCACTGCCTGAACCATTGCTCACATTACTGCCTGAACTCCACCCCCGTCCACCTCCTGTCTGTGGAAAAATTGTCTTCGACAAAACTGGTCCCCAGTGCCAAAAAGTTGGGGACCACACTGCTCTAGGACACTCTCACAGAGCCAAGGTCAAGTATGTAGATTCTGAGAATTTGTGGGTGACCTCAGCTTAAAAAACCATTTCCCTGACTCACAATCCCTAGCATCCTATTTCTTTCCCCAAAGAGTCTTGCAAGATCTAGAGAAACACCTGCCTGGTTCAGCTTCCCCAGTTCTCCAAGTTTTCTTGGCATCCACTGAGTCTTGCAAGAGCGGGAGAATTCTCTCTGACTTCTCAGTCAGCACAGGCCCTCACGTCCTCACAGCCTCTGATCACGCCAACTTCCTGCTTATCAGGGAACCTCACCAAGCTTATCAGGGAACCTCACCAAGTTCAAGGTTGTCCTTGGGGCACGAAGCTCACCAGAACCTCTCTAAGGGCACCAGAAGAAGCCGACCTTGATTGTATGTTGTGAATGGTCACCATCTTGTTTCTCTTTCCCACCTCTCTCTGTTGTGACCTTGGGTCCCCTGCCTTCACCATGAACCCCTCGGTATGGTCCTGCTAACAGAGGCATGCTCCTCAGACACATTTGTGTGAACTCAAAAGACTTGGCACTTTGGCATCTTCTGAAACCTTCCCTTGCAGTGCCTGCTGCTTTGCCCCTGTGGTGGATAAGACCTACACAAAAATCAACAAAGAAGAGGGGGTTGAGATAGAAGTCATTTTCCAGAATGCAAACCTTGTGCTTCGAGAAACAGCTAAGCATAACAAGTTATTTATTCATGATTATCTGTAGTCATGGCTTGTTTCTACCCTCTCAGAGTTTATATGACATTTATATAATGTGCATAATATAATTATATATTTACATTAATTTCTCTTGTTTGTATTCATATATTTATTGTGAGCCCTGCAATATGCATCTGATTAATTTAAAAATAACATTCGTGGAAATCCTTTTGCAACAGGAAGCTCTGTCAGACATTCCACATTAGATTATTCTCATCCTTTTTCATAACTTCTAAGGGGCTGATAAGCTCCATCCATTTGGAAACTGTCTGTTAGAGCTGAAAGGTCACTTACAGATTCTTCAGGGCAGACTTTTTATTTCAGAGACAGGGCAAATGAGGCCCCAAGAAGAGAATAGATTCTCTCATGGTGTGTTGGAAGTCAGGTCTCATGGTCTCCAGTGCAGCCCAGATACATACATGTGCACCTCCACCTGCGGCGTTCATGGCCAAAGGCTTGTTTTAACACAAGCACAGTCTATGAGTCTCTGTGTAGACATTCCATGGTCACTCATGTTTCTGCATCAACTTTATGTTATAGAATTCTTTCCAATCTGGTTCATCCATTGTTGCACAGTCCAACTATATCATCATCATCACCACCACCATCATCATCATCATCACTGTCACCATAATTATCATCACCATCAGCAGCATCATCATCACTGTCACCATAATCATCACCATCACCATCATCATCATCATCACTGTCACCATAATCATCATCACCATCACCATCACCATCATCACCATCATCATCATCATCATCACCATCATCACCAAAACCATCATCATCACCACCATCATCATCATCACCATCACCAGCACCAGCACCATCACCATCATCACCATCATCACTGTCACCATAATCATCACCATCACCATTATCATCATCATCATCACCATCATCACCATCACCATCATCACCAAAACCATCATCATCACCACCATCATCATCATCACCATCACCAGCACCAGCAACATCACCATCATCACCATCATCACTGTCACCATAATCATCACCATCACCATCATCATCATCACTGTCACCATCATCATCATCACCATCACCATCACCAGCACCATCATCATCATCAAAAGGACTTTATTAAGGGACTATGGGCAACGAGAAATGAAAAGAATATGGTCAAGAAAAGGTGCATGTGTCATGAGAATCAGGGAGTAAGGATCTCATGTGTCTCTTGGTTTGGTTTATCAGGACACATCACTGAGGCTCCCCCTCTGTGGTCTAACTTGTCTGCCACTTTCTTTCCCGCCTGATGCTCCTCCACACTGAGCTGCAGGCTTTCAAGGCTGAAGGAGGAGGAGCAAGAGAGAGATGGAGTCAGAACCTGGCTCTCTGAATATAATTGATTTCAATTTACAGATTAACTTCCTTAGCACTGTGAAATCTTTGTAACAGAGATGTCCCTGTCAAACATTTACACAATTATACTCATGACCACCAGCACCACCAGCGCCTCTCAGGGGCCTTCCATTGGAATTCTGAGAATCTTAAGCCTTATTCATGAAAAACAGTTAAACAACACCTCTCCTTTTTTATTGAAGTATAGTTGATTTACCATGTTGTGTTAGTTTCAGGTGTACAGCAAAGTGATTCAGTTATACATATATGTATATATATTCTTTTTCAGATTCTTTTATATTATAGGTTATTACAAGATATTGAGTATAGTTCCCTGTGCTATACAGTAGGTCCTGTTGTTTAACTCTTTTATATATAGTATTGTGTTATCTGTTAATCCCAAACTCCTAATTTATCACTTCCCGCCCCCTTCCCCTTTGGTAAATGTAAGTTTGTTTTCTATTAAAACATTTTATATGCTGTGCTCTGTGCTGGTTTAACCCTCTTGATTTACAGACTGGGACATCTTGAGGGCAGGAACTTGGCTGACCTGGTCTCACTTGTTGTTGAAGCCGCCATTGGTGTCCTAACAAGGAACCTCGCAAACTGTATCCCCCTGATGAGAGTTTATAGATTGAATTCCAGCTGAGAAGGGTGAAGTTCAGAGAGGTGAAGAGGCTGACCAAGGCCACACCGCATGTTACTGCGGAAGTGGCAACAGAGTTTGGACTGTTCCATGCCCACCCAGAATGGGTCAAGACAGCACCATGTCTGTAGCAGATAAAGAAACCACATCTCGTACTTTTCTTTTTTTTTCTGCATTTCAAACTTAATTCTTATTTGACTACTGAATGTGGTTTTTTGGTATCAGAACTAGACTATAAACTCTCAGGAGGCAGAGCCATGACTTGCACTGCTGTGTTCCTGCAGGAGAAGGAGAACATAGTAGGAACTCCGTGCCCATTTGAAGAAGGATCTTTCTTCAGGTCTAGAATCAGACCGTCTTGACTCAGATCCTGGTTTCATCACTCATGAGTCCTGTGAACAAGCTGCTCAGACTCTCAAAGCCTCAACTTAATCATCTGTAAAACGGGGAGAATAGTATCTCCCTTGTAGGGTTTTTGTAGGGATTTAACGAAGCACCCAACGCATTGTCATGTGGTCAACATTAAGAAAAATTAACTCCTCTTATTTTTTCTGGTGTTATTAATACTATGATTTCCCATTTGAAATGGGAAAATGGCTGAAAATTTTATTCTCCATGTCTCCTCTCCACTATTTAAAGGTGATTCAAGGTTTATACCCCTTCATCTAACTAAGCTTTACATTTGGATACAGTCAATTATCAGAGATCTATTATTAGCCTATTATAATCTTACCTTTAGGATAAGCATATCCCAAATGAGCTTATTTAAGACCATTCTTCAGTTACTTTCAGTTATTCAATAACTAACTTCCATGGTGTGCCAGGCACTGGGTTAGGTCTGGGCTCTCAGAGATGGAGGAGTGAGCTGAGGGCTTGAACCAGGGAGGTTCAAGGCCACTTGGGATGGCAAGGGTGGGGTGTACCAACTTAGCCCTCCCACTTGGGGGCTCTACTTCCTCTTAGTCTAAAATTTTTTTTTATTAGACCAAACACATGACTCACCCATTGCAAATTACTCTCTTCCTTATGCTGTTTCTACACTGAAGACCCCCCTCTAGCCCCAGAGGGAAGGGAGAGAGTGAAGAGATGTGAGTAACAAAGGTGGAGGTGTTTATTCCTCCTTCTCTAACCAGGACGACTGGCTGACAGACTTGTCCAATGGGACCCCGTGATAGAAGAGAAACAGCAAAGAACCTGAAAAAACAAACGGGAAAGCCAGCCTTCGTGGGGCACTGTAAAACCTCATTTTGTTCTAAGAGCTGGAGGAAGAGAAGGGGATATGATCTACACCAATACTTTCCATAATATGTAGAATGAAAATCAAAATAATGAGCATTGTTAAGCTCCCACTATGAGCCACTAACTGTGTTCTAAGTTCTTTATACTTATTCTCAGTTATCTCTTAAATCTTCTAAAGTTTGTACTGTTACTGTGCCCATTTCACAGGTGGAGAAATCGAGGCTTCGAGAAGTTAAGTGATTTAAGCTTGGAAGTGGTAGAGCCAGGATTTGAACCCCAGCATTCTGGCTCCAGAACCTGCAGTCCACACCTCTCCCAGGACCCTAGGTTGGGGTTTCCTCAGCTGGGGTCAGGGCTTCATTGACCAGGCCACAGTTGGGGAGTACACCACAGAACAATCTGCATAAGATACAAGAGGTTCTTAAAGCCCATTTGTTAAGAGGGAGGAACACAGGTGTGTTCTTCATTCACCTTAGGAGTGGACTACAAAGAAGAATTCTTATGTCATTGCCTTTTGGTGTTTGGTATTTAGTCACATGCTAAGGTCTCCACGGTGGGAGAAGGGGGGGTGAGGGGGAGAGTCTAAGTCTCTGGTCTGGAGATTTTCTTGCTGCCCAGGGCATCTGGAAGAGTTCACAGGTGCACCATTTGAATTCCCAAGAGTTTTTCACAACCACAGTGAACTGACAGACATTTATAGATGTAAATTTTCATACATAGGGGATAAAAATACAGACTAAGATGATAAACATAGGTTTATAGACTAAGGGCTGTGTGATTGCATCAGGTAAAAAGTACTTAATTGTTTCCGGAGATAAAAAGGGGCAGTGTGATCAGGAAATATGCCACAGGTGGCGGGTCACTTGAGTTAGGGTTTTAAGGGATGAATGGGAGTTTGCCAAGCAGAGAATATGGCAAGAGGGATACCCTCCAAGCTGGGAGAATGTCCCAAGCTGATGCTGCAGTGCGTTCTCTAATGTACTAAGATCCTACATTGTTTTATTCTTCTTTCTTTTTAATGAAGTACTTTCATAAAATGGCCTGTGGAAATTAAAGTGAGTGCTCTGAAAATCCAAAACATTTCTATCCTTAAGTTCCCTACTTGGTCCTTGAAACAGAATCTCTTTTTAGGAACACAAAGAAGCCAATTCTAATCGATTTAGAATTTCCCAACTGCAGATGGGGAATGGAGATTAAAAAGTGGAAAATGAAATTTGAAGAAATTGGGTATCTTCAGCACTGCATTCTCCTAAAAGTTATGGCATGTGAGGGTTTGTTCCCAGAACTGAGGCCACATCATGTGTGAATATTCAAGGCTCCATATTTAGCATGATGGGTGCAGAGGCAGCTGTGTGGAGCTGACTTGAAACACTACAGCTTTAGAGAGTTTTGGAGGCTTTAGACCCATGGTCCTGCTTATCGGAGGCCCCGGATGTGCTGAGAAGAGAGTGTTGTAAAGGGAAATGGCCTCTAAGCTCAGTAACACTGGAGTAGAGGCTCACTTCCAGACTTGCCCACAGAACTTTCCAGAACATTCCTTAGGTTCAAGTGAGAAAAAGCCCTGTTTTTGCCATTGGCATCTGTGAGTGGCATTTCCTGCCACTACCCCTCAGCACAAGGGATATTCTGAATCTAGCTCCTGGGCTCCATCCTCGCTGCAGGCCCAGGCCTGCCCTGGATCACCTCTGCGTCTAGCCTTCTTCCCAGTACTGAGTGGAAGGCACTGGAAGGCCTGCAGAAAGAGGTTTATGGACACATGACCAGGGGAAGGGCTGCAGATGGGAGGGGGGGCCCACGTGGATTTCCACTTCTGGCTGGAAAACTACAGCTTCTGGGGATGTTCAAAACCTGAGGGAGGGAGGCTCTGGTTGCCCTCGGTTACCTGGCGGGTCTCCAGGCCGGCCTGAAAGGTGGTTCATGCCAAATGCTCCTGGCATCGCCCAGTGTTTGCATTAGGACTGCCAAATCCCTTTGGTGCTTGATTATCACGTCAACCCCTGGGCATCAGCCGGCCTCAGTGTCTCCAGGAGATAGAGGATGAGCACGTGGGGCCCATCTCCCCGTGTGGTCCTGCTCATGGGACTTGCCCCCTTGCTGCATCCCCAGGGACTTGCAGAAGGGCCCTTATTCTGACCTCCCCAAAGCGGGTCCAGACGGGCTTGGGATTTCTGTGTGATTGTCCAGGACATGTGGCTACAGAAATCTCCTCACTGTTGTTGCTTTCCTCATGGGTGACCTTGTATCAGCTCAGCCGCAGCCTGGTCCCCATCTGTCTCCTCCGCCGACATTGGTTTCCTGGACCCCTGGCTGCACTGGGCCTGGGCCTGGAGGATTATAGCCATTCACAGAAAATAGCCCCCCAAGCTCAGACCCCTGATACCAGCAGGGGTGAGGTGGGTGGCACTGGTTCAGAAAGAAAGTGGACGTGGACGTTGAAAACATCCAACGTGTCCTTTAAGCCAAATTCCACCTGGTGCGTGGAAATAGGTGTGGCCGGTCCCTCTGTGGAATCGTCTCTGAGATGTTACTATGGCTTTCCCAACACAGCTGGCCTGCTCACCACCCTCACGCGGGCTGGTCCCTGGTCTGGAATCCTTTCTCCACCTTATTCTCCACCCTGGACCCTTCTAATAGCCACACGGCCCTTCCTCATAGAATCCCATGTGACTTAGGGCAAGGGTCCTCCAACTAAAAGATCAGTAAATTCCAGAACTCTTCTGTGATTTTTTTCTTTCTCATCCATGAATGGGGGTGATAATAATACCTCACATTCCATGTCATTATTGTGAAGTTTAATCACATTCATACACTTGAAGGACCAGGAATGGGACTTCTGGTTAAAGACAGTGGAGTGACCCCAGATACTATGCTTCTCTTCCTCCTCAAATCCACTCAAAAGGCCATCAATGGCCATCTGAATAGACATAGACCCACACGGGCCCATGAGATGAGGGACAGAAAACAGCATCGTGTGTGGGAGCAGGAGAACAGATAGGTGCATGATGATATTTTTTGCAGCTCTGAGGAAGCACGATGCTAGTGGTTGTTGGGAAAAGCCAAGAGCAGTCCTGTTTAGGCTGCAGAATCCCCAAAGACCTCAGGGATTAGGGGGACCACCTCTGGAAGGGAAGGATGACAAGAAACTGAAACCAGAGAGTCTGTTGGAGGATGAAGGAATGACTTCAGAGGCTGGTAGAGGCGCTTTCTGCGGTCTTTGAGAAAGATGAGCAGAGCAGCCAGAGGTGGAGGAACAAGGAGACACGGTAAAGAAAAGGGGAAGTAAGTGAGATTTTCGGTACAGAGCATGAGAGCCCCAGCTCCGGGACTCTGCCTGCCCTCGAAGGGGAGTTTGGAGGACTCTTTTCTGGGGAATCTGACGCTCCAGAGAGACCTGAAGATACTGACGTGGGGGATTCCCTGAGGGAATTATCCAGCCAGACGTCCAGGAGCGGAGCTTTCAGTGCAATCTGGGGCACAGCTTTTCAGAGTGAGCACATAGCCAGGCCTTTGAGGAAAGAATGGGATGTGAAAGACGGCCAGCTGAGAAAGGGCCTGATGTGAAAAGCAGACACCTTCAGAATTTGTGCCTCTGTCCCTGTGGCCTTAGAGTCTGTGTGGCTCGTGAACCTGGTCCCCAAGGGCAGATGTTTCCAAGAGGGATGCAGGGAGGCCTCCACGGAGCTGGCAGCCATGACGACCAGCTGGTTACTTTCAGACCTTCACCCAGGAGATCAGCGATCGGTGCTCTTCCAAACGTCGACCACAACAAAATTCCCTGTTTGCTTCTAATTACAGAAAACATATACAGACAATAAAAATCTCTCAGAACCCCAACAGTGATGACATTTTAGTGGATTTCCTGTCAATCTGTTTTCTGTGCATGTGTCTATATTTCTTTTAACCCACATATGGATCATAATGTACTTACTATCATAGAAACACCCTCAATGAGTAACACATCATTAATACTTTCCAGTGCCATTAAATACTCTTCTACAATTTGACTTTATTTTAATGGCAGCATGTTATTTCATTATATGAATGGGCTCTGATACGCTTTTATAGTAGTTTTCCAGAATTGCGTAGATAATACAGGCTTAATGTTAGACATTTGGAAAACGCAATCACAAAAAGAAAAGTAATTTATGTTATTATTAAATAATATTAATAATATTAATTTAAATAATATTAAATATTAATAATTAAATATATTATTTTAAAATAATATATAGTATATATATTATTTATCCAGTGACCTTGGCTAATATTTTGGTATATTGAAAAACATGTAGCGTTTCAAAGATTGTATGCTATTGTATATACTGTTTTATAGGCTTTAAACCAATATATCATAGACATTTTCCCATAAAAATAAACTGTCTTTCACAAAAAGATTTTAATGACTGCATAGTATTCCACATTACAGATGTACATAATTTATCAGCCATTGCACATCAGGCAATGAAATTGATTCCAAAATTTCACTATTATAAATTATTCCATTATAGACATCCTTGAATATATATCTTAGGTTACATTTCTGAATATTTCTAATAAGATAAATTACTAGAAGAGGATTTTTGAGGGGGGAGGAAGAGTATTATTGTATTAGTTTTCTACAGCTGCTGTAACAAATTACCATAAGTTTAGTGCCTTAAAACAACATAAATGTATTATGTTATAGTTGGGAAGATCAGATGTTTAAAATGGGTCTCATTGGGCTAAAATCAGGGTGTGGCAGGGCTATGTCGCTGCCGAAGGCTCTAGGGGAGAATTCACTTTCGTGGCTTTTCTAGCTTCTTCTAGAGGCTGCCTGCCTTCTTCCAAACCAGCAGCGACTGGCCCTGTCCTTCTCAGACATGGCTCCATCTGCCCCCTGCTTCCACATTTAAGGACCCTGGGATCACGTCGCCCCCCCCCCACCATAGGCTAATCCAGCATAATCTCCTTATTTTAAAGTCAGTTGATTAGCAACCTTAATTCCCCTTTGCGTATAATATAACCTATTCACAGGTTCTGGAGATTAGAATGTGGGCAACTTTGGATGGCTATTACTCTGTTTACCATAGGCATGAACATAAAAATGAAGGTTTGAGTAAAAATTGGCCTCCAAAAATCATGTGATGATTTACAATCTCCGTAGCAGCACATATAATTGTCTATTCACCCCCCTTCACACCAATATTGAGTGTTACTATATAAAAAAAAAAAAATCACTGCCAATTTGAACAACTGAAACTTAGTTTCTCCCTGCTTTAACTCTTATTTCTTTGATGATGTGATATGTATCATTTGTTTTTTCCCAAAAGGTTATTGGTCATTTAGATTTCTCCTTTCATAAATTGCCTGTTCGTGTCATTGGCTCATTTTTCTATGTGTGTGGGCTCTTTTTCCATTAAATCACTTAAATCACTTAATCCTTTATTTATATCTGTGTCAAGTACATTTTGTCCTGGTTAGAGATTACTCTTTAATTTTCTTCTTGTATTTGATATCCAGAACCTTAAAAAATTTCCACATAGATTATATCAGTACTTTCTCCTATGGCTTCTTCGTTGGTTTTATGAATTAAAAAAATAATAATAATAATGGATAATAAGATTTTTCTCACCTCTGTTTCCATAAATATTTACCAATGTTTTTGTAATTTCCATTTATACATTTTAGAATTTATTTTGGTTATAGCAAAAAGTGAAGTATCCTCCCACTTGTCCTTTTTCCAATGACTCTGATCATGTGCATTGAGTCTCTTGATGTTACACCCTATGTAGCACCTGATTTGGGTATATAGCCTTGTAATTTTTTTTTTTTTTTTAATCACAAAGGTGAAGCTTCTGCTGCCAAGATCTTATTGCCATTTTAACACAGGTGTTGCTGTCCTCCGGGCTTCTGGGGCCAAGAAGTGTAATCCATACAATAGAAATCAGGTGCAGCCATCCAGATACCAAAGGCTCTGATGCCAGCATTGTGAGGCCACGGGCTGCTGTGGGACCATTAAGCTCTTTTTGGAAGCTGCCAGTTGTTTGTTTCCAGGTTCTACCCTCGTTGGGACAGCCGGGGGAGGCAGCCTTGTCTTTCTGAGCATGTGTAGGGTGTGCTCTTGGAGAACACACAACACGGGCATAAGGGCAAGATGCCATCACTGCCTTTGGTACTCACCACATCCACACTGCTTTCATTCTGGGGGGGGGGCGGCAGAATGAAGGGAGGAACGAGAGAGACCTCTGTGGGCTCAGCTGCTGTCCGGCGCCCCCGACGCTGCACCCAGAGGTCCCTGCCTTGTCCTGGTTACCATGCCTGGTGTCGCAACCCACGCCCAGACAAGATGCTTTCCCAGAGGCTCGGGCTCCTTCCTTTCGTTCATTCACGTACCCATTCTGTGCATTTTTATAGGCAGGGGAATCATGGAGAGTAAACTGGGGAAGGCCCCTGGCTACGTGGAACTTAGGAAACTGAGAAGAGAAAATAGAGATCAAAAAAGAAAGAAGCCAGGAAACAGTGGCACATTGTGATGAATGCTTTGGAGAATTCAAGCGGGATGTTGGCACGGAGAAGCCGGGGCTTGGAGAGAACCTTCTTCCGGTGGCAGCTGCGGGAAGGCCCCTTTCCCGTGTTATCTGCTCCTGCCCAGCTGGTACCCAGTGAGTGATGGCATCCTCTGAGTTCCTCAAACACAACCAGGCGCTTCCTTTCTGGCCTCTGCCTGGAACGTTCTTCCCAGGTTCTAGGCCCGGCTGCTTCCAGGTTGCAGTTCAGGCCTCGGTTCAAATGTGAATCCCTGCAGTAAACCTCTGTGAAGGCGCCTACTATAGAAGGCTGCTCCCCTATCTCCCGAAGGAGCGTTCCTCTCCGGCGCGCCATCAGTTTATTTCATTCGGAGAACTCATCTCACTGAAGGGATCTCCAACGGTGATTTATTTACGGGGTTATGGTCTGTCTACCCACTAGGCTCAGAAGCTCCATGTGGGCCAGGGCTACGCCTGTCTTGTTTACCACCGTGACCTCGGCAACTAGCTTAAGGCCTGACCGTAGCAGATGCTTAGTAAATATTTGTTGAGTGAATGAAAGGACAAAGGGGCTGTGGAGGGAGTAAAATGAGTCACAAGGGGCCTAGAGGTTTCGATCCATCAGATCTAGATGGGGGTATTGCCTCCTCATCCTCACCTTTCCCTGGAAGACTCCACACCCACCCCATGGCTGGGGCAGGAAGGGGCCACCTTCTCTGCCCCTTCCCTAGGGCTGGCAGGTCCCGTCCACTGGGCATTTGGGAAGCAGACGAGGAAACACTGACGCCGTTAGCGATCGGGAGCCCCGCTGTGTGGGACCAGGACGTTGCTGGGCCCACAGCAGGCTAGAGCCAGGCCCACTGATGCTACAGGGGCGCAGGAGCCAAGAGGCCAGGAGAGGGAGCTGCTTCCGAGGGAGGGAGGAAGACAAGAGCAGAGAGGAGCAGGGTGGAGAACTGGGGAGGTGTGCAGGGCAGGAGGTCGTAAGTCCCAGGAGAGAGGGAGACAGGGAGGGAGCGGGGTGGCGCGACTGCCTGACCGCACTCTCGTCCGTGGGGAGAGCGCGGCTCTGAAGCCACAGTTAGTTTTGAATCCTGGCTCCACCCCGTTCACTGCAGGACTTTGGGAAAATTCCTCAACCTCTCTGAGAGTCAGCTCCCTCATCTGTGTAATGAGGTGTTCCTCACAGGGCCTCGGGGAGCGTTACAACACGCGGTGGGATGGGCCAGCATCAGTTCCCACCCTGGCCCCGCCTCTGCTTTGGGAGGATGCGGGGTGGGGTGGGGGTGTGGACCCAGGAGGTGTACTGAGTGCAGAGCTGCTCCTGAGAGCCAAGGTACCAACCTCGGGAGAGCCCAGGACCTTGCCCGAGGGAGTTTGCACACAGCCATGTGTGGAGACCATTTACAGAACGACTCCCTCTGGCCGAGCCTGTGGGCCATGTCAGACCCGCCTGCAGCGCCGTGAGATTCACCAGCAGGAGCTTGGCCAAGCCCATGCCCCGGGTGGATCTCGGCCTCCAAACCGCTCACAGGGGGCCATGAGTAAGTGCCCAGCCACGCAGAAGTCTGCTGTGCGAGGCTGGACAAAGCCAGGCTGACATCCAGCTGTGGGGCTCCCCTGGGCCAGTCCATCTGGCCCCTGGAGACCGCCTTACTCTGGAAAATTCTGCACGGCCATGAGTGTCCCTCTGTCCAGTGAGGGATACAGCCTCATCCAGCTTCCCCCTTGTGGAGAACTTAGCCTTTGAAAAATGGAGAGAGAGAGAGAGAGGGAGAGAGGGAGAGAAAGGGCAGAAGGCAGGAAAGCTGGGGCTGAAGCAGCTTGCATATTGCATATTTTAAGGAATTTTAGGGACTTCCCTAGTGGTCCAGTGGTAAAGAATCCACCTTACAATGCAGGGGACACAGGTTCCATCCCTGGTCAGAGAACTAAGATCCCACATGCCGTGGGGCAACTAAGCCCGTGTGCCACAACTACTGAGCCCACGCACCCTGGAGCCTGAGTGCCACAACTAGAGAGAGAAAACCCGCAGGCCACAACTAGAGAGACACCTGTGCGCCGCAACGATAGATCCCGCGTGCTGCAGCAGCCAAAAATGAATAAAATAAATAAATAATAAATAAATCTTTTTTTTAAAAAAAGGCATTCTAGGTCATTCTGTCTGGCTCAATACAGAGTATTCATTGGATCATGTTGTCCCAGACTGAATCTAATTGGACTGAACAGCTTGGTCTCCAGGGCCCCATTCTTTGTTCACTGGAGGTCCTAGGGGCAGGTGACACTTGCCTTCCTACACAGAATCAGACAATTATAGAATCTCAGGGTTTCAAGTGACCTCATAAGTCATCGAATGTAGACTCTTCCCCCACCTCACCTGGTACTTAGAGATGAGTCACAATCATGACCCAATCTGCTTTTGATCTCCTCTAGGGACCGGGTGCTCACTACCCCTTAAGGCAGCTCATTTGACAAACATTACCTGGCAATTTACTTGGAAGTTTCTCCTTTACACGGAAGCAGGATCTCTTCCCTCGAAACATCAACGATTTGGGTCCTTTCTCCTCCAGACCCAGAATTCCCTGCTCCTTTGGCTGCTGGGTTCTGACAAGGCCCAGGAATCCCCCTGCCACCCCAACTGTCTCCTTCTGCACGGCCTGGCCAACTGGCTGCTGCCTCAGTCAGGATGGGCTCAGCCGGGCTGCACAACAGCTAACCCCAAAGCCTCCATGTTTTACAGAAACAAAGACTGATTTCCACTCGGGCTGAACATCCAGGAGGTGGGGGAGGGCTGCAGCTCTTTCCTGTGCCACTTTGTCTCCAGGATTCAGGCTGAGGGAGAGCCCTGGACCTGGGATTTGCCAGTTCTTCTGACAGAGGGAAAAGAGGACATGGTGAGCCATGTGATGGCTCTTGGAACTTCTGTTCAGAAGCAGCTGATGCCAATTCTGCTCACATTTTCTTGATCAAAGCAAGTCACACGGCTACGCCTGAAATCAACAGGGTGAGGATGCCTGTTCCTCTCTCATCTGCCACATCTCCGTTCCTTTAACAGGAAGAGACCCAGAGCCGAGGACCTCCCTCCTGTTCCTGTTCTTGCAGCAAGTCGAGTTGAATGGTTTCTTTCCCCCTTCCAGCTCCGGTAACCCGTGAGTTCATTCAAGCCGTCCGTTTATATTTTGGGGAACCTCACCACTCTGTTGTACCCACAGAGGCAACTGAAGGTTCCTATGCTGGAATTATTCCCTCATTCCCACCCCTTATCGTTTACCACTCTCCCACTTTAGGCCTCGTCTGAAATGTTGCTTCCTCCATGAAGCCCTCCTGGCTTCCCATGCAGTTGAGTCCTTCTGTCATTTAGTGGCATAACTCCCTATGATTCCTCCCAGCACTCATCACACATCTAACTCAGCCAATGCCCATCATTTTGGCTAGACTGAACATTCCCTAAGAACTGGCATAGTACCCGCCCTATTCAGTCCTAACACCCCAGATCCTAATATGAGACCTAACACACTGAAGGCACTGAGTAAATTTTGGTTGAATGATCAAATGGCAAAAACGTAACTCTTTCACACGGTATAATTTTCCTATAAATTTCTTTTTTTAGCCCAAAGCGGGTACTTCAAATTTCTGTCCCTAAACCCTGATATCCCCTGTCCCCAAACCCTGATATCCTCTGAGATTTGGTTTTCCTTCTGTGTATTTCAATCCCCTAAACTAGAAATCACGCAGACCTTGCAGGATGAAAAACCTATTATGTGTGTGCGAGTACACACACACACACACACAATGCAAAGTCTCATCTAGGTTTTTTTTTTTTCTTTTACTGTATGCAAAAGTTCCCTGCAAATTTCTTTTATGAATTGGGTCCTTCTGTTTTATAGCCAGCGCTATTTGCATTCACCGCAAAGCTGTATTATGGCCACAAATTCTTTTTTTTATAGTCCTGGAACATGGGCCCCCGGAGAAAGTCGCCTCACAGAACAATGGCCAGTAAACTGGGCTCATGTGTCAGCGAAACACTTCTCACAAAAGTGAATCAACTCTCTGTTCTTACCCGTTGTCATCCTTCACCTTAACAAGCACACCCCAAAAAAGTCCTCTGGTTTCTACGGCTTGTTAGGTCTATCATCTTTTTAATTAATAGTGTTTTTACAAAGCCGTCTGAACTGTGTCATTCCCATTATCAGAAACGCATTGCCACTAATGAATCATTTTCATTTCTGATCTCTGGTATCATGCTAGTTGATCTCCTGTTTCCATGCCTTCGAATGATAGCATCGTTTTCTGCCCACGATCAAATTTAATTTGGACTCTGATTATATTAGGCTGTTGCGACTGAAGTGTCAATTTTTGTCAGGCAATTAGGAGCTCTAACCTGTGAAGTTAAGTTTGATAGGCATTGTAATTGGATTGTTACAGTAATAGCCTAGAACGTTCCTTTTCCTCCTGCTTCTTTGATTCTTGATTCATACTCCCGTCGTGAGAACAAAGACATTTGGGTTATTATACAACATCAGGATGTTTGTGACAACAAGATGGCAAGTCAAAGTTTTTGCAGCGGAATGTGCTTCCACCTGACTCCAAGTGTGGGACGTTGAAAGTTTGTGGGCTTTAGACAAATCAGAACAAAGGGAAAGTACACAGCGCTGTGTAAAGAAAAGTTACAGACCTCAGAAGTCAGTGTCGAGATTCCTGGTAAGTTGCAAAGAAAGAAGCCCGAATAGTTTAGAACCTCTTCTCCCTCCCTCCCTCCCTCCCTCCCTCCCTCCCTTCCTTCCTCCTCCCTCTCCCTTTCTTTCCTTTCCCTCAGTTCTACAATCTTTCACCCAGGCACTGGGCTAAATCATCATGAAAAAGACAAGCCTTCCGTGCTGGTGCAGTTCACGATGTAATAGTAAAGAAGTGGGGACCCATAAGGACAGCAGGTCTTTGTAGAGAACACCTGGATGCATCAGAAGACCCTAGATCTTGCTGGAAGGATAGGACTTTGCTGCAGGAGAGAGGAGGAGGGCGGGCCAGCTAGTGGGAAGAGCACACACAGACATCTGGGTGCATCGCAGAATCTGGCCACGTCGGGGAGAGATGAGCATTTCAGCGTGACAGGTGCCCGTGGTGCCTGGCTGGACAGGGCTGGCAGGAGCTGGAGGTGGAAGGGGCTGGGCCACGTGACAAGGGAGGGGCGTCTGGATTTTATCCTGGAGCGTGTGGGTGCTTAAAGGCAGGTGCAGGGATTTCGGAGGGTGGCGTGGATGACTTCAATAGCATCTTTATCAGTCCTGATTCCACGGCCCTGAAAACTCAGCTGCTTCATAGCTCTTCTCAAATGGAAATCCGGGCAAGAGCAAGCGTGCGGCTTACAGCCCTTCAGGGGCTGTGAAGGCAGGACTCTCCGGCATGCCCTGCAGAAGGCAGACCAGTCGAGTTATTGCCCAAACCAGGGCCCTTTGGGAGAGTGAAGAAGGTGAGGGGTGACTTGCTACTATTTCCACCTCTGTGATGACGGTATCCTTGAGGACTGTCCCGGGCAAACCAGGAGGCAGGCCATGTACCTCTAAGGCCCACGTGGTGAGGTCTGGCTCCTTCGTCCTTCCTCAGTGTCCTCTCACGTTGTTCCAGCTCTCTGAGGCCCAGCTCCATTGACTTTTCTGTTTCCTCCCACTCCTCCAGCCACAGGGCCTTTGCACATGATGTTCCCACCGTCTGAACCTTGGCCTTGTTGCCTTTCATTCCCGCACAGGCGCTCATGCCAGCTGGTTCCAGTGGCGTTAGTCAATGGAAGGTACTGGAAGAAGATGGATGGGCAGGAGAGGAGGTTACATATTTCTCTCCTCACTTCTGTCTCTGCATCTCTGGCAAGAGCTGCATCCTCCACAACTTGGCTCCTACCCGGCGTCTCCAACCGCATTGTTGCCTCCATTTTTCTGCCTCGTCCCTTCAGTCCTGGGAGTGTGAACAGCTCCCTGTGCCACTTGCCTCCGAGCGAGGCACCAGCCCTTGTTTGCTCTCTTTATGCCCTCATCTCTGTGAGGAGTCTCTTCACTAAAGGTTCATCATCAGTGGTGAATTCTGTCTCCTGCCATGACCTTGGCTGCTGCAGTACCTAAAACAAAGTGCCCCAGGGGAAGAGAGACTGGAGCAGACTCTACCCGGGTGCACCATGAGCTTGCAAAGGAACTAATGCTGCCTCTGCAGACAGATGTCAACAGACAGAGAATCTGGTGAGAGGGTCTTTTGGGTGGAGAAAACGGCATTTGGTATTTGCCAGTGCATGAGAAAGAAGGAGGGTCAGTTTGTGGGCTAGTGAGCAGCCCAATTTCTTTCTTCCTTTCTTCCTTTCTTTCTTTCTCTTTCTTTTCTTTTCTTTCTTTCTTTCTTTCTTTCTCTTTCTTTCTTTCTTTTTTCTTTCTTTCTTTCCTTCTTTCTTTCTCTCTCTTCCCTTCCTCCCTCCCTCCCTCCTTCCCTCTCTTCCTTCCTTCCTTCCTTTCCTCCCTCCCTCCTTCCCTCCCTCCTTTCCTTCCTTCTTTCTTTTTCTTTCTTTCTTTCCCTTTCTCTCTCCTTCTCCTCCTTCCTTCCCTCCTCCCTTCCTTCCTTTAACAAACATTTCTAGAGCTCCCACTCTGTGCCAGGCACTGTTTTGGTCACGGCATCAATGACAGAGAAATCCCCTGCCCTCACAGATGTCCTATTCCAGTGGGAGAAGACCGGAAACTAACAAATGGACATATTTCTAATATGGCAAGTGGCCATGAAAGCATGGAGAGAAATAAAGCCAGGTAAAGAGAACCACGAACCTGGAGTGTGGTTTTGAAGATGATATATTATTAGGGGCTTCTCTGGAAAGATGGCATTTGAATAGAGTTCAGAAGGAAATGAGGCAACAAGCATGCAGCCATATGAGAGATGCGTGTTCCAGGCAGAGAGCACACCAAGTGCAAAGACCCGGGGCAGAAGCTTACTTGGTGTGTTCAAGGTCAGCAAAGAAGCCAGAGTGGCTGGAGCAGGAAAGATAAAGGGCGGAGCAGAGGGGGATGATGTCAGCAGGGTTGAGGGACCAGATGGGTCCAGTCTTAGAGGCTGCTCTGAGGATCTGCCATTTTCTCTGAGATGGGAAGCTAAGGCAGGTTGACAAGAGAGGAATAACATCGCCTGGTTGCTGAATGAAATTAGTTTGCTTGGCAAGAGTGGAGGAGGGCGACGAGGCAGGGTGTGGCAGCAATGGTCCAGGTGGCCAGAAGCAGGGCAATA
The DNA here is from genome assembly GCF_949987535.1 of Balaenoptera acutorostrata. Lineage (NCBI taxonomy): Eukaryota > Metazoa > Chordata > Mammalia > Artiodactyla > Balaenopteridae > Balaenoptera > Balaenoptera acutorostrata. The sequence goes on from NC_080066.1 coordinate 175,876,020, forward strand.
GCTGAGGAAATGGTGAGAGGACGTCAGATTCTGGATACGTGTTGCAAGCAGAGTCAAGGCTTCACTGGGTAATTGGAACAGGAGCGTCGGGGGAGATGAGATGCCCGAAAGATGACACCAAGGTTTCTGTCTTTAGTGCTGCCACTTACTGGGGTGGAAAGACTGAAGTCTTAGTTTTATGTTATGTTTCTTTTGTTTGGGGGTCGGGAGTTCTGTTTTATTTATATTAGATTTGAGCTTCCTCTTATGAATCCATGTGGTGGTGTTGATGAGGCAGCTGGATCTAAGGATCTGAAGTCCTGGGAGATATGGATTCAGGAGTCATCCCTATAGAGATGGTACCTAAGGCCACGTGACTGGAGGGGATCACCTGTATGCAATAGGGAGGAAGCCAGTCCTAAGACCATTTGATTCAGCTTGAGTGCAGTTTGGTTCCGGACAGCCCATAATGATATTCCTGTCCTTTGGACTCTGATTTTTCTGATGGTTGCCTCATCAACTGTGGCCCTTCTTAAAAATTGCATCATTTGTTATTATATCCTGGTATCATCCTGCACACCAAGTACCTGGTGCAGAGCTCTGAGTGGAGGAGATGCTCAGTTATTGAATAAATCAATGAGTGAATGAATCAACCAATAATTGAATGAATGAACGAAAGAATGAATGAGGCACATCTTGACTTTCCAATGTCATTGTAAGCAGCCGAAGGGCCGTGGAAAAGTCATGTTCTAGTGGCTTGCACCCCAGGGAAACATCATATAGTGAGAAGACAGATCTAATATCAAATCCCGTCTTTGTACTTCAGGCTGTGTCACCTCAGGCAGGGCATGTCACCTCTCTGAGCTTCACCTTCTTCTGTTTATAAAACGAGGACTATTGTGAAGGATCAAGGGAGGCGGCTTTCACTGTGCTCAGCACACAGTAGGGCTGCCCATGTTTTTATTCTTTCTTCTGACCCCGCCCCTGCCCTCCAGGGTCAGATGAGGTTGGGCCCAGAGTGACCAGGCAATTAATAATAATTAATTATACGTCGATAATAACAAGGTCTAGAGTTTTATCTAACAATTTATACTCTTAAAAGCTCTTTGGTATATGTTTCCTCTCTTGGCCCTTGGTGACCCAGTGATGGTATCACTCGGACAGGTGATAGTTACTGATTTTCCTGATGAAATGGGGCTCGGGGGGGTGGGAGGGAGTGGCTTCGTCAAAACCCCCAGCTGGTGGGTGATGAAGGGAGTATCAAAACTTGTCCTGCGGGGGGGGGATGAATTGGGAGATTGGGATTGACGTGTATACACCAATATGTATAAAATAGATAACTAATAAGAACCTGCTGGATAGCATAGGGAACTCTACTTCACTTTGCTGTACAGTAGAAACTAACACAACATTGTGAAACAACTATACCCCAATTAAAAAAACAAAAACAAACTTGTCCTGAGTCACAGTCTCTTGCAAGTTGCCCATTCGTTATAGTGCCCCAACCTGGTGAAATAAGTCTTAAATGCAGTGCAAAGGCCTAGGCTGAGCTCTGGGGACCCAGGTGTGAAGTATGCCTGCCTAAGGTGCTCACATGTTGATGCCCCTCTGGGAGAGATTGGCAGGGGAAAGGCAGATGGAGAACCTCAACTTTCAGATCTGTAAAATGGGTTCTTTCCAGCCTACCTTGCTTGTAGTTATTCCCTAGGCCTGCAATGCCTTCCACCCCTGCACCTCCCGCCTCATCACCCAAATCTTGAAGTCAACTTTACTCATCCTTCAAGGCCTAGTTTAGATGCTGCTTCCTCCAGGAAGCCTGCCTTCATGCCCTCCTATCCTCCAATTTAAAGAGACCTCACCCCGAACCTCCACAGCAGTAGATGCCTCCCTCTATGTCACTGGGTTACTCTCTCTCCGGGTTAGACGCGAGAACGCGTGGCATCCATCCCTCTGCAGACGGCGAGCCCCTCGAGGACAGAGGCTCTGCCTGGTCCATCCCTGCATCCCAGGCCAGCTGGGCCTGTGGGAAAGCTGCCATGTCATGAGTGAGTGACCCCCAGGAGGGGACTGAGGAGGCGCAGGATAGCCTGGAATCGTGCAGAAGCAGGAGGATAACCGGCAACTCAGGGGAGGATGATGGGAGATGAAGCAAGACCACCGAGGCAGCTCCTGGTCTGAACATGGGCTCAGGAGCCATCAAGGCACCTGCCATTGGCTCCTTTTCAATGAGGATGAAACCGAGTCTTCAGGAGACGAAGTGGCCGCCCCAAGTCACAGGGCCACTCCTGGTTCTGTGGCCCCAGCCCTGCAGCTGAGGTGGCCCCACGCACCACACCCACCTTCCGTGAGGAGCCCGTGGCTGGAGCCGGGCTGGCCAGCTGGTTAAAGATGTCCCCTCACAGCTGGTTAGCTAGCTTCATTTGGGGAGGACATTCTGATGGTCACCAATGCTTTGTCTCCTGGTGGGGCTGGGCAGACCAGGTCAACTCTTCTGCACACAGCCTGGAATGTGGTTGGTGGCCGATCACGGTTAGCAGTCATGGTGTCTGTAACTACTGTTATTCTTCCAGGCCTGCTTCTATTGTTCAGAGCTGCAGGGCTGGCCTAGGCCTTCATTTCCCCACCTCTAGGGCTGACGTTCAGTGCTTCCTTTACCTGGCTTTACCTCCTCTACCCCAGGCAAGGGACACCCAGCAGCATCAAGACAGTGTTCAGTACTTGACATGAGATTCTTGGGGGTCTGGCTTCAAGCTTTTAACATTGGAGAATTGTTAAAAAAACCTTTTTTAGAAAAAAAAGGTGGTTAGATGGTAATTTCTGGGCAGTTGAGCAGCTGAACAGCAGAGATGGGACAGGATATCAGGCCAGAAGCTGCCTTTGAACAAGGAGTGGCTGTGGCCATTGAATGGAGGGCTGGGGGGTGAGGCGGCCAGAGGTTTGAATCCTGGCTCCATCACCCAATAACTGTGGGAACTTACACAGACAATTTGACCTCAATTTTCCTCATCTGTAAAATGGAGAGATAACAGTATCTACCTCATATTCTGTGTGAGGATTAAATGAAGTAATATGATAAAGTGCCTACTTCACCGTGAACATGGGGGCCACGCTAGTTATTATTGTTATTGATCAGCAGAGCTGGGAGAAGGCAGGGTTCTTGCCCTGGGCTTGGTCCAGACTGAGTTCCTCCCTTCCTTCCCCAGTGACAGATGTTTAGCTTTGTAGGTGCTGGGGAATCACGCACTGAATAAGCTGAGTGAGAAAACCCAGGCCTGCGCTCCAGGGGCTCCCTGTCTCCCTGCAGGTCCACCAGGGAGACTGAGTTACGAGCAGTGGTGACATTCATTCCCCACCTACTGTGGGCAAGGCGTGATCAGGGAAGGCTTCCCAGAGGAGGTGACACAGGAGCAGGGTATGGTGGTGCAAGAAGGGAAGGCAAGCCGTTTGATTCTGGAACCTAAGGTGTCAGAGCACATGGGCAGAGATGAGCAAGAGAGGGCTGGCTGGCTGAACACGCCTGTTCATCTTCAACCTGGGGTGGGCAAACCACAGCCTGCGGTCAAAGCCAGCCTGCAGCTTGCAAGCTAAGAACGGTTTTCACAATGAACGTTTGCAATTGATTTGAGGGTAGGAGACACTAACTTTGACAGTCAGTTAAATCAAATGTTATCTCAAGAAAAGAATTCCATTCTGCTCATATGTAGACTATATTACAAAAATTTATACTCAATTATTATATTTTAATTTCATCAAAAAAATTTGAGGAAATATTTTTTCTTCCATTGTTATATAAGTACCTACATGATATCTTAGATTTTGCCTCTTGGCCTGCAAAACTTAACATATCTAATATGTGGCTTTTTACAGAAAATGTTTGCCAAACCCCGTCTTAAATCCCAGGAAAAGAAAGAACATTCAAATTCACCGAGCTACGTAATGTGCCAGCGCTTTCAGACGTACTGTGAAAAATCTTGACCATGACATTGCAAATTTCACAAATGGTAAAAGGAGGCACTGAGAAGTCAAAAGTCCTCCAAAGTGGTCCCAGAGCCCAGCCTCGGTCTTCCATACCCAGCCAGGTCACCGTGCAGTCAGGTGACACACAGATCAGGAATGCCAGGATCCATCCTTTCACTATGCTGTAGAGTCCGCTATTTAAACTTAAAATAGCCATTCTGCCTAAAATCTCTAGCCTCTCATTGGGAGCTGGGTTATCACCAACTTAGACTCCAGGCCACTTCCTGAGTTCTTTCTTAGACCCTTTCCAGAACAGGCATCCAAAAATCCCCTCCTTCTCCTTCCCTCCGCTATGAATGTGACTGAGGGTCCAGGAGGGTCAATGTCGTAGCCTTTATAAACGCAAGGGCCAGCCATCAAGACCATGCGTGGTCTTGGCCATCACCCAACATCTGGCCCCGAACTGGCTGCTCTCCTGGCCTGGGGTGGAAGGTGGCCCGTCCAGCTGCGAGGGGACCTCTGTGCCACACCGGGATGCCGGTCAAGCAGCTCGCCCGGCGACATGATCAAGCCAGAATAAATTTTAGAAAACTTAATGGAAAAGACGAAAATGCACACATTAAGAAAACAAATCTGAGTTCCTCGGCGTGCCTGTGGACACCAGCCAAGGTGCTGATAGTCATCTTTATTAACTTTCCGTCCTGCTTGATGTCGAGTGACAATTATCATAGCCAGGCGATCGATACCTCATTAACGGCAAGCTCTTGAGCAGAAATCGCAAACTGGGTCTTTCTGAAATGCAGTCTCCTTTTTCCAGGTTCCCTTGTTTGTGCAAAGAGAAACACTGTGGATTTGCCTCAAACCAACAAACAAAACCCTCCCGAGTTGGGGGCTTTTACTCCGGAAGAGGCACCTGTAGGTTCTGCAAGCCAAATGCCCTCATCCTCCTCTGATGTCTGTCCTGATGAGCAGAGATGCTGAAAAGTTTCCCATTTTTCTCTGATGTCAGAGATGTTTTAACCAGCTGGGGGCAGAATTACATTCTGGAAATTATAGGGGATGAGGGAAAAAAAAAGTGAATATTACAAATACAGTAGTCTTTTGGAGTCTGAGCTTTGCTGTTAATGCATTATAAAACAACTTAAAAAATCCTATCAGGAGAAATGATGTTTGAAGCCACGTTATATTTTAAAAGTGTCAGGACATGGGCAAGTTTACATTTGACAAGCAATTTAAATATTTCAATATATTTTATATCTTGAAAAAAAATTGCCATGATCAAAACCTAGATGAAACTCTTTCATTTGGTACCTGGGTAGGAAAACATTGAGTTACAAATCTTTTTGACAATGTGGATTCTGGGTGTTACATAACCATTTTTAATCTTCTGAAATATTTCATTGCCTGGGAAAGAAAATCAGGGATGGGGTATTGTGTGCTTTTAACTTCATTTGTCTTAACACCCTTTCACTTTCTTGTTCTGCTTTGATGGTCTGATTACTTCTCTACATAAATATAAGCCAGAATTCATTCTGAGTATAAGCCTTATCTCTTTCCTCAGTGGTGATACAGGATGCAGAGGGTCTTTTTTTCCCTGTGCATCAAAGTGAATTTAGTAGTGAATGGTGTCTGCCATTGCAGAAAAGCCCATTTATTTATCCTTATAATCAGAGCAGCGCAGACAACGGGGCCTGGCGCTTCCTCATTTCAGGTTCAGATGGAGGGAAGATTTATTGAGCACATACTATGAGCCAGACACCCTGCCAAGCATAGCCCTGCTAGGAGGAAAAAGTTCCCACTGGCCTGCGTTAGCTCTTTAACCCTGTTTGCTCCTTGCACCAGGCAAGAAAATTAACTCGTCCTCTGCCCTCAGGGAGGGAGTGGGGAGCTGGTCTGGGTTGTTTGAATCCAGTTCCTCCCTGCCCAGGACCTGTAGAATGGGGAGGGCAGTCATGTAGCGGTGACAAGTCTGGAATTGGAATCCCTGGAGGCAGGGAGGTGGGTGAATATTTCCTGTACCTCGCCTGTCTTCTCGGGCTCATTTTCTGGTTGGTGGTGGGGCAGGACTGCAGAATAGGCTGCACCAGCTTCTGGGTCATTCTCAATTGTGGTAGAAAAACTTCTACGGACATTTTATCTCTTCCAAAATTCCTTTTGCAAATTCTTCCCCCCTCTTCTTTTTCTTGGCACCGTCAATGAAACAATCCCCCAAACAAGGAGGCTCCTTACCCAGCTCTCTGGTGCTGTGAAGGGTCAGTAAAGCCCCCAGAATGACCCACACCCCATGGAAGTGTCACCTGTGAGTGGCTCCCTGGGACACCTTTGCCAGAAAGTGTCCCAAGTAGGTTATGGTTGAACTGGAGATGGAGACACGCCCCATGGACAGAAAGCCATGCCTTCTAGTGGAGGGGCGGTAGACTGGGAGGAAAAAAGGTTCCATGGCAGGGCGAATAAAAACACTGGACAACAGTTAAATCTGAATTTCAGATAGACAACGAATAATGCAATATTGGTGACACGCCCTAAAAATAACTATTTGTTGTGTAATTAAGTTTGCAATTTAAATTGAACTGGCCTCTTGCGTTTTTCTGGTAACCCCATCAGAAGGGCATGCTCTGTTTCAGGGGCTTTTGTCCTAACTGGTAACTATTTAGGTGCAGAGGAGCTAGGCTATCTTTTTGGTGGTGATGGCAGAATTGATTTCAATTGGAAGGCATGACTTGGAGGGCTTTTAGGCCCTCCCTCCAAAATCTCTCTCAGCACCACATCCCCAAGCCAGCCCAGAAAAACGTGTAAGAGCACACAGTGGGACTTCCCTGGTGGTGCTGTGGTTAAGAATCCACCTGCCAATGCAGGGGACATGGGTTCGAGCCCTAGTCTGGGAAGATCCCACATGCCACGGAGCAACTAAGCCCACACGCCACAATTACTGAGCCTGCACTCTAGAGCCCCCGCGCCACAACTACTGAGCCTGCGTGCCACAACTACTGAAGCCTGTGCTCCTAGAACCCATGATCTGAAACAAGAGAAGCCACCGCAATGAGAAGCCCGTGCACCACAACGAAGAGTAGCCCCCGCTCTCCGCAGCTAGAGAAGAACCGCACAGCAACGAAGACCCAACGCAGCCAAAATAAATAAATAATAAATAAATAAATAAATAAATGAGCACACAGTATGCTTAGTAATATATGCTTACAATGGTGCTTCAGCTTTAAAACCAGTCACTTAGGTCCCTGTTTCAAGCAGATGGCCACCCAAAGTCCCTCCCATGGAGGAAATTTGGAGCCTCTCTGGCTTTACTCAAATGTGCTTTTAGGGTGTCTCTCAGTTCAGTTAATCCCCATTTGGTTACAACAGCCGGCAAGGCCACAGCACTGACTCCTGCCCGGAGCAGGTGGAATCATCTCTGGGAAAGACCATGTGGATCACGTCATCCCGGGGCTCACAAACCCTGGTCAGAAGGTGATGTCACAGTCACTAGGAACGCCTCACCTGGCGAGTTCTTACTCATCCTTCAGGGCTCAGCTAAGAAGCCCTTTCTTCTAGCAAGCCTTTCTTACTCTGACCCACCCCACTCCACCTCCCTCCAGCCAGCCCAGGGGTTGGCTGCCCTCTGTGTGCCTTCAGGACATCTTGGAAATTTCCCACCAGAGCTGTTGTCACTGTAAAATTTCACAGTTGGTGTGTCTGCATCTCTCACTCGACTTTCAGCATCCTGAGGGCGAGAGATCCACCCCATTGTCCGAGAGATCCACCCCATTGTCCGTCGTTGTGTCTCGGAGCCTGGCAGAGCCTGGCCCAGTGCATGTGTTCAGGATGGGTTTACCAAACGATAGACAGCTGATAGAGTGAATGAACAAACCAATGGATGAATCAAGGAATGAATGAGTTACTTGGTAAAACATTTATGATAGAGTATTACATGAAAAATCCAGCAGAATGACTTTTATGCAAAAATATACACATCTTCTAAAATTTACTGAGTAAAAGGAAGAAGCTCCTATGCTGAAGCGAGGACAAGCCACACTGATCCCACACACATGAGGCCAAGGACATAAAGGTGATGCCTGCCGCGGCCGTGACTTTGCGCAGGATGTCAGGTCCAGCTGCTGAGGGTTTCAGGGTTAACCCACAGCTGGTGGTCCTGGAGGTTCTCAGTGGTGCCCATGATTCTTTTCCTCTGGGGGCTTCTTCATTTAGCAGGGATGCCAAATGCACAAAACCCCAAATAGCCATAGGAATGCTGGAGGGGTGGAGTAGAGGAATAATTTTCACTTTCTGGCTGCCCTGCATCACCTGCCTTTCGTATTTACACTTCCCTCCCTCTGGGGAAAATTCTGGATTCCGTGTTGCCTCCGCCAGAGAACAGTGCTGGGTGCCCACCTCCCTCTGCTGCTTCCCCTCCCAAGCTCAGGATAAAGGGTGCAGATCCTTCTCCCACCAGCAGGGTGGTGCAGCCGAGGGGCAGGCTAAGCCCCCCCCACCCCGGCCCCCACCAGAGGCAGCTTTGTGCCAGTGGTGCTTAGGGTGGGCCTTGTTCAGTCCCTGATGCTGGGTTTCGGCTCCCGCAGTGCCACCCAAGCCTGGTCCTCAGCCTCCTGTCAAATCGGTCCGCCCCCAACATTCTTTCAATACACTCTCTGCCTCTATTGGAAGAAGTAGCCAGAGTAAGTTTCTACTGATTTAAACCACGAACCCAGAGGGATACAAGGGGGAATTAGTTAAGCAGCCAATCTATTCAATCCCTCTGGGAACCTCCCATGTGCCCGGTTAGGGGGCTCTGTGGCTCCTGGCAACTCCACCCTCCTGGCCACCAGCCCAGGGCACTGTCCTCCACCCAGTGCAGGAAAGTTTGCAGCGCCCCCAGCCCAGACCCCATGTTACGGACTGAATTCTTGTGTCTCTCCAAAGTTCGTGTATTGAAGTCCTAATCTCCAATGTGATGGTATTAGGAGGTGGGGTCTCTGGGAGGTAATTTGGTTTAGATGAGGTCATGAGGGTGGCGTCCCCATGGTGGGCTTAGTGCCTTTAGAAGAAGAGGAAGAGACACCTGAGCTTTTTCTTGCCATCCTGCGAGGACACGGTGAGAAGATGACCATCTACAAGCCAGAAAGTGGGTCTCACCAGGAACGGAATCTGCTGGCACCTTGATCTTGGACTTCCAGGCTCCAGAACTGTGAGAAATGAATGTCTGTCGTGTAAGCCACCCAGCGTATGGTATTTGTGACAGCAGCCCCAGCTCAGACACCCCAGGTCTGACCTCCCAAGTCCATCTGACAGGGATACACCCTTGTGCTCAGTTCTGATAACCACCCATCTATCTCCATCACGGAATCCCTTCCCACCAGACTGTCCCGGACTTTTCCTCGTGTGTGTGTAACCTGCCTAGCACACAATCCTTCAAGGACCTGCCTTGGTCTTGTAGGCGAGTGACAGGCTGGCGGTGGGGACACAGGCCCTGCCACCTGCTGTTACACCTCCCAGGTCGGGCTGCTCTTTTTATTGACCATCTTGTATATTTCACTTTGGGCCTATCACCACTGGCCCATTTTCTAGAAGCCCCATGTCCAGTCTGGGGAGCTCTTTAGGGCCCCCTGCCCCACCCTCAGGGCCCTGTGCTGCCAGGAGCAGTGACCCCATTGCCTTCCCTGTAGAGCCTGGTAAGGGAGATGCAGTGAAAGTGCAGGACACCCCAAGAACAATCACGTGCAAACTCTGGGGGGAGGCTGCAGGTCAGTGGGGCGTCTGGGGATGGCTGAAATGGACAACTTTAATCCCCAGGATTGCAGTTTCCCCTCTGTTATTCCTTCCAAGTGTCAAAAGCATCGGGGCCTTAGAACCAAGGCCTGGATGCCACCCAGAGCCCATCGCTGGCAGCAGGGACCAAGGACACACAGTAGGTCAGCACCCCTGTGGTTGGTCTGCAAAGATGAAGCAGTTGGAGCTGCAGGGCGAATTGGAAGACCCTGGACAATGGCACAAGAGCCATTTATTTTCAGAGGCTGCGTGACCTTGAAATTCTCTCACCCTCTTTAAAAAAAAAATTTAATTAAAACACAAGGAGGTTCAACCAGAGGACACACCTGAGATGTTGAATAATAACAACCATGGTAAAAGGAGAGTGTCATTCACTGAGTGCTTACTATGCATCGGGAGCTTCATATACATTCCCTCATTTAATCCCATCTCGGCATTGACCGTCTGACCAATGATGCTACGAGTGTCTTTATCGCTCTTTTGCCAAAATTTCTCTGCGCAGAAAATGCACTGATGCCTTCGTGACTCTATACAACCAAAGTGAAATTCCAATGGCTGTTAGAGTCTTTACTGAGTCAGGAGCTAGGGGACCTGGCTGTGTTCATCTGACTGCACTTCCGGTCACCGAGTCCCTAAATGGACAGCTGGAAAACTACTAATTGGTAACTGATCAAATTATCTTGTTAGGAAGATAGATGGCTATGAGAGCAGTGGGGAAAACAACGCTAGCATTGAACAGTGTAATTATATGTGGGTTCAATTCAATATTTAGTCACCCTGTGAGCATGTAAAATTTATATTTTGGTTCCTGGACTATTTATCTCTAAGGATTTGGTCGTTGGGTATTAAAGTCTAATACGGGAAGCAAAACTCCACTGAAGCAGTTACGAGGTTTGTAAGGGAGGGCTGGATGGAGCCAACGCCCAGGCTTCCAAAATCAACCCCTTTGATCCTGTTAAACACTGAGGGTTCATTTATTTATCAATGGCACAAAAAATCCTGCCTTTTGGCTTGAGGATACATACATGGAATTAACATTTTCTTGCCGGAAGAGACAGAGATGGATCTTCTAAGGTCAAACCTCTGTCTTTTTGTAGGTGAAGAAGTTAGCAAGAGAAGTTGAAGTCCACACAAGGTCGCTCAATGGGCTGGGGTCAGAGCTGGGACTGGGGTCAACCTTCTGGATTTGTCCTGCAGCGATGTTCATGTGGGAAACTCAGATGCTGCCCATGTCCATGGTCACAGCTGGATCCTGGAAAAGTTCTGCTTCCCCCCAGCCCTGTCCCCTGAATGTGTGAAGCCCTCACATTCTTTGGTGACTTTGTGCTCACTTCTGCCTCTTTCTTAAGCAGCAGCTCACATGACACCTCTCTGAAGAGACTTTTTCCTTCTGTGGCCAGTTTCCACATCTTTCCAGGGCCTAGAAGACAACTGGGCATTTAACAGCCGTGAAGGGCAGCTAGTGGAGGGATGCACAAATGCAGGATGAAAATTGGCATCCCAGGAAGTTCCCATATGTGGACCACACCCTCTTTTTCCTGCACGTTGCTTTAAATGTCATGTCTCTAACTTTTATGTAAGGTTCCTACAAACCATATGATGCTATTTCTGCATTTCCTGCAAACATCTATCTCAAGATATTTCATTCAGAGTTTAGAACTAGGAAAAGGTCTGTCTTTCCTGGGGAGCTGGCATCATTCAGTACTTTTGGACAATTCACATTATTTAACATGGAATTTCCCTCTTTGCTTTGGCCACTAAGAAACTCAGAGCCTGGATCTAAACTTAGTCATGGCCACTGTGCTGACCCTTGTTTGTTAAATTCACTTTTTCTTATTTCTATTCCTATTTTATTCATCTTATTTCATGTTGGCTGTCCTCAAATCTTTTATTTTTTTAATTGAAGGATGCAGGGTATAAACACATCTAATGAATATATTTTAAAAATAACCTTGTCAGGGAATAACACTTTGCTATTTCAGGATTCATCATCTAGGTTACAGATTATCTGAAGTTCTGGGATTTTCTGATTATAAACAATGGGGAGACTGAGTCTTTGTATCTGAAACCATTTTACCCCCTTGTCTGTCCCCAGTGTGGGGTGGGGACCCATGTCCTTGTAGGCCCTTTCATCTAGTCTGTGGGATCCTTGAAGCAGTCGTGCCTGCTGCCCCCTCACCACTTGTAGGTCCACAGTGAAGGTTATCTGAATGCACCTGCCAAATCCCTACAGCTTTCCAGAGTTCTTTCTTTAATGCTTACAAGAGATGGGTAGGAAAGGAAATGAAATAAGGTAAAAACCCAAACACTGGTTTTTATCCTTTCTTATTAAATTTGGTAGAATAATTGGTGGCTTATTTTATGCAAGGTCCTTCTGAGTCTGACCACAAATTACCTCTTTAACTTCTCCTTTTTTGGACATTCCCCTGCTGCTTCTGTCCCCCACACATCAGTCATGTAAAATATTTCTCTGGTCTTAAGCACAGAATGCCCTTTCCTCCACTTCTTGCCCAGGCCAACTCCTATTCATCCTTCAAAACCCCAATGAAATGACTCATCTTTCTGAGAAAACATTCTTGATCTCCCTACACCTACATATAGTAATTTGCTCCTTTTATTGTGTGTGTACACCTGTAGAATCAATGTATATGTATATGTTACTGGAGCAATTAGCCCATTGTATTATGATGGATGACAGTTTTTACTTGAAGGAGTGGCTAAGAGCCCAAGCTTCCTGCACTTGAATCCCAGAGCTGCCACTTAGCAGTCATGTGACTTTGGACAAGGTACTTAATCACTTTCTGCCCTAGTTTCCTCATCTGGAAAATGGAGTAACAAAAGAATCCCCCTCATAGGAAGATGGCAAGGTAAATAAAATCAAGTGCTAAGACAGCACCTAGCATACAACAAGCTCTGGGTCAAGATTAGCTCTGTGTTTAATCTCTTATCTTCCCCTGACTCTTTAGGATGGGATGTCCATGATATTTATGCTAGATTCTCTTACCTTTTCCAAAGAATGCTTAGTGAAGTTTTAGCAAATGATTGTGGGGTGAATAATTGAATGAGAAGGTTGGATCATGTGAAGTGTTATTTGTTTTCCCAGGGAATTTATTTATTTTGGGGAAATTTCTTCAATCTTTCCTTCCAATAGCAAAAGAGGCCCAGGCCCAGGAGGAGAGGCCTTCTTGGGGAGGAAGAAGCCACACATTCTTTGGATGGATATCTTTTTCCCTTCTGCATCCTCCCTCCCTTCCTTGGGGGAAGGTGGCGGAGCGGGGCGCCCACCTAGATCCAGCTGATGAACTGCTTACAAGGGAACTGTCTATCAAATGAGCAAATGCAGAAACCTCCCGTGGAGCTCCTCCCCCAACCCAGGGGAAAAGTCCACTCCCCTGAGGCCTGTAGGGAGCACGAAGGGGGACGTGGAACTAGCCTGGGGGGCTTTAGCAGCAAGAGAGGCTGGTGGGCTTCCAATACACCCCCCATCCAGCGAGCTTGGCTGGAGTTCCTCTGGACCTGGGACCCTCAGGAACTGGGGCCTGAGGAGGAGCTACATCCGTCTAGCATTTACTGAGCTGAATGTCAGACTCACCGCCACCGAGGCTCTGGTCCAGAGGTGAGTGGGAAAGAAAAATACGCACTCTAGAGTATTTCCAGTGAGAGCACTATGATGGGGAAGAATGCTGGAAATCCAGAGCAGACAGGTGTGATTCAGGGGTAGGATGCATGGAAGGCTTCCTGGAGGAGGTGATGTCTACACTGCTACCCAAAGGACTGAAAGGGATTTGGCTTGGTCAGGTCAGAAAGTTTTGAACAGGTGAATAAAGTCAGTTTAAAAATCTTTTTCCAAGAGTTTCTGAGCTTCCACTGAGGCAGGCTTCTGAGCTTGTCTAGATTTGGAGCAGGTCAAAACTCTCTGAGTGTTTGGAAAGCTGTTGTCCATCGATACCTGGCACAGGCCATCTGTGGCTGTTATTTTAAAATCTATATTATGTTAGTTATAACATGAGGCTCACTTAATGATTTCTGGCCCCTGAGTTGCCCCCATTCACAGCTACAATGAAAATAACATTAATTCTTCTTAAGTATTTTGCAAATCATTGAAAAAAAGTGCATTTCTTTGCACTTTGAAAATGGCATTTTCTAGCACTCCCTGCGATCACATCGTCAAAGTAGAACTTCCCTGGGCTGAAGAGTTTCTTCTGTATAATTCAGATTATAAATTGTGATTTAAAACTATTGTGATAAGAAGCCCCATAATGGCTACAATTATGGTGTTTAGAGATATCCTAACTATGTCTGTTTCACAGCTGGAATAGATCTCTTTGGGGAGGGTCGCACCTCACTGGTGTTGGCAAAGTACAATTAAATTAGTCAAAGTGTAATAAAGTCGTGGGGAAACATCGAGATATAAGAGCCGAAAATAAAATAAGGATAATTTAATCATTAAAATTGGCGCTGGTTTTGAGGACATTCATTGCTATGGAGATGTTTGAGCAGATTCCAGCTTGCATTTTAATAGTGAACTTAAATAAATCTGAGTCCTGGAGAGAAACTGCTAAGTGTATGGAATCCGAGCTAATCAGAGAAATAGCTCCGACTTGGAGTTAAAGCTGGTAGTTGTTTGCGGGGAAGAAGCCGAATCATCCAAGCCCTGTCTGTTTTTTCAGAATTTATTTTCAAGTTCTTGGAGTTTTGGCGTCAAGTCCAAACTTTCTAGCCAGGCATGCGGGGCCCTCGGCATTCTGGAGCCCACTTCCTTCCCAAATTCCCATGGCCTGAACCTGCCCCTCAGGTCCACATGGCCCCCCTCTCCTTCAGGTCCCATCTCTAAAGCGCCACATCTCTTGGTAACCCCTGTTCTTTCCTGGAGCCCCTGTTCCATGTACTATGCGGTACCTCTGAGTGTGGGCTCTGGACTCAGACAGCCTGGGTTCAGACCCTGGTTCTGACATTTACTGAGACTTCGTTTCTTTCTCTGTAAAATGAGGATAATAATAAAACCTGCCCCTAGGATGGGTGCTTAGGTAAGGGGCCAGTGCCTTCATGTGCCTGGAAGCTACTACATGGTTACTAGAAATTATTGCTGTCACTGAAGCTCTTGTCCCCTCCTCTCTCACTCGGTCATGGATGTACATGGACTCTTCATTGGAGTTTAGGTGCCTTACAGAAGGAAAAGATGACTTATGCATCTTTGCAAGTAATAGATGTTCAATAAAGGTGTTTAATTAATAAATAGACATCTGCTAATAGCAGCATATTTATATATGAGGAAAGTAGATGGTTTCTTTCTACATAATAATGTATGACTCTAATTATTCTATCTCTTGGAAGAAGATAAAAACCCAGAAGAGCAACCAAGTGAAGTGGAGATAGGCAATCTAACTGAAAAAGAATTCAGAGTAATGATAGTGAAGATGATCCAAGATCTCAGAAAAAGAATGGAGGCATAGACCGAGACGGATACAAGAAATGTTTAACAAAGAGCTAGAAGAGCTAAAGAACAAACAAACAGAGATGAACAATACAATAATTGAAATGAAAAATACACTAGAAGGAATCCATAGCAGAATAAAAGTGGCAAAAGAAAGAATAAGTGAGCTGGAAGACAGAGTGGTGGAAATCACTGCTATGGAAGAGGATAAAGAAAAAAGAATGAAAAGTAATTATTCTGTCTCCGGTGCACTTCTGATAATTGGGAGAACATTTAATGTCCACATGTGCGTGGACTGGGGCTAAGTGATGTCCACAGAATGAGGTCAACACTCTTATTATCATCCTCAAATGCTGGTTCATTAGTTAGAGTAACACTAGCTGCTGAAACTAAAAGACCCCAAGAGGATATTTCCAAGTCAAGTAACAGTTCAAGGTGGGTGTTTCCGTCCAGGAGCAGCTCCCTCCACACGGTGATTTGGGGATCCAGGCTTCTCCCAGCTTGAGGCTCCACCGTCGCCTTTATGGTCCTCCTGCAGCGGGAGGAAAGCTAAGAGTAGGCGTGCAGGAGGCCGCCCCACTTCTTAGAAGATTGCACTGAAAGCGACACAGACCAGTGAGAAATTATCACATGACCACACTTGGATGCCAGGCAGGAGGCTGGCTGGGAAACATGGTTTGGAGGCCACTGCTGTGCTGGTGCCCTCAGGAACTGACTCTGTGTGTCTCTTCCCAAGTCCAAGTTCAGTGAGGGATGTCACTGGGTAGCTTGAAATCGCCAAAGTGGGAGTATTTACACCACAGCAGTTGGCAAACGCTTTGAGTTGTTTGCGCCGCTAGTTTATCAACATTGTACTGGTCTCCTCCCAGTGACAATGGTGTAAGATGGAAGGGAGAATGTGAATTTTGGAGGGCAACGGTCATCTCTGCTAGGTATGATAATAACCCCATTAAAAAAAATGAGGAAGTGGAGGTTTAGGCGTTCTCACTAACTTTGCCCTGGACTTCAGAGCTAGTGAGAGAACTGAGTTAAGAAGGGCTTCTAACTTCAGCTCTTAACTGCCCTGCCATCTGGCCTCCCAAACCCAGAACATTCACTTGCAAGATTATTAGCGATTCTATTTTTAATGTATCCACGTGTTTACCCTCTCCAAAACTATTTTAGAGCAATCGGGAAAAGAGGATGATTTCTTTCTCTGCAAGTGGATTTAATTAGGACCGAAGCCACTTTATTTCCTCTTTTATCCTTATTAAAAATAAATTTTTCTTTCTTTGTCCGAGAATTGTTATAGGAAACGCTATTGAATAGGATCCTGCCGCTCTGAGCATTGTTCTATCACTCTGAAGGCCCAAACAGCATTTTTTTTTCTCTCCCAGAAAATGTGGTCGCTGAGTATTTTTTACTGAGTGTTTTCCTAGTAAATCTCCCTGCTAAATTGGCCACTTTATTCATGATGATTTCTTCAAATATATCATTCTTGTGGCACAATATGAATAATGAAGAGGAATATTTTCAAACACATACAGGGCTCTGAATAAAACTAATGGGTGAGGCATTTAGCAAAGTCGATGGGGGCTTGTTCAGTCCTCACATGCCTTGCAGAGAGAACGGGGGTTGCAGAGAACCCGATCCAGGGACCCTCAGTCCCTGGAGAAGTCTTGGCATCCTTGGCCTTGGTCCCAGCCTCCAGGGCTGGCCGAAGTAGCCCCATCAAGTGTATCTCTCAGCATTTCCTCTGGCAGCCATCAGCACACCTGTACTCAGCTTCTATCCCAGAGGCAGGATGGCTCCCAGGTCGGACACTCAGGAGGGGAGCCAGCCTCCAGGATTTGGACCAGCCACCCTGCCTGCTGGCCGTGAGGACCTGAGAAAGCTAGATCACTCCTCTGAGCCTCTGTCTTCTCCTCTTGAAAATGGGGATCATTATACCTATTAGAGGAGCATCCGTCTAACGACTTGTAAAGTATTAGAACGCTGCTGGCAGGGGTTCTGTGTCACCATCATCACCATCATCATTGCCACTGTGATCTACCACATGTTGGGTACTCCAGTGGCAAGCTCCGGGATGCAGTTTGGCTTCTCTAGGCATCACCCTGCACGGTGCAAATGGTCGTAGCTCATGTTTTAAATGACCAATATTTAGAAAATCTGGGAACTCCGAACAGAAAGCCTGTTTTCTTGGGGAAAAAGATCAGTTTTCCACTGTTATCACCTCTCTCATGCCCTCTACACCTGATGTGCTTCACTACATCTGTTTGTGTAGATGTGTGAGTTTGTGGTTCCCTCTTGGGCCACGGAGGGTAGACTTGGCCTGGTTTTGGGGTCAAGAACACTTCCGGGGCAGACTGGAGGACACGAGGCGGAGGTGGGGAGGAGAGCTCGGAGGCCATTGTGTGTGTGCAGGGCATTATTATTACTGGTGCTGTGTTTGCTGGTGTCACAAGTTAATTGCCATCGGGGCAGGAGCTCCATGAGACCAAAGATGCTGCCTCAGCCTCCACTTTTCAGGACAAGGGTCTCATTGGGTGCCCCTCTACCCCCATCCCCAGCCCACCTGGCCTGGCACTCATAAGCCATGGATGTTTCAGAGTAAGGGAATTGATTTCCTGCCCCTACGTCCATTCAGACATTCGGCAAACATTTTTTAAGCACCTACTATGTTCTGGGTACCATGTGAATTTCTCTAATGCTATTTATTTAATTAAAAGCGTCCTTCATAGGCTTTATCTGATGTTGTTTTATATTATACATTTGTTTATTTGTACAGGGTGTCTCTCCTCCAGTTTCTGGGGTGGGGGGGGGACTCATTTTGTTCACTGTTGTGTTCCCTGGTGCCCAGAACGGTGTCTGGAACCAAGCTGGTACCCAACAAAAGTTCTTGAATGAGTGAATGAATGAGTGTGTCTCTACACTCTTTGACGTGGGCATTAGTCTCTGTATTACTAGGCAAGGAATAGAGTTTCCAAGAGGATGGGCATAGGACAGGGGTTAAAAGCAAGGACTTTGGAGTCAGACAGAACTGGCTATCTTATTTTCTTTTATTTATTTTCTCTCTCTCGGTTCCCATATAGAAAAATAGGAATCATAATAGACCTACCTCACCTGATGGTTGTGAGGATTGGATTAAACCAGATAAAGAGCTTAGCTCAGTGCCTGATGCACAGAGACCATTCAGTGAATTGCAGCCAAAATCATGACCAAGAGGTAGGATCAGAATGGTTGTGTTCTGTGACTCCTTTTTCTTGCCAAGGGCCAAGCCTGCTCTATGGAGAGGTGTTCCGGGGTGCTGCAGAGGCTGGAGTGTGGTCCTGGAGAAGGCAGATTTTATGCTGTCAGCTGGAGGGTTACGGGGAGACCAGGGTGCTGGGCTCAGCTTTGCCTCTGTTCCTTGCTGGCTTTGGGGTCGTCACCTCCCCTCTGAGGGCTCCGTGTGGTCTCAGATGTGTTAACTGAACATCTACTACGTGCTGAGCGCTGTGCTAGGTCTGGGGTCACAGAGATGGATGAGACACCGCCCCTGCTCTCAACTCTGCTCTCTGCTTCATGGAGAAAATGGATGGGAGAGAGAAATGGACTGTATTTATTTCTTGCTTTTTTAAAAAAAATTTATTGAAGTATAGTTGATTTACAGCGTTGGGTTAATTTCTGCTGTACAGCAAAGTGACTCATATATATACATATGTAATAATATATATATATATATATATATATATATATATATATACACTTTTTCATATTGTTTTCCATTATGGTTTATCACAGGATATTGAATATAGTTCCCTGTGCTATTCAGTAGGACCTTGTTGTTTATCCATTCTCTACATAATAGTTTGTATCTGCTAATCCCAAACTCTCACTCCATCCCTCCCGGACCACTCTCCCCCTTGGCAACCACAGGTCTGTTCCCTATGTCTGTGAGTTTCTTTCTGTTTCGTAGAAATGTTCATTTGTGTCTTATTTTAGATTCCATATACAAGTGATATCTACGGTATTTGTCTTTCTCTTTCTGACTTACTTCACTTAGTATGATACTTGCTAGGTCCATCCATGTTTCTGCATATGGCATTATTTCATTCTTTTTTATAGTTGAGTAATATTCCATTGCATATATGTACCACATCTTCTTTATCTATTCATCTGTCGATGGACATTTAGGTTGTTTCCATGTCTTGGCTATTGTATATAGTGCTGCTATGAATATAGGGGTCCATGTATCTTTCGAATTATAGTTTTGTCCAGATATATGCTAAGAAGTGGGATTGCTGGGTCATATAGTAATTCTATTTTAAGTTTTTTGAGGAGCCTCCATACTGTTTTCCATAATGGCTGCACCAATTTACATTGGACTGTGTTTGTTTCTTATTGCTGCTGTAACTAATCACAAACTTGGGGGCTTAAAAATAACACAGACTTATCATCTCATTGTACTGGAGGTCAGAAGTTCAAAATGGGTTAGCAGGGCTCTGTTCCGTTCTGAAGACTCTAGCAGAGAATGTTTCCTGAATTTTCTTGCTTCTAGAGGCTGCCCATATTCTTTGGCTTGTGCCCTCATCACTCCAACCTCTGCTTCCAATGTCACACCTCCTCCCTCTTATAAGACAATTGTAATTCCGTCAGGCCCACCAGCATAATCCGGGATCATCTCCCCATCTCCAGATCTTAACTTAATCACTTCTACAAAGACGTGACATGTAAGATGACATATTCACAGCTTTGGGGGATTGGATTTGGACCTCTGTGGGGGGCATTATCCTGATGACCACAGTGGTACCAGGACTGATGCACTGATAAGGGCTGTGACGGGGGCCCATACGTGGGACACCTCACCCATTTGAGAATCAGGGTTTCGTCCTCTAGAAAGCCAGAGTTTGAACGAGTTGATCCCCACGGCCCCCACCTTGACCTTTCTGAGACGTACAAAAGCAAACGCATTTCCCACTCTGGTATTTTGGGTTTGCTGCAGCTGAGCTCTACTTGGGAAGTCCACTTCTTGGCAAATGACAAACAGGAGGAGCAAAGGGTCAACACATAAGGAGATTTAGGTTCCCTGGGGAACACTCTCCTGTTTGCTTCCTGCCAGCCCCAAAGCACCCCGCCCCTGGGAGACAGCTGCGTGAACCAACAGCGTTTCCTCAAATAACTTGGAGGAACTTTGACACTTTCAAGGCTGAGGGGCCTTGAAAAAGGAATAATTGAAATGATGCTGAAGAACAACCCTCCTCACCCCCACCCGCCCCTGCTGCATGCAGACCATCTCCTTTTAAGCCATGCGTTTCTGAAGGCCCGGCTTCCTGCGCTCAGCTGCGTGATTCATCCCTAGGAGAAACAGTCACATCGGATTACACACGGCATCAGCTAAAACAGGAAAGATGCTCCCTGAGTCATCTCGGAGCCATAGCAGAGGCTCTTGCTCTGAACCGTGTGTGGACCTGCAATGAGGAGGTCCTCAGGCTCCTTCCTGGAGTGGACCAGAGCTTCCAGAGGAGAATTTGCCTTTTTTTTTTCCTCCAGCCTTCCAAAGGAAGCACAAGGAAGACTCGAATGTGAAAAAGCATGATCAATACAGCCTCTGGGTCTTGATGGGTGGGACCCTTGGGGGGCACCTTGTCTCCTCTAGCAGGTTCCGGTGGGATACAGGATGAAGTCTACGGGAGCATCCCCCCCGCCCCCCCTCCCCCCCCGTGCATCTGCCCATTGCATATTCATCTCGTATTTTTAGTTCCCAAACCTTGACATCTAAGCTCCCCGCACTGTGGCTTGGGCGGCAGGCTGCCAAGCTTCCTGTGAAGTCGGCTGCCTCCAAGCACCTTCACTCTTCCTCCCGAGCAGCGAGGCCTCCAGAGCGGGATCTTCTCGGAGGAAGACGGGATGTGGGCACCGATAGGAGTGGGTGGTGACGGAGGTGACAGCAGCCACCTAGGAACCTGACTCAACCAGACAGGACATGGAAGTCAGCAGTTCCCTCCTCTTGGGAAAGTCACAGCTTCGTCTTTCCCCATTTTGCAAAACACACACCCAGCTCTACAAGAGATTCTGTGTCTGTGCAAAAGATGAAATAAACACTCATCTCTGGTGGCTTTAGGACATCCAGGACAATTTTCTTTCTTGTTTGCCAATTTTTAAAAAAAAGTTTAAAAACACTTAATACCCCAAGGAAGACAAGACCTCTAGAAAAAGGGCAAAAGGCCTCAAGAAAAAAACCAAAGCCAGCTGACATGAGGGCAAAGAGGCAAAAATAGAGAGGTGCAATAA
Organism: Balaenoptera acutorostrata; assembly: GCF_949987535.1. NCBI lineage: Eukaryota > Metazoa > Chordata > Mammalia > Artiodactyla > Balaenopteridae > Balaenoptera > Balaenoptera acutorostrata. The sequence continues at coordinate 175,897,399 of NC_080066.1, forward strand.
GAAAAGAATGTAAGGAAATACAAATGGAGTAGGAGAAGAAAATCTACATTGATTTTAGGGTAGGAAACAGAAAATTGACATGAAAGAATTTGGACCAGAGACACGGACAACAAACTTGAGAATCCGCCTAGGATGAAGAAGTAAAAGAAAAAAGGTAAGAATGCCGAGAGAGTGCATGATTAGTATGGTAACAGAGAAAAAGAGCACTTATCACACATTTTAGGGGAAAACCCCACAAGAGTAGAAATAGAAGTTGTCATGAAGATGTTAGGAGAAAATTTTCTTACACTGAAGAAGGAGCTAAGTGTTCAGGTCTAAAGGAGATACAGTGACCTTACTTTAAAGACACTGATATTGGGAATTAAGGCTGAGAGAAGGCACGTGATTTGATCAAAGTTTCAAGGCTAGTTGGGTGGCATCCCCTTCCATTTTCTTATCTGCCCACATGCTTGCAACACACATATGTGTATGTGTGCACGTGTGCATGTGGGTGTGTAAATGAGAGGATGGAAACAGACAGAGGGGGAAAAAAATAGAGGGAAAAAATATTTTCAGCAGTGGCAAATCGGGCCCCATGGTTAAGAATTAGATTCTAGGTCTGGCTTGATTCCACCAGGCTCCACTATGAAAAGCATTAGGACCTTCACCATAATGTTCTTGTAAAAATTCAGTGAGATGAGGCCAGCAAAGCTCTCAGCAGCACAGCAGACAGGGAGTTAGCACTCCAAAGGGGTGAGCTGCCCTTATTAATATTTAAAAAGTGAGTGAGAGAGAGATGCAGAGGCTGGACGTGAATGGCTGTCTTAGGGAAGAAGACACAGGCAAGCAAGACATTAGACCTGGAGGAAAGTCGTGCACAGGGTTCTATTTTGCAGGGAGGAGAAGTTCATGGGACAAGGGCATTGACTAAACGTTTCTAAGGTTGGACATAAATTCACTATCTAGGCATCATTGGCCCTTGGTCAGGGGCCATCATCCCTTTAGCCTGACGCAGACATTGGCAAGGCGAAAGTTCATTAGAACATGTGTAGGGTCGATTGCTTGCCCTACATGTCCCATCAGAAGTTTCAGGTGGTACAGAGATGCAGCGGGCAAGGGGAACACCCCTATGACAAGTCTTCAATAAACTAGTCAAGTGGACCAATGTCTTGAATCACACCTCTTGAAATATACGGTGAAAAGTCACTGTAGAGAGTCACAAATGTTTTGAATGGGAAAGAATATTCGTATTAGGGTATTCCACCCCTCTGCCCCTTTCATATCCCAGAGGAGGGAAAGGGGGTACAGAGAGTGGAAATGACTTTTATAAGCTCACACGTCTTGCCAATGGCTGCAGGCCAGAACCCAGGCGATAGCAATAGTATCATGTAATTGACCAGGGGCTTGACCAAGCAAATGACTGGTGGCTTCCTCGGTTCATTGAGTCCTTCTGACACCTTCTGGAGCAAATAGAGTGGAGATGATGATTCCTGTTTGAAGGAGAGGAACTGGGGGCTGAGGGACTAGTTACTACAGCTAGTTAAGTTGCAGTGTTGGCACTTGAATCCAGATCTCGGGACACTCAGACAAACATTTTCTACTTAGAATCTCACCTCTTTGAAATTTCAGAGAGAAAAGTCAATCTGCTTTTCATTATGTTTCTGTAACATTACTCTCCTATAAGTTAATGAGTCTTTAAAGAGTACCTCCAAGAATGAATGAGTTGATTGATAAAGGAGCAAATGGATGCATAAAGGAGTGAATGGATGAATTCTTGAAGAGATAAAAGAAGTATTCTCATTAAAATTTCAATCCAGCTATTAAATGTAGGATCCCCAGGGTCCTCTCTTTCCCGCTGACCTAAAAGCAACAAGAAAATGTTATTGTCGAAATTCCAAATGGTATCTCCGTTCTCCTCATATGCTTGCCGTTTATTCTCATCTCTGTAAGAGAGAGATTGTCAAGGATGAGTCACACGGGAACCTCCCCGTACCCTCACAGTTATTATAGGGTAAATTTCTGGAATTGGAGAGTTTCTTTTTGGAAGAAATCAAATGGAGCATTCCTTCTGAAGAGGGAGCAAGAAAGGCAGTTGGTACAGCCCAAAGAGCTAGAACTTGGGAGTCTCTAGTTGTGTGATTCTAGGCAGAGCTGAGAGGATTTAAGAAAAGAATTTGCATTTTGTATGATACCTCATACTAAGAATGTGTTCAGGAGACACTGACTGGTGGATTTATGTCCCTCTAATAATTAAAACCAGAGCCCTTAGCCTCACAGCTTTGGTCTGTATTTGGTAAAGGAGTTTGAAGTACATCTATTGCGCTCCTATCTTTCCTTTAATAATCTTTTGAACATCACCTCCTCCGTGAAGTCTTCTCTGATAGCTTCCTCCCCCCTTATCTAGACAAAATTGATCACTCCCTACTCTGCGCTCTCCTTGAACCCTGTACCTTCCTTAATAATCTCAGTGTTTCCCAGAGGTATCCGTAAGGATATCTTAGAGGCAAATGACCGAAACTGACTCTAGATGACTTTCATGGAAGAGAGTTGATTGCAAGGGCATGGAATGGGGGTCACTCCTGGGGACGCTGCAGCAGGAGCTGCCAGTGTTGGGATACATTGGTTTTGACCCTTTTCTCTCTTGCATCGTTCTATTCCACAGGTTATCTGAACTTGCGTGGGGCAGCTGCCCTTTCCTTGTCCAGAAGATGGCAGAGCTCCTCAACTGACCTTCCCATCCAAATCCTACCCCTCCCCCCGACCCCGGGAGACGGATTTGCTCTTTCCAGAAGATGGAAGGGCAGACTGAGAGAAGTGGTCCACCGCACCACTCCAGAGTGTGATGGTTGATGTGCGTGTTGGTCTCCCTCCCCCTCCCCCTCCCCCTCCCTCCAGCAAGACTATGAACATCTTGGAAGGAGAAATTGTGTCTTACTCAGATGCTCAGTAAATGTATTTCAGTGTCTGAACGCAGTCATGGGGATGTGAAGGGTATGGCCAAGAACGCCGATCAGGTCACTGCTCAGGTCAGAGCACATGCTCTTTCCAGTTGCCTTTGAGAGATTCTTTATTAACACAGATCTGATGCCCCCCCGCCCCAATATATCTTACCTCCCTTAAGGTCCTTTATAGGTGGTGATGTGAGGTTGTGATAACTTAATTAGACACCTTTTTGTTTCTAGAACTCCTACGAACAAGGAGTGCCTGCTAGGGTTTCCAGAACTACCTGGTTTTTGGGTTATTTTCCCCTGCTGCAGAAAATTTATTTCCAGTCGTCATTAAAATTCTGCTCCTACCATTTGTAACAAATGAGAGAAAGCACGGGGTACAGTATATGGAGTATACGTTTGTGAAAATGAGGCATGAGTACCTTCCAACACTTTGGAATTTTATGAATGATTTACATCTGGTGCTAAAGTTCACAAATGAAACGTAGGGGAAGCAGATGCTTCATTTCTTGACGGCATCGTGCCTGCCCATACTGATGGGGAATTGAAAACAGCGAGGTCTCATAAATCAAAAAAATCTATTTTTGTGCCTCTTGATCTCCATTCCGAACATCCATATAACACCCAAACAAATGTGGGGAAATGAGTTCGTCAAGAAACCCTTTATGTTGAGTAACAGTGTGGACATGTTAATAAAAAGAGGAGAGAAATAAAAATGGACTGAAGGCGGGGGGGAGTGCGGGCGAGTAGTGGAGAATGGTAGCGAAAAGAACCAAATCTCAGAGTCAAAAAGCTCTTCGATGGTCGGTGATTTATGGAGAGCAGGGAAGGAAGTGTGGGACTGGTCTGGAGAGATGAAGGAAGACCTGCCCTGGCCAGCCTGGGGTTACAATGATTTGGAAAGAGGGCTCATCCCACTAAAGGGAGAATGCTGTGTTGCAAACTGAAAAAGAATTAGCATCTGGAAATGAACTTGAGTTGGTAATTGGAAAATCATGGAAAGATACTTGTAAAGAGGTCAGGAGTCTAATGTTCTTGTATTTTTTTCCCCTTCCTCTTTTCCCCTTCCTTTCTTCCTTCCTTCCTCCCTCCCTCCCTGCCTTCCATGTAAAATATGGTCTTATGTGAAACATGGTGACCATCTGACTGTTGAATAAGAAAACACAGCTTTCCCAGAAATATACATGGGGCCCAGCCCTATGGAGTAATTAATATACAGGATTATTATTCTCATCTTGGAACACCACCCCCATTGAGTCCAATCCCTTGAGCTTCTCGGATGATTTTAAAAAGTCTAACATGTCACCTCAAATTTGTACTTTATCATCTTATGTCTCTCTAATTGTTTTATAACTTATTTAATCGATAGAGTTTGACCTTTCTTGAGGGCAGAGGCAGTGTATTAATCACTCTGGGGTTGGGTTGCAAACCTAGCCTTGTACTGAGCAGGGGACATTTCATTGGCAATATTCAACTGCATGCTACCAGCATCGTTTTTAAGCGTTCAGTGTGAGAGAGGAAATGGACTAGGTGCTGTGAATGTAAACATGATCACACAAGGTCTTTCCTCAAAAAGGACCCACTTAGTGGAGGAGCAGGGCTGCCTGCCATCGATCTAGAGCTAGCCTGTCTTGAGACTCAGAGCACAGTGTGGGCCAAAATTGGGAGAGAGCAGTTGTGTCCAAGGAAGCCCAATGGGCTTCACAGAGGAGGTAACGTGAGCTGGGTCTGAAAGCAGAATTATTTGGGGGAGGGCAGTAACTGAAAAGGCAGGAACGGACACTGGTCAAGAATAAATACCTATCGCTTTTGCATTTTTTCCTTCCAGCCAGAACCCCATTCATTATAATGAAGCACTGATTTTCTAAATTAATTGCCTGGGGAATTTTAAGAGTTAAGGTACACTTTACACTGTATCTAACTTATATCCTGCGAGGAGTTTATTCATTCACAGTTTCTAGCTGGTTGACTTTTATAAATGAAGCAATAAACACAACAATATTAAATATGCATCTATAATATTTCTTCACATTTATTTCTATAGCCATCACTCTCAAGTACCCGCTGCATCCTTTGTTGAGATTTTTCCCTTTTGTATTTGAGCTTCTATATGCAAGAGACTTTTTGATTTACGGATTCCTCTATACTTGGTTAAAAAAAAAAAAAACTGGAGGAGACAGGTAAAGAAAAACCAAACAAAACCTGTTTTCATCTCTGCACTGAAGCCCATGCTACATTTCTTAGACTATAAGTTATTGGTTTATTTTGAAAATTCCATATTGGGGAGATCACAGCCTTTTAAAAGGAGCCAGAGTAAGACACAATTTGGGCAATTTGCTACACGTAATAGTAACTATTGGATTAAAAAAAAAATAAATGTAGCTGCTGCATTAACAGATGAAATCCGATATTGTAATTTAACACCCAATTTTCCAACAATTCTCTAATACGTAGACCACGTCTAATTTTTTCTAAAAGAGAATCTCAGTTTAAAAAAATATATATATATCATTTGCATTTTACTATAATTAGGTGATGCTTTCGTGGGGGAGTTTTTCTTGATATACTGAATCCCCCCAACCTTCTTCACCGAGGAAGCTACTAAAAGCAGAAAAAAGAAGTTCAGTGGTCTCCCTTAGTTACCATTCTGTTCAAAATATGTCCTCACCTAATATAACTTGCAATGTGTCATAAAATACAAAGGAAAGTACTTTTCATGCCAAATATCAGAGAAGTGCTCTCTTTTCTATACTGCATGACGAACAGCAATGATGTGTTCATTTTAAATTCCACTCATGTAGGTTCTAATAAAAGCTATTATAAAATACAATTGTGGAGAGACAAAAAGAGAGATAATATCACTATAGCTCAATATGAAATTTAAGTAATTAAGACATGAAAACTATTACACAATTTACTACAAATGCGGCAAGAATAATAAAATGTTTAACCCTCTCCCTCCCAGCTCCTCCCCCTGTTGGTCTCTCTCTTTAATACCAAACTGAGAAACTTGAGCACCTGAAGGGATGCATCGAAATATCGCAATGCAGAGCGTTTGGGGAAAGGAAAGGAAATGGCTTGACTGTTTTTTATTTCAGGAAAGACAGGTTCTATTTCTGGAGTGTGATTCTGCTATCTACTGTGTGGCAAGTTGATTTTATTTGGAGAAAATATAAAATTGCTTCTCAGCCTGGCCATTACATGATTTCCCAATAAAAAGTCATGATGACAAAGAGAAGGTCCCATGGGTCAATGGATAGATCTGAATTCAAATCCCGACCCTAATGCTTGCCAGTTACGTGCCATCAGGCAACCTTATTAAGACTCACCTTCAACAAGTGGTGCTGGGAAAACTGGACAGCTACACGTAAAAGAATGAAATTAGAACACTCCCTAACACCATCCACAAAAATAAACTCAAAATGCGTTAAAGACCTAAATGTAAGATCGGACACTATAAAACTCTTAGAGGAAAACAGGAAGAACATTCTTTGACATAAATCACAGCAAGATCTTTTTTGACCCACTTCTTAGAGTAATGGAAATAAAAACAAAAATAAACAAATGGGACCCAATGAATCTTAAAAGCTTTTGCACAGGAAACCATAAACAAGACGAAAAGACAACTCTTAGAATGGGAGAAAGTATTTGCAAACGAATCAATGGACAAAGGATTAATCTCCAAAATATACAAACAGCTTATGCAGCTCCATATTAAAAAAAAAAAACCAACAATTTAAAAGTGGGCAGAAAACCTAAATAGACGTTTCACCAAAGAAGACATACAGATGGCCAAGAGGCACATGAAAAGCTGCTCAACATCACTAATTATTAGAGAAATGCAAATCAAAACTACAATAAGGTATCACCTCACACCAGTCAGAATGGCCATCATCAAAAAATCTACAAATATTAATGCTGAAGAGGGTGTTGGTGGGAATGTAAATTGATACAGCCACTATGGAGAACAGTATGGAGGTTCCTTAAAAAACTAAAAATAGAATTACCATATGACCCAGCCATCCCACTACTGGGCATATACCCAGAGAAAACCATAATTCAAAAAGACACATGCACCCCAATGTTCACTGCAGCACTATTTACAATAGCCAGGTCATGGAAGCAACCTAAATGTCCATCGACAGACGAATGGATAAAGAAGATGTGGCACATATATACAGTGGAATATTACTCAGCCATAAAAGGGAACAAAACTGGGTCATTTGTAGAGACGTGGATGGACCTAGAGACTGTCATACAGAGTAAAGTAAGTCAGAAAGAGAAAAACAAATATCGTATATTAACGCATGTATGTGGAATCTAGAAAAATGGTACAGATGAACCCGTTTGCAAGGCAGAAATAGAGACACAGACGTAGAGAACAAACATATGAACACCAAGGGGGGAGGGGGGTAGGATGAATTGGGAGGTTGGGATTGACATATATACACTAATATGTATAAAATAGATAACTAATGAGAACCTGCTGTGTAGCACAGGGAACTCCACTTTGCTGTACAGTAGAAACTAACACAACATGGTAAAACAACTATACCCCAATTAAAAAAAAAAAAGAATGCTAGAAATCTGAAGCTTGGTGACAGTTACACAGGGGTTCATTTTACTATCCTTTCGCTTTGTTATGTATCTGAAAATTTTGATAAAGTATCAGAATAAAAGTCTATAAACATTGATTATAAATTCACAACAACAACAACAAAGACTAACTTTGGAACTTCCTTGGTGGTTAAGACTCCATACTTCCACTGCAAGTGTTCAATCCCTGGTCAGGGAATTAAGATCCCGCATGTCACGGGGCGCTGCCAAAAAAATAAAAAGACTCACCTGTCGAATGGACATAATCGTATTTGCTACCTCTTAGGGTCATGCTCTAATCAGGCAATGGGGGTATGATGGCCCTAGAATTAATGCAGCAATTGGATGTTCACTGAAACACTAGCAAGAACTATGATTTCCTATTTTGATTTTCCCTGAAGTGTGTTCCATGTTTGACCCAGATCATTTCAGAACATAAACACCATTTATCACAGAAGGGACGCACTATTTCTCGGTCAAATCTTTCCCCACCTCTCTGATTTGATTAAAGAGAAAGGGCTTGTATGGTAGCCAGTAGGTCTTCAGCATTTCTCTAGCACTTGCTAAACTTCATTTTTTAACAAAGGTGGTGAGATCTTGGGCTCAGAACCTGCTTCGGGCAATGGCATCTCATGGGAATACGAGATTTTTGTCTTTTTAATTGTATTTGTTTTTCTGATAGCCTCTGATGAATGACAAGGATGTGGCTTTCCCTCCATGGTGGTGATATAAATTTTCCTTGTGAAATACATTTATTTCATACAAAAGCAGAAGGGGAGGAGTAGAGAGTAGTAGTTTGCGGATGCCTGGCGCAGAGGAGGTACTCAAGAAATATTTGTTGAATAAGAAACATAATTAATAGTACGTAGTTACAGCAAATATTGATAGGGATTGATATAGATCATTGCTTTCTATCACCTACAAAAGACTGAATGAACCATTTCTATTGAGACTGGATTCTGCATTTTCTCAGATATTTGTCCAAGTAGTCCCTTCTGCCTTATGTTTCTTTAGGCATTTAAAACTTTGTCCTTGCTTTCTCCCCCACCAGGAATGCCTTTACTGATTTCTCTCTTAAGTGTTCATTCTTCAAGTTCCAGCCCTAAGATCTTCTAGGTGTTTGCATCTGGAATCCCAGTGACAGGGCCACTCTCACCAGAGACAGCATCTTATATACTAACTGCATGAATTCCACTGTGGGGCGGGGTTGTCCTGAGCCCCTAGCCTCCAAATGGTAACCGGCAGAGCTGAGATTGTTAACACAAGTTCGTGTACCCAATGCACAGTGAGGCCAAACAAACTGAAACATCGGAGTTTGGAGCAGAGAAATGTTTATTGCAAGGCCATGCAAGGAGACGAGGTGGCTCATGCCCTAAAAAGCCTCGGGCTCCCTGAAGGGTTTCAGCAAAGCACTTTTAAAGGCCAGGTCGGGGTGGGTTGGTGTCTCAGGGTAGGTGATCAGATCGTGCACAGTTCTCTGATTGGCTGATGATGAGGGAAGTGGGTGGTGTCACAGGGGTTCACATTATCAATCCTTAGGCTCCAGGAGGCCTGGGACGGTGCACTCATGGTCATCAAGTAGTTAACGTCTTCCATTTAGTGGGGGGTTTTCACATCTGCAAAACAACTCAGGAAATGTGCATCAATTACTATTATCTAGGTACTTCAGAGAGGAGCTAAAGCAGAGGATATGGGGGAAGGCCTGTGCCGGGAAGGTCCCCATGACATCCTGTTCGGTTACAAGATCTGAACCAGGCCCATCTGGTTCCACCCTCTGTACTTTCTTCTATATCTCAGGATCTCCATACAGATAAATGCCATTATGTTCCAAAATTGACATCCCAGGAACATCTCAGGAAGGGCTCACGGCAGAGTCAAAGATGTTGAAGGGCATGACTTAGTGGAAAGGAAGTGACAGGAGGCCGGATCCCAAATATTAGACTTGATATCCAGAATGGCAAAATAAACTCCTGTGTCATGGGCTAGATATCCAAACACTCATAGGATATGAGATTAAAGTGAAGGAAAGGAGTGAAAAATGCTTTCTTTGTTCTCCCTCCTTTTTGTTCCTAAGTATGATTGTGTTCAAACTTACTCTGAAAAATATTTTGTTCCTTAAAATAAATTCAGAGGAGATGACCCAAGTTCTTTGCTCTGAGCATGGACCAAGTCTTACCTCCCCCACCTGCACTTTTCAGGTTTCTCTAAACCCCACTTGGAGGCTCCACCTCACTTCCTGCCACAGTGAATGAGCAGAACCAGGCCCCACAAGTCTTCCTTGCCCACCTCACGCAGCCCACCTGCTCTAGGGGAGTAAGTGAAAGAATAGGGTGGAATCCGCGTCAATCCACCAAATTTCCTAAGAATAGGACAAACTTGTAATATTGTCTTGCAGTGATGTCTCATTTTATTTGTAGAGTTGATTGGATTATTTTTCAATGAAAAAGAAAAACATGTTATAGATAATAGGGGAACACAGAAAGAAAAAGAAGAAAAAAATCTACTGATCTTACTACATAAAGACAATGAACGTTGACAGTTTTGGTGACTATGCTCCCAGCCATTTTCCCATCTATATTTGTACCAGTCAGGATAGAATGGATAACAAACAAGGAAATCCCCAAACATCAGTGGTTGAACTCAACCTACGTTTACTTCTCCCTCATGCTCTTTCCTATCACAGATCTGTAGAGGGGCTCTGGCCCTGGCAACCACTGAGGAGGGCTGGTTGATGGAGCAAATCAACATCAGTAGCCAATTTGATGGTTATGCCAAAGGGAAAAAGAGTTCTAGAGGGTCTAACACTGGTAATTAAATGCTTAACCCGGAAGTGCCCTGCCTCAAGTCCATGCACAATTCACTGGCCAGAACTAGTCATATGGCTCTTCTCAGCCCCAAGCGGCCAAGGAGTGCCAACCTACCACGTGACAGAAGTGGGAGCATGGGAAATTCCTGGTGAACAACATCAACAATTATGTGGTATTAATTAGAGTTTTTTGTTTGTTTGTTTTTGTTTTTTTCTAATTCCAAAGAAACACATATTGACAGAGCCTATTGGTGAACTCAAAAAAGCATGAAGGAAATAAAATCACTTATAATCCCACTATTCACTTATCACTCCTTCAGCTATTCAGGGCTATATCAACTTTTTCTGTGTTTATATAAAAATAAGGATTTTTTTAAAAGTATGTGGACCATATTGTATGCCCTGCTTTGTAACGCACTATTTGTACTGAATATATTGTATACAGTATTTTGAAGTATTAATATTTTTCTGCAACATGCACAATATTTTGTCTACACCATAATTACTTATAATGAATTTCTTAATTATTTTATATTTAAGAGTTTAATTTTTCCTCTATTTTTGATTATTTATGTTCATGTGTACAGATGTATATATTTTTTCTTTACAAAAAGGTTTTATTAAGTACAGTTTCATATTTAGAAGAACTTCTAAGCTTACCAATGTGATTGGATCTTTAATTTATTCTTAAAATACATGAGTTACATACAGATGTTAGAATATACACACACACATCTTGTTGTTTTCTACATATGATTGCATCATATTTGTCTATGTCATTATAACTCTCTCTCCATGAAGTTTCTAATGAACACTCTAGTATTTCACTGTGCAAACTTATCAAACTATACTTAACTTCTTTTGCTATTTTGTTTGTTTCCAATTTTCAACCACTAGTGGACTTTATTTAACGTATTTTTTGTACTTAGAAATTTTCAGTGGGCTAGAGTCCAAGGAGTGATAATACCAGCAAATGTTATAAATATTTTAAGACATCTTAAGATTAACATGTTTAAAGGAAAACATGTTTGTTTTGAAGAACGAATAAATGAATGAATTAAATTACAAACGACTTGTCAAACTTGTCAGATCCTGAGAACTGGCAGCAAATACCTCTAAGAGTCTCCTTCAATAATACATCCCTTTAGTTGGAGTTGGTATTTTATTTTATCCTCACAAGCATCTAGTGAGAAAGATCCAAAGATGGAACTTCCAAATGCTGGCTCCACGTCGGGTGCTGTGTCAGGAATTTTCTATCTTCTAATTCAATGACCACAATTCCATAAAGTGGACTTTAAATGTTCCATTTATAGAGTTGCCATATGATCCAGCAATCTCACTCCTGGGCATATATCTGAACAAAAATATAATTCAAAAAGATACATGTACCCCTATGTTCATAGCCACACTATTCACAATAGCTAAGACATGGAAACAACCTAAATGTCCATAGACAGAAGAATGGATGTCGTACATATATGCAATGGAATACTACTCAGCCATAAAAAAGAATGAAATAATGCCATTTGTAGCAACATGGATAGAACTAGATATTATCATATTAAGTGAAGTTAAGTCAGGAAGAGAAAGACAAATACCATGTGATATTTCTTGTATGTGGAATCTAAAATAAGACACAAATGAACTTTTATGAAACAGAAACAGACATTGAGAACAAGACTTGTGGTTGCCAAGGGCGGGGTGGGAGAGGAATGGAGTGGGAGTTTGGGATTAGCAGATACAAACTATGATATATAGAATTGATAAACAACAAGGTCCTACTGTATAGCACAGGGAACTATAGTCAACACTCTGTGATAAACCATAATGGAAAATAACAAAAATAAATAAATAAATGCTCCATTTTTCAGACCAAACATTGAAAAATCTCCTGGTCATGAAGTTGGAATTCCAACATGGTGAACTCAGATTCGTGCCTTTCCTTATGGAATGGCGATAGACCCAATATTAATTTTCAAAATAGAAAGAGATAGCCCACAATTCAGAGATATTATGTGTATCTTCATGCAGTTACACTTCAGAGAATAGGAGCCTTATGTGTTGGGATAATCAGGCGGGCGTTGGGGGTTGCTGAGTTGCACCATGATGATGGGCTAGCTCTGGGTGGGCAGAGGGGAGAAGGTGTGGAAAGTCTCTTCCCCAGAGGCTTTAATGCCCGTGTAGAAACATTTTGACCACTCTTCCACTTTCTTACAGCAACCATGAGACATTTTATTCTAAACAATAACCCTAACCCCTATCCAAACCTTGCCTCCTCTTCATTTGCTCCCCCCCATTTGACCTTTCACCTCCATGCCATTCTGCCCTACATCAAATCACCAGAGGTCGCAGCACTGGTTGGTGTCTCCATATTTGGTGTCAGCATTTTCTCAAGCCAGTGTCTGGGGAAACCCTGTCTATTGGCCAGGCCAAGCAGTGAGTTAGAAGACCCAGGAATACATCCCCACTGGCTCCGTTACTAGCTGGGAGACCCGGAGCAAATCATTTAGTGTCTCTGACAGTCACTTGTCTCTTTGCAAAATGGGAGTAATATTGCTACCGTGCTTGAGTGAGAGCATATAAAGCACTTTGTAAACGTAATATGCCATGCAAAAATGACGAGTTTGAAAGTGAATATTTCTTTGTTTAAATTTTGAATTAAAGGGTACGCTTGGAATTACTGCTGTAACTGGCATTTGTGGGTTTTCGCTTTTTGTTTTTCTGCTCCCGGCAGGTTGATTTCCTCCTTTTGGCAAGCCTACACGTCCTCAGTTGCTTTGCTCCATCTTTCATCCACTCCTTGTCCTTCCATTAACCAGCCTCTCGGCTGTATCTGTGGAATCACTCTCCACCTTCCACTGCACCATTCCTCTTTACCCCAGGTCTCCTGGCAGGCCACAGTGCCGATTACATGTCACAGAATCCAGCCATGAGTTCTCCACCCAGGTTCAAGCTCTAATTCCCCCCAATATAATCTAAAACTATAACTGTACTGCAGCCAAAAATCCCCGTCTCCCTCCCTGTAAGCTCTTGGGTAGTCTGCCCTTTTTGGTTCCTTGAAACACTCCAAGGCCATGGAAAAGACCATGGTTGACAGCCATGGGTTAAGGTCATAGCTCTATAAAATAACAAGCCCTACGCCATTGTTGAGCTGAAAGTGACTTACGTCTTAATCCAGATCCCAGATAGACATGTTTCGTCTTTTTCTTTTTTGGATTGGGGATAAATGAAGGTGAAAATGCATGATGAGAAAGTCACTGCCTGAAGATGAGAAACCAGCATCCAAGCTCACCCTCACCCTACCGCCCCCCCACAATCACAGCTGTCCACTAGTGAGTCCCTTTGCCTCTCTGGATCTTGCTTGTTTCATTCGTAAAATGGGAGGAAAAGTAAGTGGCACAGATGATTTTTTGAGATGCTCTTAAAATACAGACTCTGCATTTATAAGCACCTAAAAAAACAACAACAATGAAATCTTAGATTTATGGAGTACGGAGCACAGAGACAAAAAAGTACATTATTTTGTACATTACGTCAACAAACCTATAAGGTATTTTATCAACTAGGAACTTTACTCAGTTGTTAGCAACCCCAAATAACAGTGGCTTAAACCATTTAGATGTTCTTTTTCTTTCATATTACATGAACACCACAGAGCTGCTATGGTGATTTGACATTAAATCTTTCCAGTTTCTGGGTCCAGTGGTGACCCAGAATCTTTCCAACTTTCCACTCTGCCATCCTTAGCTCATTACTTCCATCTTTAAGGCTGCTTCGTGGTTGCAAGATGGCAGTTGTGTCCCTAGCCATCATGCCCACATTGTAGGCAGCAGGAGGGAAACTAGAACAAAGGGAAGAGGGTGAACCTCCCAGACGAGTTGGGTCCTTTTAAAAGTTTCCCCCAGAAGCCCCATCGGATGATGTTCACCTAAATCTCTTTGGCCATCCCTGTCTGCAAGAGGGGCTAGGCGCATTGCTGTCTCCAGTAACCCCAGGGTTCAGTAAGTAAGGATAACAAGGCTGGATACTTGATAGGGAACTAGTAGTCTCTGTCATAAGAAGGTACTATTATCATACACATTTTACAGATGAATAAACAAAGGTAAGCAACTCGCCAAGCATATAGCTAAGAAGTTCAGGAGTTGGAATTCAAAATCAGGCTGACTCCAGATCCTAATCTGTATGCTCAATAAAAGTTAGATGATGACGGGTCAAATGATGCAGCCTCAAGTCCTCGTCTCCGCATCTGTAGAATGGGATCAGAGTGCTTGCGTCACAGGCTGTATGGCGGGGGGTGCGGGTGGTGGTAAATGAGATCATGCATAGGAAAAGCTTGAGAATTTGGCTGAGCATAGGAGATGCTCAGAAACAGTAGATGCAGATTTTGATAGCCTGGCACTTACTGTGCTGTTGCCCAAGTTTCCCAGTGAAAACACACCTCTCAGGAGACCTGTAAACTGCTGAAGCCCAGGGAACGTTCTGTCCAATATGCCCTCTGGATCTGGACTTCCTTGCTCGTATGTGAACTTCCTAAAAGTACCTGACACATGATAGGGCCAGAGTCACAGTTGGTTGATTGACAGAACAAATACTTTGTTTCCTTTTGGATGTTAAAAGTTACATAATTCTCCTCTGTGGATCACTTACCGTAACAAAGATGCAGGCAAAGAGAGGCTTCAAGATCAGACCCGCTTGTGGATATACATATGGGTGCACGTGTGTATGTTTGTGTATGTGTTTATGTCTGTACTGTTTGAGCATGCTGCTAGGGGGGAAAGCAACCTCACAAGAAGGGGAGATTCCAAATAGAATTCCACTTCTCCCTGATAGTCTCAAAATACACCATTCAAGTTAAATTGTATTCAAGTATTAATGAAATGAATGAGGGAGAAAACATGAATAACACATAGGTTATAAGTGCTAATTATGAAGACACACTTATTTTGAAGAAAAGAAAACCTTCCATAAAGCATTGGTAAAAGCACAAAGAAAAAGAGAAAATTGTGTAACTCTGAGATGTCCACAGGGTCTACAGGGAGAACTCCTGCTAAGACATCCTCAAAGGAGCTTTTGCGTGGAGGGATGTTTTGGTCAAAATCCACAGTCAGTGTTTTCAGATTTGTTTATTTAATCACTTACAATGATGGTTCCTAGAGTAGATGTAAACGAAAAGCAAGATTCCTGCTCTGGTCCAGATTTCTTCCCTTTCTTGAGACTGTTTAACCGTCAGACCAAAGATGGGCACTCATCCTTGATCTCAGAACGTGGACCAAGAACCAAGAGAGGAGCACACCCTTGTGCCGAGGTAGGCTGCCTGGTTCTGGAAGTCAAAAGCCCCTCTTCTCACCTTCACACAGAACTAGGTGGTGGAGCCCTGCTGTTTTCATTCACACCAAACTCACGCCCAACTCAGGGTCTTTGCACTGGTTGTTCCTTGCCTGGAACCCTCCTCCCCGGAATTCACAGGCTCACTCCTTTCCTTCAGTCACACGTCTCTCAAATGTCCCTCCAAGTCCCCGTCACTCTGTTCTTACCCTATTTTACAGCTAGTATTAATACTTGGCACTATCTATACATTTGTTTATTTATTTTCTGTCTCTCCCACTACACTGTAAACTCCACAGGGTAGAAGTTTTGTTGCCATTACTACCCGATCTCTGGTACCAGAACAGCGCTTGACATATAATAGTTGCTCAATAAACATTTGCAGATGAATGAATGAATACTTTGATAACACAGTTCTCAGAGAGAATTCAACTGACTACAGCCAAGTGATTTTATTACATTTGCAGAACTGAAAATCCATATCCTCTCAATCTTTCAAATCTAGATTGGGGTCCATCTCTTTCTCAGTCAGGAGAACCCAGAACCTTAACAGACACACACAACTGTGAGTGTCACTGTCGTGTTACAAATGTACATATATTGCCTCTTTCATTGCTTTGCCCCGCAATTAGCCTCCTGGAGGGCTGGTCTCACAATTACTGATTTTTCTAAGATTATGCTCTCCTCGAGGACATGGCTGCAGCTCATTTCTATTGACCCCCGGTGCAAACAGCACAGCCTTGTATTTATTTATTTATTTATTTATTTTTAAAAAATTGAAGTATAGTCGATTTACAATGTTGTATTAGCGTCTGGTGTAAGCAAAGTGATTCAGTTATGTGCACATATATATGTAAATATATATATTCTTTTTCAGATTGTTTTCCATTATAAGTTATTATAAGATATTGAATATAGTTCCCTGTGCTATACAGTAGGACCTTCTTGTTTATCTATTTTATATATAATAGTGTGCATTTGTTAATCCCAAACTCCTAATTTATCACCCCCGCTTTTCCTTTGTTGACCGTAAATTTGTTTTCTATGTCTGTGAGTCTATTTCTCTTTTGTACAGGAATTCACTTGTATCATTTTTTATTAGATTCCACGTATAAGTGATATCATATGATATTTGTCTTTCTCTGTCTGACTTACTTCACTCAGTATGATAATTTCTAGGTCCATCCATGTTGCTGCAAATGACATTATTTTGTTCTTTTTTATGGCTGAGTAATATTCCATTGGATATATGTACCACATCTTCTTTATCCATTCATCTGTCGGTGGGTATTTAGGTGGCTTCCATGTCCTGGCTATTGTAAACAGCGCTGCTATGAACATTGGGGTGCATGGATCTTTTCAAATAAGTTTCCATCTTTTCCGGATACACAGCACAGCGTTTTAATTGTGACTCACATTTATTCAGCGTGTGCTATGGGCCAGGTGCCATGCCAAGTACATCACATGCATTCACTTAGTGGCTTTCTTGTTCTGTTTTTAAAAATCACACTCCAGAAATAAACATGTTTTACATTTCAACCCAGGAAGTGATATGTGCGTGTATAGCCACAGTCGTATCTATAGCTCTAGGACTGCTGAAACCAAAACTTTAAAAACTATCCTCATGGGTCCTATGTGAAATGCACATTGGTATTTCCATTCTATTTATTTTTAAAAAATGCTAGTTGTCACCCACTGAATGAGGGGTCGCCCTGGGGCAAATCCAGCCTGACTCCTGTTTTTGTCAGTAAAGTTTTACGGGGACACAGCCACACCCATTTATGCATGCGTTCTCTGTGACGGCTTTTACACATCACAAGCAGAGTTGCGACAGACACCATTATACCCGCCAAGCCTAAATAAGTACTATCTAGCCCTTTAAGAAAGAGTTTGCTGACACTTGCACTAAACTGATTTCAGGTTCACCTAGGAGTTGTGACCTACAGTTTTAGAAACACCCTTTTGGCTCATACCATTCCGACAACTGCCCTTTAAGGGTGGTGCGTGTCATACTCAGTTCCAAGTGAGCACACTGAGGATGAGAGTATGACACTGGCTCCTAGACAGGTGATGAGTCAGACTGCAGAGCTGGGTCTGACCTAAGTCACCCCAGAACAGAGCCAGTGGCAGTTAACTAACGTGGAATTCTCCTCTGCTTTAGGGTGAGTTGAATATAGGTTTGTTGGTCAAAGGAATGATACACAAATTACATTTGTAACTTTAAAAAACTTATCTTACGGGTAAACTTTGGAAGAAATGTTGGTCTTATTCTCCACCATATCCCTCAATAAATGAATAAGGGAATGATACCAAGGAGCATTTAGTAGGCGGTACCACTTTTAAAAATTAAGTCATTACATTTTAATTTTTTATTTCGAACATAGGCTCGGCTGCCTTGTTGGATTTGTTATTTAAACCTGACCTATAGCACTGATATCTACACACATATGGTAGACCAGCAGCTTGGCAGGACTCCCCGTGACTCACGCTCTTGTGTAATCCCCTCCCCTCCAGTGTGGGCTGGACCTCGTGATGCTCTCCTTACCAGCAGAGGACAGCAAAGGGATGGGATGTTATGTCTGAGATCAGGTTGTAGAGGACTGAGACTTCCATCTTGCTGGCATGTCCCTTGGCCTTCACTGGCTGGCTAAGATGAAGCCAGTTGCCATATTGGGGGCTGCCCCGTGGAAGGGCCCACCTGGCCAGGAACTGAGGGAGGCTCCCAGTTCAACACCCTGCAAGGAACTGAGAACTTGGAAGCAGATCCTGCCCAGGTTAAGCCTTCACACACCTTGACTGCCTTTGTAGAAAACCTGGGCTGGGAGACCCAGCTAAGCCATGTCTGGATTCCTGACTCCATAGAAACTGTGGGATAAAAAATATGTCTGTGTTTCATCACTAAGTTTTGGAGTAATTTGTTATGTGGCAACACATAGCTAATACACCACACTACTGTATTATAATTTGGGTTTCTGGGATCCCCATCAATCAACAAATACATCCTCGGCAGCTATTAGGTGCCCGGTCCTATGAAGGATGGAGCAGAGCATCTGTGGGGCCTAAGGTTCCTACCCTCAGGGAGCTCACCATCTGGTGAGAGATTAGAATTAGAGCCACATTTCATGTTCTTAGACACATTGGTAATTGTTAATTGTTTGCCTTCCATCTAAGAAGGTGCCCAATGGACTCTGTTTATTCTCTTCAGTTGAATGCTGCTTTCTTAGGTTTCCCATAGATTTTCACGGTGTAGGTCCCCTCTTAGCTGTCGAGGTTGGAAACTCTTTATGAGAGTGGGGAGCAGGAAGCCCTCCCAAAATGGCCTTGGGCTTCCTTGGTCTGACACCCCGAAACTGTGAGTTGGTTCAAAAGGAACAGTGAGTGAGGCCTGATATTACCACAAATAATTTGGTTTCTGAAAGTCAAAAATGAACCAGATGGCTTTTAAGGAAAACAGGACACACATCAGATTCCAATTATATTAAAATGATGACCCAATTTAGGAAAACACGAAGTGTAATAAAAAAATGTTTAAATAAACAAAATCTGCATAGTTATGAAACTATAATGTTTGCCGGGCTCCTCACTTTGGATAATGAATTTCTAAACTAGATGGATTGCATTCCAAACTTGAATCCAGCCTTGGAGAAGCCTGCAGTACTGTTTGGAATTGCAGACGATCGGAAGAGGAAAGAAAAAAAAATTTTTAGCGTGTGTGTCAGCAGCCAATTTCGGGAAAGGAAAGGTCAGCTCTACACAAATGTGATAGATCCTATTCTAATGCAACCAGGAATAGTCAGCGCTCGCCCTGCTTTGTTGGCTGAACATGGTGACACCTCTCGCTGGCGGCAGTTGCTGTCGCCCGGAAACCTTCAGCGCCACTGGCAGATTCAGCGCTCGGCTGGGTTGTCAGGGAGCGCCTCGGATTTATCTATTTATTTTTCTAGATAAATTAAAAACTCAGGGGGCACTTAAAATAAACTAGCAACTGCTCCTGAGGGTGTCTTTCTTGCGGTGTCACACATTCGCTGTTTTGGCAAGGACTAAGTCACCTGCCTCCCCATCTTTCCCCACCGAGCACAAACTGCTAGCGGAAGAGTGCGGGCATGGGAAAAGGTGCATCCACGGTTATTAATCCAGGAGAGGGGGCACCAGGGAGGGTCCAGGTTCAGCAAGATGCTTTCAGGGCTACCCTGTCTCTGGGGCATCTGTGCGAGACTTTCTGAGGCCAGGGAAGAAGGCCAGCTATTCTCCGCTGTAATGAAATGCTGAAAGGCTCTCCAAGGGAACTTTCTTTCACCTGTCCCAGGGAGGGGGTTGTCTTACGTTATAGGCACGGCATTTTTAGGGGATGATTTTTCCAGATAGGATGATGTCTATGCCATCTCTTTCTCTGCAGTGTCCGTCTGTATTGAATCACTAATTACTCAGTGAGCCTCCTCTGTGGCCAGCGTCTAGGAGACAGCCATGAGGAAGGGTAACAAAATCCCAGTCTTCCTGGGGGGGATGGTCCTACAATACACCACCCTCTGCAGCGCGTTATGACATCAACGGTCTCCATGGAATACTGAGGGTAAGTGAGAGCAGCACCTAAGAGCCAAAATGGCAAAGAGAAAAAGCCTGTTCTGAACATCGTTCAATACGGTTGACAAAGGGGTTTAGTCCAATTCGCCAGTCTGAAGGCCAAAATGCTAACTTCCTCCAAAGAAAGCTCTCTCCAGTGTCCAAACTAGTGTCCCTACCCGTTCACTACTTCAGATGGGACAATAGCATCTGAGCTACAGGGTGCTACACAATCTCTTTTTTTTTTTTTTGCTCTCTCAACCAAACAGGTTCTCTGAGCCTCTAGTTCTCAAAGCTTTTAAGTAAAGTTTTCTTTCTTTCCTTCCTTCCTTTCTTCCTTCCTTCCTTCCTCCCTCCCTCACTCCCTTTCTTTCTTTCTTTCTTTCTTTTCTTTCTTCCTTCCTTTCCCTCCCTTCCTCCCTCCCTTCCTTCCTTCCTTCCTTCCTCCTTCCTTCCTTCCTTTCTTTCTCTTTCTTTCTTTTTCTTTCTTCCTTCCTTTCCCTCCCTTCCTCCCATCCTTCCTTCCTTCTTTCCCTCCTTTTCTCTCTCTTCTCTTTCTTGCTTTCTCTCTCTCCTCTTTCTCATTTTTTCTCTTTCATTTCCTTCCTTCCTTGCCTCCCTCCTTTTCTCTCTCTTCTCTTTCTTGTTTTCTCTCTCTTTCTTGTTTTTTCTTTCTCTTTCTTTTATTTCCTTCCTTCTTCCCTCCCTTCTTTCCCTCCTTTTCTACTCTTTCTTTTCTCTCTTTCTTGTTTTTTCTCTTTCATTTCCCTCCTCCCTCCCTCCCTCTCTTCCTTCCTTTTCTCTCTGCTCTCCTTCTTGTTTTCTCTCTTTTTCTTTCTTCTTTCTTTTCTCTATGAGGGAAAAAAAATAGTCACTAAATCAGGGTAACATTAAATGAGAGAAGGTTTCACTCCCTTTCCACAATGTGATATTTGTTTTGATCATCCCCACCTGCCCATAACATTTTTCACACTCATCATATATGTGAACACAGAGTTAGAAAGCTAGAAATGTAAGAATCTAAATCGGATTATAACTGCATTATATGATAGAACACTCATTCTGGGATGATATTCCAGAATCGTTCCTTTTAGGTGAGTAGCTTTCATTGAGAAGGCTTTTTTTTTTTTTAAATAATAAATTTACTGTCAGAAGAGTCCTTCATTAGGGGAACCCACGTAACTTCCCACCTGAGTATTCATATATAATATAAATCAGATGCTCCTTAGTTTTAGGTAATTTGGCTGCAAGCATCTAATTTTATCACAATATAGCATCCTCCAGAAGATTATTTTAAAAGTGCTTATTCCTCATGGTGTTTTTCTTTTACTTTTTAAATTCTGGGGTTTTTTTTGTTTTGTTTTGTTTTGTTTTGTTTTGTTTTGTTTTTTGAGTCTTGGCAGGATTGGGGGAAGTACTAATTGTCTCTTAGCCAGAGTTTAAGTGCAACATTTTTCATTAGAATTTAACAAATGTTCATCTTAAAAGAGACTGACAATGGGTCAAATGGCTTCAGCTTCTCCCCTGTGAACCTGAATGCATTAGACTTGAGGCTTTTTATTCTCGGATCAAAGTTGCTTCTTATTCTAGGACTTAATTTAGTATAGACTAATATGATGGTCTCTCTATTTCTTCTATCTCTCTTTTTGGCTATAATAAAATTAGAATTAATTGAATAGAATGCAATCTCTAGCTTTTTTGTCAAGCACAGAAATGCCGAATACAACAATATGTTTGGAATATTTTTTTTTTTTTGCCAGTAGTAAACTATTGTGCAAAATAATTATATAAATACACAAGAACATCTGGTCTTTTGAACTGTAGTCACTGCTGAATTTAAACATTGTACGCTTTTGACAAAATTAAAGGAGTTTATTCTTTGTTTTTCCTGGGCTTTAAATAGCAAGCCACAAATAGTACTTAAGAGCTATCATTTCTAGTTCATTTTGAATATTATTCTGCATTCTCCCAGACTCTCATATACTTAGGGTCTCTGGAATTTGGGTTCCAGGTTAAAAATGTATCACATTATTAAAACAATGACCCAAGTCAAATTAAAAGGGGGGAAAACCCTACTAAATGCTCTTCTCCCATTTTCCCCACAACAATTCTTAAATGCCAGTAGACAGAGCAATTTTGCTATCTTTTGTAGAGTACAGTAATTAAAATTATTACCGCCACTTTTGTAATAAACTCGTGTGACTTTAAAAGTCTGTCCCCGCTCGCTTTCATGATGGAGACATCACACAATCTGTAATTGTGCTATTAAGGAAAAGAGAGCTAATCTTTTTGCATTTGAAGTAAGCCTTCATCATCAGTCCAACAAAGCCAGACAGATCAAAAAAGAACCAGAGAGAGCATTTAAGGAAATTAGTACAAGTGTCAGTTAAAAGGTAAAAATTAATGCACTTATTATTGAAATATGGTTGAAACCTACGTTCTTTTCATTTCTTTGATATTGCCAAGGTCTAAAACATTCAATTAACTTTCCATTGTGTTTGGGGGAGAAAAGGCAGGGGATTGTCAGGGAAGTACGAGGGGTATGGGTGGAGCTCAGTGAAAAATTGAATAGGATGAACAGGAGAGGGACCCAGACCTCACGGCCCAGGCCACGAAGTTGGAGCTGCCTCTGCCTTTTGGACCCCACCTGGTTTAGGATTTCAGATGGGCTCTGGACTCTGCTGCCCAGTTTAGTGGGGAGATTTTTTTTTTTTTTTGGCTGCACTGTGCAGCATGTGGGATCTTAGTTCCCTTACCAGGGATCGAACCCGTGCCCCTGCAGTGGAAGCATGGAGTCTCAACCACTGGACCGCCAGGGAATTCCCTGGTCGGGAGATTTAAAAACCGGCACGTTGAATTCTTCACAGAAAAATCATAGACAAGGTACATTTCTAGTTGTCCTGAGGTTTCGTGAATGTACCCATTCCACGTCCTCCAATACAGCGTGATCATGATGATAACGAAACACAGAAGAAAGACTGGAAAGAGAATTGACTCTTTATGGGTGTTTAGTTAATGGATGAACTTTTGCCTTTTGACTAATTTTGTTTTTCAATTTTTTCTGATGCTTCTGCATTTATTTTCATAACCAGAAACATAAAATAAAGTTCATTTGGGGTATTTTTATAGCAGCATGGGGTGTAGACGGGAAGATAAACATGGGTTTTGGGGTCAGGCTGATTAGGGTCATGATGAGTAACTCAGACACTTCATGCTGTACGACTTCAGAGAAGTAGTTTAACGTCTCTGAGTTAAAGGTTCCTTCCTCTATATCCCTACATAGTGATGTGAGTATCTTCTGTTTAGGTGGCTAATGAGTGTGAAAGTGTCTTAGCAGACATTCAATAAATGTTAATTTTTTCAACCTGACACTATCCCTTCACAACCCCTTCATACAAAAAAAAAAAAACACAAATCAGTGAATATTATTTGGTGTTTATGGGTGAGTAGGATCAGCATTTGATGTCACTGCTTCACGCTGAGCGTGTATTAACTCTCCATCACAAGCATCGCTTTTATTTTGCTTTGAAATTTTTGCAACTTTATTCAGTGGGGTAGATTTATAAGGCTACTTTCAGAACATCAAAACTCCTTAGCTGAACAATCATTATTTGACAATAGCAATTCAAGAATTTTTTCAATTGTATAATGAATCAATCTTCCTAAATTGTATGCATGTCAAATTGTGATCAACTTGCTGTGAAAATGTTCAGCAAGAGAAGGCCTAATGTTTAAAGTGAAAATTACTGGGATCACACACATTAATTTATCTCTATCATTAATGAAACATTATTTTATTGCCCCGAGAAAAAGACTTTTGCACGTATTATAAAACAAATTTTAATACAGAAATACTCTGGAGATTATTTCATCCCATAACACATCAGATGCAGAAGCTCTGCACCCCTAAATCTTAGCCTGGTGTTGGGCACAGTGTAGGCACCTTATCTATATTTTAAATACAAAAGAAATAGGCATATTTCCTAAAATGGGACTTGTACTCAGGGGGTGGCTGATGGCTTTTGGAGAATAAACCCAAGCAGCCCATTCTTGGCTTCATAAAGGCTACCAGAGAAGGGGGATACAGGACCCTTTTATTAGCAGGGACAATTCTGAGTTCAGAAAAGATTAGTTCTGTTAAGCAAACTCCCTTTCTACCTAAAAATAATGTTGGTTAAGTTGTGAAATGCATCTCCGAGGAAACATTTTTTTGCAGTATTTGTGCTCCTTTCTAGTCAACTCTGCCCAGGCACTTAAGGAAAATAACTCAGTTATAAAATCCCACACCACTGATGTTGTGATTATTCTTCTCATTAACATGCATATGATAGAAGTTAGTGCCAAAATGACAGATTTATGCTTTTGCAAAGGTAATGCATCAAAATAAGAAGGTAAAAGCCACTATTACCCTAAAACCTGAAAGTGACAGACTATTCGGATTGTTGTTTTGTTTTTTTTCCTTCCCTGTGCAGATGGCTGATAATGCTGGGTTTTTTGTTTTTGTTTTCGTTTTTGTTTTTGTTTTTCAGAAACACAGTAGAAATATAATCAGGACTACAAAACTAGCTCCTGAAAGAAAGTTTGTGCTCTCCTATTTTGGAGCTTTTCTGATTCTAGGTCTTTTCTGAACGGTGCTGGGCCCTGGAGGTACTGGGGATTGGGGATGGTGAGTGGGAAAAGGTAGGCGTGGAACTCAGTTTTAAGAACGACCCTCATTAACAGAGAGTGAGGATGAAGGGGAGTAAAAAAAAAAAATCCACAATCCAAACATGGATTTCTTCAAAAAGAAATCCAGAGAGAACTAAAGAAAGGACCATGGAAATGGGAAGAAATCCCAAGGGGAGATCAAGAACAAGCACAGAACATCTGAGCCTCCCAAGCAGTTCGTGTGCTCTCTGGTGTGGGGAGTTCTTTCCCATCCGCTATTTCACTGGGTCCTTCCTCCAATCCAGGGAGGCTAGCACGATGGGCAATGTTAGATTCACAGTAGAGATGGGGAGTCCTGGGTCAAAGGGGTGAGAGGTGACGCCTCCCTGCCCAAGGTCACAGCCCAAGGATCTGTGCTGCTTCAGGAGCTGGGAGTGAGCTGCTTCAGGAGCTGGGAGTGAGCTGCTTCAGGAGTCGGGAGTGAGCTGCTTCAGGAGCTGGGAGTGAACTGCTTCAGGAGTTAGTTGGGAGCGAGCTGCTTCAGGAGTTAGCTGGGAGTGAGCTGCTTCAGGAGTTA
The DNA here is from genome assembly GCF_949987535.1 of Balaenoptera acutorostrata. Taxonomy (NCBI): domain Eukaryota; kingdom Metazoa; phylum Chordata; class Mammalia; order Artiodactyla; family Balaenopteridae; genus Balaenoptera; species Balaenoptera acutorostrata. The sequence goes on from NC_080066.1 coordinate 175,922,837, forward strand.
GCTGGGAGTGAGAACGGCATTTCTGGAAGCTGGATTCGGAGCATCAGTTCTTACCTGGTTCACTTAGGGTCTGAAGGAGAATTTCTGCTTCCCCCAAACCTTCATCCTGCTCTACTCCCTGGGGTTGGGACCAATAGCAGCCTTTTATTACATAAAAAGCTTAGAATTTCAGAGGTGAAGGGGTCTCAAAGATTTCTAGTTCGCAAGGCCCATGATAGTAAATTGAGACAAAACTAGGATTAACTCTTCAGATCCCACTAAAGTGTCATAAATTAATACAGCAACAAAAATGCTTAACGTGTTTTATAACTCTAACATTTGGATGCATTTTCTTCAACCTTGTCAGAGCATTTTTGCATGTGCTTTCAAATCCAACCCACAAAGAATCAAGTCTTTGGCTTTGCCCTTTACTAGCTCTGTGACTTGGGTGAGGAAATCTCTCTGGGCCTCTGTTTCCTCTTCTGTGAGGTGGGGAATCACAAAAGTCCTACTCACAGGGTAATGGTGGGAATGATGTGTAAATGTGCAAAGAAAGATTGAGTTAGTGCAAAATAATCACCCAATAGATGCTAGCCATCATCTCCCTCTTCACCATCATGCAACCTGCTGTGAAGCGAGGCAGGGCAAGTGTTTCAGTCCCACTTCACAGATGAGGAAAATGAGGGTAAGTGTCCTACTCAAGTGACTCAGAGGTTGGGCAGATCTACGTTCTTTAACTTTTAGTCCAAAACTTGTTCTACTTATTTTATTGGAGCAAGTGCTGACATTCAGAGTGTTGGTGGGTGAGTCCAAATAGTCCTGGAGGTGGAAATAAAGTCATGGCAAACCAATAATGATCATAAAAAGGTGTCAGGGACTTCCCTGGTGGTCCAGTGGTTAAGACAGTGCTTTCACTGCAGGGGGCGCAGGTTCCATCCCTGGTCGGGGAAGTTCTGCAGGCCCTGCGGTGAGGTCAAAAAAAAAAAGGAGGGGATTTTCACTCAGTCTCTCCCTGTTAATGAAGAATGAGGAATATTTCTTACTCTCTCTAAAATTTCAAGGCTGTGCATTGTCAAAGGCCAAAAGGCCCAAGTCACAGGGTCACACATATTTCTGTGTGAGGCAAAAGCTGGACAGAGGGGACTTCCCTGGGGACTTCCCTGGTGGCGCAGTGGTTGAGAATCTGCCTGCCAATGCAGGGGACACGGGTTCGAGCCCTGGTCTGGGAAGATCCCACATGCCGCGGAGCAACTGGGCCCGTGAGCCGCAACTACCGAGCCTGCGCGTCTGGAGCCTGTGCTCCGCGACAAGAGAGGCCGCGATAATGAGAGGCCCGCGCACCACGATGAAGAGTGGCCCCCGCTTGCCGCAACTAGAGAAAGCCCTCACACAGAAACGAAGACCCAACACAGCCAAAAATAAAAATAAATAATTTTTAAAATAATAATTAAAAAAAAAAAAAGCTGGACAGAGAACCACTACTTGGAGCTGGTCTGTAATAATTTGTGCTGCAGGAAGGCACTGCGAACACAGAACTTCAGAAGATATACAGCTACCTTGGGACAGAAAGAACCGGGAGCTGCAAAAGCCGGATGATAAACAGACCCAGTGGGGCTGCCCTGGTAGCAGAGCAGGCAGATTTATGTGGGTGCTGCTGGATGTCCCAGGACGCAGACGTGAGCATCCTTTAGCTCACTAGCAAGGAAATCAGAGCACACGCGATACTTCCGTTCCCCAGTGCGGGCGCCTGTGAAATCAGAGGCCAAGAAGCTTTGGGGGGGCAGGATTTCTCCCTGCTAGGCCACTCACGATTCTAATCTGAGCAAAATCGAACTTTCTTCCACCCTTCCAACTTTCACCTGTGCTCAGACAAATGCGCTGGCATTAACCTCAGCCCTGAGGCCAGAATTTACAGTCCACATCCTGTCTTCTGCACTTGCCTGCTCTGTGACCCTGGCAACTCAATGTCTCTGGGTCTCAATTTCTTCCTCTGTTAGAGAAAAAGCAGGGCAGGTGATGTAGCCTCCCTGCCTGGCACTGTAAATGAGTCTGCTGCGCACAGCTGTTTCCCCCTTGACTGTGCTCGTGGGTGTTCGTACTTGGAATAATGCAGTTGCTGGAACATCCCTGACCTGAAGGCCCTCCATCATTACCTCTGCCAGTGAAATAGCAAAGTCTTGGGATTGCTGGCAACGTCTTTATCCCTGTCTGGAGAAATGCCTGCCTGCAGACAAATCAAGACACCCAATTTCTGTGCTTTGTATTTATTTCCTTAAAAGTCATGGAGGTCACAGGCTGCTGAGGATTGAGCTTGTGTCCAGAGCCCTCTGACCAGATGGGGGACTCCATGTCTGCTATCTGTGCCTCAGTTTCCTCATCACCCAAACGGATCAAAGGCCATCTATTGTAGCATTGAGACGGTGAGTGATGAATGGGCGTGAGGCGGTGTGTAGTCTGTAGTGTCTGGCTAAAAAAAATGTCCATCAACGGATGAATGGATAAAGAAGATGTGGTACATATATACAATGGAATATTACTCAGCCATAAAAGAAATGAAATTGGGTCTCTTGTAGAGATGTGGATGGACATCTAGAGTCTGTCATACAGAGTGAAGTAAGTCAGAAAGAGAAAAACAAATATTGTATATTAATGCATATATGTGGAATCTAGAAAAATGGCACAGATGAACCTATTTGCAGGGCACAAATAGAGACGCAGACGTAGAGAACAGATGTGTGGACACAAGGGGGGAAGGGGACGTGGGATGAATTGGGAGATTAGGTTTGACATAAATACACTACCATGTGTAAAACAGATAGCTAATGGGAACATGCTGTATAGCACAGGGAGATCAGCTCGATGCTCTGTGATGACCTAGAGGGGTGGGATGGGCGGGGGAGGTCCAAGAGGGAGGGGATATACATATACATATAGCTGATTCACTTTGTTGTACAGTAGAAACTAACACAACATTGTAAAGCAATTATACTCCAATAAAAAAAAAAGGAAAGGTACTTAATGGATGGTAGTGACTGATCTGATCATTAGAAATTATGCTTAAAAGCAGGTCAAGAAAAGCAAACTCTCTTCTCTACCTACAAAGCACTCAAAGAAGTGGCTGTGGAGTGAACATACGTAGAAGAATAAATGCAGGGGCAAACCCCAATTATGATACTTTCTCCCCGCCAACCCTCTTACTCACATAGTATTCAAATTGCTAAATTCATTGAAAAAGCACTAGGCACCGTTCAAGTGGAGGTGATGTTATACTTCTCACACTTTCAATTTACAAAAAGACAATAGCGTACATTCTTTCTTCTGTTCACCACTGAGCCTGCAAAGTAGGCAAGAAAACTATCACTATTATCAGCACCATATTATCTCTAATAAATTGGTATCTATTTCCACATCTATATCATTTCCATATCTATATTTCTCTCTTTTCTGTATCTCTATGTCCATATTTCCATACTTCTTTTTCCAATATCTATAGTCAGAGCCATATCTATACCTGAATCTATACTTATATCTATATACGTCTATCTTTGTCTTTATTCTTTTCAAATCCATATCCATGGCTATATGAGGAAACCAAGTCTTCAGTGAGATTCAGCAACTAGACAAAGGTCACCCAGCTGGGACCTGAGAGCTGGTGTAAGGCTTTTAGCTTTAAATACTGCTCTTTGTCACTTATCCCATGCCATCTCTCAAATAAATGGGATTAAAAAAAAAAAAAAAAAGGGGGGGGGCTTCCCTGGTGGCGCAGTGGTTGAGAATCTGCCTGCCAATGCAGGGGACACGGGTTCGAGCCCTGGTCTGGGAAGATCCCACATGTCGCGGAGCAACTGGGCCCGTGAGCCACAGCTACTGAGCCTGCGCATCTGGAGCCTGTGCCCCGCAACAAGAGAGGCCACGATAGTGAGAGGCCCGCGCACCGCGATGAAGAGTGGCCCCTGCTTGCCACAACTAGAGAAACCCCTTGCACAGAAACGAAGACCCAACACAGCCAAAAATAAATATAAAAATAAATAAATAAATAAAAGATGACTATTTAAAAAAAAAAGAAAAAAGGAAGGAAGCAAACAAACAAGCAAGCACTGTAATTACTTTACTTTCTATTCACAAAGCCCAGCATTTGGCCAGACCTCTTATCTCCTCCATTTCCATTAACTTAAAGTTTTTGGTGTGGGGTAGACACAGGAATGGTCCTCAAAATGACCAGTTACTGTACAGTTCCATGTCATCTTCTGAGGTTCTTCATCATATATATCTTTTTGCTTAAAATTCTTAGAAAAGTTTCAAAATGCCAGATTTTTTTTAAAATTAGGAAATAGAATAGGATTTTATTTTGAGGAGGAGGAGGAATTAGGTAATTTATATTGTTAACAACCATTTATATGAAGATATTCTGGAAATTTACTGTATTAATGCAGATCTAAACTGGTATTTTAGAAGACACTCCCCCTTTAATTTCTTTCCTCTTTCTTTTCTCTATTTTTTCTTCACTCAGAGCTTTTATAACAGAACATGGTGAAATAGTCTAACTGGACTGCCAGGATGATTAAAATTTATATCATTTTTGCATCTGTTTTGAGAGGTGGAGCCCTAATTTTAAAACAAATTATCAAATATTTCAAAAAAGTAGATTGAAGATTACTCTTTATTCTCTAAAAATTTCAAGAATTGAATTGCTGTGAATAATTGGCAGGATTTTTTTTGTAATGAATTTATCTGATTTAAACCGAAGGTTTCCTTCTTCTGTTCATAAAAGCTTACATATCTGCTCTGCTTTACAATAATAATTTTTAGGGTCAATTTTCCAGCCCTTCCAAATCCTTTTTTTTCCCCAAACGTGAAATCTACAGAAGGAAAAAAGCATACGTATTTCATTTTTAAAATTGAGTGGTAATGTTCTAAAGAATATATTTTAAGGGTACCTTCTAGGCTAGAGGTTTGCAAAACATCAGCTGTTTCTCCTTGTATGAGGTTGTGTTTATGCCCTTCTTTTAAATCTATTTTTGGTCTCCCGAATTTAGTACAGGTTGCTTAAAAAATCAAAAGCAATTCTAAAATTTACCTAGAATCTGCTTTCAAACTCGAGTTAAGCCATATTATAATTTTGTTTTGATTTATGCTGTCTGTGTTTTTAGTTTCCTATATGGCCTTTCTCACACTTCTACTTACTCTCTCCTTATTTCTTCTTCACTACCTTGTCTTCACAGAATTATTCAACTCAGACTGCCATGCAAGGGGAAAACTATGAACCCTTAGGTATTATGTTTTACCTTTTAGAAGTAAAGGTTTACTTTTTCAAAAGTCCATTTTACCCCCTTAGAAAGAAATATCAGTGTGCGTATATTATCTAAGAAGAGACTCTCCCCTGGTTTTTGTTCCATTTATTGAAAACTTCAGTTTCTTTGCAGCGGCTTCTAATTTATTTTGCAATTCACACAGCGCACTGTAAACATAATGTAAAGTTTTCAAAGCTTAATTAACAGCGAAGGATAGTGGCAGGCCAAGTTTTTAGACGCATTTACTTAAGCTCGGCTCCAAGAAAATGAAGAGACTTCCATGCAGGAAGCTGTGAACTTGAACCTCTTAAACAATAAAACTGAGGATTCAGAATCGTGGCTCTGCTTTTTGATGCCAGGACCAGCACATCTGTGGGCTTAACCCCTATTGGGCCAAGATGCTTCTCACAGGAGCCCTTGTTCTGGAGCTGTTTTTCATTTACAGAGATGAGGTAGCAACAATAAGACAAAATCCCACAGCACTTCATCAAAGTTTCAGAAAATCCACTTTTAGATTCCACAGGGATGGAGGTGGGGTTCAGCAATCTGGACAGAGTCACAGCAAAATGGAAGAGGGGCCCAAGTCTAATGATGGGAACAATTGGGGTGTGGTGTTCCATGGGGCAGAAGAGGGTAGCATTACCTGTAGTGTCATGGTTCTGCCACTCCTCGCAGGAGTGCTTGATGTGGTCACTTAGTCTCTCCCAGCCTCAGTTTTCTCATCTGTAGAATTGGACCAGGAATCTCACAGGTAGGGTGCTGTGTTTTAGGTGCTGTGCCCATTAGCATGGAGAGCTAGGTCAAGTCTGGTGGCTTAGTCACCACTACTTCATCAGCCTTGGGCAAGACCATATATCTCTCTGGACCCCAGTTTACCCATTTTGTAAATAAAGGGGTTGAATTCTGACCTCACATTTTTCCCAGGGCAGGTAAAGGGGAACTGGGGGATCAAGAGGGCCAATTTTTCCAGGCTTCCTATTCACCAAAAGTCTCAATATAGACTTTTGATTGTCTCACCAAACTGGGGACATACCATCACTGTCAAGATGAAAAGGCACTGCTCACCACGTGGTGTACTGTGCCTCAAACTGCAGTCATATGCCTGAAATACACAACTATTTACTTATTATAACTCTTTTAATTACTTTGTCAGCTGTACACTTTTATTCCATTGTACTATTTGTGTAAGAAGATTATTTTATTATTTGAGTTACCTGTTTGGCATTCTCTCATTAAAAAAACAAAAACAAGAAAAACAAAAAAACAAAACTAAGGCCCTCAAAAAAAAAAATTCAAGCTCTTACAGTTTGATGAATCTATTTGTAAATGAAAGTGGCGTTTTTATGTCTCTTCATAAGCCGTCCCGCATCCGTCCTAGACAAAATGCCCAGGGACAGCTGGAAGCCACTGGTCTGCCCGGGTCTGCAGGGCTGGGGAACTCGCAGGAAGCGATGCGGCACGGGGCAGTGCGCACGCGAGTCGTGGGAGGACGCACCACCGCCCCGCGCGAAAGGGAGGGTACGGTGACACCGGAACTGGACGGCTGGCGATCTGCTTTAGGAGCCAGTGCCTCCGGCCATCTGTTGGGGACCCTGAGGAAAGTCTCTGCCCTTGCAATCCTGAAATCGAGGGGGAAAAGGAAGACTGGGCAAAAGCGGAGGGTCTGGAGCAGGCAGCAGTTTCCTGGTCTCCTGGGGAGGAGGTGGAGAGGTTGGTGAGGTGACCAGAGCCCGGCTCGGTCTTTTCATTTCACTTCGTGGCTGCGAAGAACATAACAACAATGATTTAAAAAAAAAAAAAAAAGCCAAGGGAGGCCAGGCCGCCTGGATCAATCCTGCGGGGTCCGGATCGCCTGGCCTGCGCAGGGGTGGCGCGCTCTCCCCGGAGCGTAAAAACGCGGTAGGCCGGCAACCCGCTCAGGCTCTCCAGGTTTCGGGGCTCCTTGTCGAGGCTCTGCCGGGGGAGCAGTGAGAGCAGTGACCCCCAGAGAAGCCCCCTCACCCCTGGCCGGTTTGCAAACTCGAACGTGCGCCAAGGCGCCCTGCGCTTGGGGTGACAGCAAAGGCCAGCGCGGGGCCGCCGCCGAGAGCCTGCCCCCAACGCCGTGCGCTCGGGCCGGCTGCTTGGGGCGGCGGGGAGGGGCCCGTTCCGAAATCCGCCCGACTGGATAACTTTACAACTACGACTTTTTTTTATTCTTCTCTTTCTAAAGAGCAGCCTAACTTGACAAGATCGGTTCTCCCCGCCACGACAGTCCTTGTCTCCAGACCCGGAGTTGCGGGGGGGGGGGGGGGTAGGGTGGACGCGGGCGCAGGTCTGCCATGGGGTCCCTGCCACCAGAAGACCCGCAGGTGGCTACAGGACAGCAGGCCCGCTGGGGGCGCAGCGGGGTCCAAGTGGGAATTCCATTTTCGGCCTCTGGGCGCGGTGTTTTCAGTCTCTCGTGTGTTTAACTGAATTTGATACACTCTTCTCACGTTTCCTTTCCGAATCTACCTTTCCGCCTTGTGCGCCCCTAGTCTCCCCCGAATCTCAGGCACCCGGCCGGGCGCAGGCGAGCGTGGGCGGTTGCGGGCGCGGCCGAAACGCCGAGGGGTCTGGGTGCCTCCGAGATGCGCCGGGCCGCGGGGAGGCTGCAGGAAGCCGGGTCTCCGGCTCAAGGTCTGCCAGAGCCGCCGTCTCTGCGGATCTCGGGGCAATCGGTGCCTCCTCTCCCAGTCTGCGCTAGGGTGGGTTTCATTTCAGGGTAAAGCGAACTCAGGTCTCTCTCGTCTGTCTAAATCTGGGGAGGGCGGGAGGGATTAGGGTCGAGTTCTTGCCCCGGACCTACCTCGCCCTGTTAAACACCACTTGGAAAGAAAAGTCAGTGTCCTGGGTCCCCAGCACACCGCTCCACCGTGCTTAGCCATGGCTTTGTTTTGGTTGTCTTTAATATACGTATATTTCTGGCCCTGCAGCCCCGTGTCAGCACAAAGCCCTCCTCTCCGTATTGAGTCCTAGAATCCCTGGCAGTTTCCTTTGATTTCAGAATTAGCCTTTCCCACTTTCGGGGAGTACCTCCTACTTGCCCACAAGACCAGACATCACAGCCAAGCAGACAGTGGGCCCTTGGGATCCTGACATAAAATACGGTGGAAAGAGCTTTAAGGGCCTCTACCTTGACCATTGCCTCCACTAATCCCTCCACAGAAGCTTCCCCAAACCCCCGAGCCCCCCATGCAGCAGGTAGAAACTCACCTTCTCCCTGGTCAAGAATCCTGGGTTGATATTCTCCCAGGGCAGTGTGACTTTTTAGGCAAATTCCTTACATTTTCTTGTCTCCGTTTCTTTTTCTGTGAAATTGCCTATGGGGTCGTTGTGAGGATGGGAAGTGATTACGTATTTGTAAGCACTTTGAAAATCTCAAAATCACCTGATTTTAGGTGATACGGGTGGGGACAGCTGTTAGGAAGGTGGGTGCACAGTAAACGTGGGCAGATGAAGGGATCTAACTGATTAGCCTAAATCAATGAAAACAGAAAAGCTGAAACCCACTGGTGCCCGGCAGAGGGGACGCTTGCGGCTAACTCTGTCCTTGGAAGAGTTTTAACTGCTTCGTTCTTTGCAGAAGCTCCTTCTAGAAGGAAGCCCGAGGCCTCGGAGGAAGATTTACCGGACCCTTGAACGGAGCGGGATGTACGTCCCCGTGCCTCCATTTTCCAAGCTTCCAAGACGGAAGCTGGGAGGCGCGGAGCAGGGGGAGGGTCGGGCTCACCTGCCGCTCTTGGCCACCTGAGCCCCCATAAGCAGGTTACTGATCCTTTTCTGGTTTCAGAAGCGGGGCTGATGGCACTTGTGTCATGCCTTGGGAGCCCCAGAGGCAAGAATCACAGGGAAAGCTTACGGAGCGTCATTCTGCTGCCCTGCCAAGCGTGGGCCCAAAGCCGTGGCCATGTGGCTGACCTCACTTTAGGTAGGTCCTGTTGTTATGGCCAGTGGACACAGGAGAACTGTTACCGAACACAAGTTAAGCCAAACCAACCAAAATGTCGGAGTTTGGAGCAGAGAAAGGTTTATTGCAGGGCCAGGCAAGGAGATGGATGGCTTGTGCCCAGAAAACCCCAAGCTCGCTGCAGGGTTTCAGCAAAACGTTTTTAAAGGCCAGGTGAGGGCGGGGCATGGTTTGTTGTTGCAAACTTCTTGGTGTCAGAATCCTTTGTTCTTGCAGCTTCCAAGTAGGTCAGGTCAGGATGTTCCTGTTAACCTCCAAGACAAACGTTGTTCTCTGTTCTGCAACTTTTTATCTCTCTATGAATGGAAAAGTGTTGTACCCTTAAAGGTCAGAGCCTTGAGAATGGGCTATCCTGTATATTTCAGGCTATAGGCAACATTCTTAACTGGAAGGAAGGCAAAAGAATACAAAGGTTAAAGTAAAAGAAACAGATTTACTGTGGAGTCAGATGTGTTCTTCCCTATTGATGCGGCAGAGAGCAGGGATGTAGTTTGCCCCCTGAGGAAGCAGTAGAGCCGGGTTTCTACCCAGGCCATCCAAGCCCAGAGCCCGCACTTGGAGCCTCTCGGGCACAGCGCCCGGCATCCAGTGAGTGCCCAACCCAGGGAGGCACATCTTGCTGTTTTAAGGAAAATCGGACTTGTACCACCTTGTTCCAGGCCCACCCACTTGCTATTTCCCTTTATGAATTTAATTTTGAAGTTGGTGGGGGAAGCCTAGGCATTCATCCCTGGAAGCACTCTTAGTAGCACTGAAATCTTCCAAGCTTGCCTTGGCTACTTTAAAACCCTGCGGATGGTAATGACTATGGATGGACGGTAGTTTCCTATGAATATGGAGGAGTGGGTGGGGGCATGTAGTGGATGGATTACTATTTAACATTAACTGCTGGTGACCTTTCCTCCTGTCTGACTTCCTTGCAATATTATCCTGAGGAGGGTCAGCCCCGGATGCTTTTTTGCAAAATACGATTAGTCACTTCTGGCCACATGTGCTTGCCCCGGACCTTATTTGCCATCCTATATAATTATTAGAAGGAGCTTCTAATTTTATTTGAAATTCTGAGTTGACACGGGTGTCAACGTGCCATGACCCAGCATTGTGTTTAATTTCTCTTTTGTTAGCCTCATTTGGGCTGCTGAAGAATTACACTCAAAGGAATCATCTACCCTGTTCACTTCCTCATTGCCACGGTTACCTGTTGGAGCTATGAATTACAGCCTCGAGGATTTGCTCCGAAAAGGTCCTGTGCTATGCCGTGTGTGTTCTCCTTCATGGGTACAAGTGAGGACCTATCTAGGTGGCTTTGCCGTAGCTTGAAACTACAGGTCACGGGTGTTCAGAACTCTCCTTTTGCACCTGCTGTTCCTTCCTTGGCAATGCTTTTCCCTTCTCTTCATCTGCTTGGTGAACTCCTGTTGATTCTTTTTTTAATATATACTTTTATTGATTTTTTAATAATTTTTTAATTGAAGTATAGTTGATTTACAATGCTGTGTTAGTTTCGGGTATACAGCAAAGGGATCAGTTATAAATATATATAAAAAATATATATATGTAATATATAAATATTATATATATATATATTTCCTTTTCAGATTCTTTTCCCTTATAGGTTATTACAAAATATTAAGTGTAGTTCCCTGAGCTATACAGTAGGTCCTTGTTTATCTATTTTATATATACTGTTGATTCTTTGACTCAACTCAAGCCTTCCTCTTTGCAGCCATCCCTTACTTGCAAGAGTTGGCCACGTCCTCCTGTACTCCCCCTGTACCTCTCTCTGTCCAAGCATGTATTGCCCTCTGCTGCTACCATGCTTTTATGTTTCTGTTAAATTCTGGTTGTCAGGTGTGCGTGGTTATAATTGCGGACTCTCAAGGCAGACTTCCTGGGTTCACGTTTTGACTCTCCCCACACTCTCTTGCCATGTGACCTCATGTGTGTCATGGGAGTAATAATATTGCCTGACTCTCAGATTGATAGGATTAAATGAGCTATGTTATTCAAACCACGTTACCTTGCAGCAGGCACTCAGTAAATATTCAGTATTATTAAGGCATTGACTTTCTTTCTTATGGGCTGCGAGCTTCTCAGGGGATGTGAGAGACACCTTTGTATTTATTCCCATTTTCTGGATACATAGTGGGTGCTGTATTCCCAGTACCTGGCCCATAATATGTGCTCAGTTACTCTTTTCAGAAAATAATGAGAGAGGCAGAGTTTGTTCGTGGAGATGCCAAATGTCTACTGTCATCATTAACCAATTACTCAGCATTACTGTAGCACTGACTCCGTGCAAGGCATTGTGCTCGGTTCTGCAGTGGATTAAAAACGGGGTATCAACACTTCCATATGGTTAACCATAGAGTCGGGGTGATAAACAAGCGCTATGCCCGTCAGATGATGGCACAAGAGAGAAATAACTATATGCCTCTAGGCAGCGATCTGGTCCCCTTTCTAATCCATCCTCACTTTCGCCTGACTTTTCTTATTGCCGGGCAGAATTAAGCATGCCCAAAGGCCGAGGAAGCTGAAGAAATTTAAGCCAGAGAGCCACTCACTTGCATGGGCTCCTTTCATGTGTTCACAGGGTCATATGATTTTACGTTCATTTTCTTAAGGAGCCCCCCTAAACTACTTTAAGCTTCTGGCCCCATAATGCCTGGATCTGCCCCAGTTGTGCCGTGGTGTGGCTTAAACACCTTTGATGACTCCCCAGTGTCTGGAACAGTGACCACTTGCTATGAGCCACTCAGTGTATGAGTTTGGAGCACGTATCATCCAGACGCTTAGCCTGGGATGTAACCCCTTCATCACCTGACCAAATTCCACGTTGGCCCATCTCTCACTGGAGCCAGCTGGGCTGCTTGCTCTTCCCAAGGGCACTGTTTTGTCTCCACACCTTTAACAAGGCTTTTCTCTTTGCCTAGGATGCGTTCCCCTGGCACTCCCCCCACCTCTGCCTGTGAAATAGTCATAGCATCCTTCAGCTGTCTTCAAATGCCTCTTCTCCCCGAGTTTTCCCACAGACCCGTGACTCTCAGCTCTGAGTTCCTCGGCACCCTGCTCAGCCTGCTTCGATGACCTTCCTAGTGTGGGATGCTACTTTGTCGCTGATGGTCAGTTTTTCCCTCTGCCAGCAGGATTGTCAGATTCCCATTCATAGCAGTGAACTTTGAGCCTGATGTCTGTTTACACAGTCAGTAGGGCTCCCTGTTTGGGGAAAGAAGGGAGGGAGGGACGGATGAGGATGCAGTGAGGAGGGAGGAACGGATACAGGGAGTGAAGAGTTTTCATGGATTTTGTCAAAAGAGTGCTGGAAATAATAGATCTTATAGTTTTAGAAGAGGAAGAGATTATTTGGGCAGAGAAGGGTCCTCAGCTTGACGCTGAAGACCAAGGAGGTAACTCGAGTTCAGAATGACCAGTGGAATAAGGTTTCTGAAAAGACATCAGGGTGTTTTTTGGTTTTGTGCCCACCCTGATTTAAGTCGCGACTGTTAAAAAAATAAATCAGAGATGGTTGTCGCTCACAAGCAATCTTCGAGCATTTACTTTCTAAGCAAGTACTTCAAGAAACAATGGCTTTTTGTTTTCAAAAATCACACATTGCTAATCTCAAAGAGCATTTTGAAAGGAGTCTTCAATATCATGTGAAAAATTAAAGTATTAGTATAGATCAGAAACTGGAAAAGAAGTCTTTTCTATTCTTTAGGAGTCACATTATGCTGTAACCATTTGAGAAGGTAGCCTATAAGTTAAATTTTCTTTGAAACTGGCATGTGACATGGCAAAAATCAAATGCATTGTTTTTTGACAAGGTTTGAGGACTGGAATTTAGAAAAGCACTTGGTATGGGAGACGGCTGAATTAATACCGTTGAGATCGTGGTTATAAAGATTGATAAAGAAGGTGCATTCACTAAAAGATATAATGGCAGATGTAATAATGACGGCATTCATCATCCGTCAAAGGCATTTATTAAGCACCCACAGGTACTTGGCAGCCTATGGCGTGCCGTGCAAGGAAGACAGACGTGGTCCCTATTCATGCAAGAGCTTGCCATTGTGTTCTTCCTTTGTCAGGAGCATAACGTCCCTACTTGTCATTGGTGCCTGAAAGACACCCCTTGTCATTATTTACGCTGTCTGAGTTTCTGATTTTCAAGGGTGGGGGGCAAGTCTTTTCTGTCGTTTCTTTTAATTATGCCACACACTGTGGTGTTCCATCCTCCAGGGAGACATTGCCTCTGTCAGTGGGTGAGCCTGCAGGTAGGAACCGCCCTGATGTTCATTCACAGCATCCGCAGGAAGATGGGTGGCTTGTGGGAGGTCATCGTGCTCCTCCTAATAGAACCCACAGGGCTTTGCCTGTCTCTCCGTTGTAACCCCTGTTCCCATAGGTTCTGCCCACCCTGGTCTAGACTGTGAGCAAGCTGAGGGAATGGAGGTCGCCCTGAGCACTCAGCACCCGGCTGGCAGTGCCACCTCACCAGAGATCAGTGGTTTGTTGACTGACTGAGGCGACAAAAGAATTCCACAAAGCAATGGAAGGTCAGTGGCAGATCTTATCAAATGTTTGTTTTACTCGACTCCTGACGTATCTTACCCTGCACACGTGGACACACCGGTACCTGCTAAGTTGCCTATTTGTCCCATGTGATGTGCTGTGAGCTCTAGTAGTTAAAAGTTGACTCCAGGCAAATGGAAAATGGAGGGTGGGAGACGTTCTCCAGAAATAGTTTCCTATGGATGCGTGTTACCAGCTGGCAGTCAGTGGGAGGATGACCTGTGACCGGGATCTCCAAGTCACAATCAGTGGTAGAAAAAAGAAGTGCGTCCAGTTCATGATTTTTCAAAATACCATGATTGGGGGGAAAAAAGTGCCTATGCTGAGCTTTCATTTCATTTCATGTTATACCCTTGGGTTTTAAAGAAGATTTTGATATAAAAAAATCCAATTACAGAACATTTTTTTTTTTTTTTTGGAAACAGTTGTGGATGACATTGCTCACCATGCTGTGAAGAGCTGAGTTAAATGCATCCTGAGACATTTTCAAGGTCACGTTTGTTCTTCCAGATTAATTTGTAGGCTTCTTGGTGGGGCAGCGGGGATTAGTGATACAGCGGGTTTCCTTTATCACCTTGGCCAGCAGGGAGCTCACAATTACATGTTGTCACTGATGAAAGGAGTTTCCTGGCACATTATTTTTTCCTAAAGGCAGAAACTTTATACTCTCTTAATTTTTCTCCTAGTCCATGTGTATATATTTTCTTGCAAACAGCTTCAAATCCTTTTGAAAGTTAAATATATTTTTATATCTATATACAGCTGTTAACTATGTATATTAATATATGGGTCTGTGTGTATGTATACAGACATTATATACGTATACCTACATACATGTATATATATATCTATATCTATATGAATATCTGTATACATCTATATATTTATATCTATATCCATAAACACACACAAATCATTCATAAATCTACTCAACAACATTTACTGAGCATCTGCTAGTTGCTAGGTACCATTTGGTACATGGAGGAATCTGACCACTGACAAGGTAGCTTCCTTCTTTTACCAAGCTCACCTTTTAAAGAAGCCAGACTATAGTGACAGTGACATAATAGGTTAATATGCTTTTGGAACAGGAGGGAGGGAAGGACTCTTGAATTTGCTGTTTCTTCAGTTCTGCCCTTTCCCTCATCTTCAACATCTAATTTGTCACCCACTGTCCTTTTGGCATCCCTTTTCCCGTCCATGACCATCCTCATTAACTTGCCTCTCAATTGCTCCAACAGCTTCCCATCTGGCAGCTCTTCCTCGATTCTTCGTTTATACTTGTCTGATGATTTTTCCTAAAACTTCACTTTTATCTCTGGGGCTTCCTACTGTGGATCCCCCGCCGTGGTAATAATAGTAGTAGTTGACCAGAGACAGTGCTTACTCTGAGCTCCTTGCTCTGCATGTGTTATCTTATTTAAACCCTACAAAATCTATGAGGTCACTGCAATTATTATTCCTACGTCACGAGGGAGGGGACTGAGGCTCAGAAAGCAGAAAGCACTTGCCTGAGACCTCACAGCTGCTCCGGAGCAGCTCTGGCTTCAGGTTTGTGGCCTCAGTTCTCCTGACGTCTGTTGCCCTGCTGCTGCTGTTCCAGCCTTGTGGGTAGAACCCTGGTGCCTAATATCAACCCTGGCTCTGAGCTCATTCCTCTGCGTCTGCTATTTTCCTCAAAGGAAATGGTATCACCTGTCTGCTCTGTTTAAGGACTCCTTCTAGGGGTCCTGGGCAGATCTTCTCAGGGCTGGTGAGTGGGGCATGAGGCTGCCAGCAGGGCTGCATGGCTGGAGCACATCATGTAGCTCCAGGGTGGTGATGACCAGTCTTCACCTGGAATTCTGCATTTCCAATCCGGGTATCTGACGGCTCCAGGGGCAGAGGAGTCCTGGGGTAGGTTAATAGGAGCAGATCGTGTGAGCTGATCCGTATTCAGTGGTGAAGTGGAGAAGGGAATTCAAGCATTCAACAAGAGACTGGTGCTTCTGCAAGCTGCTGCATGGCCTGAGAATCCATGGTTCATCCACGAAGACTTGGCCCGCATTCATGTTCACCCCTCGCCAAATTCTCGCACATTCCATGAGAACCAGCACTGACAGTTGGGTCTTACCGGTGAGATGCCTTTTGGTTGCAAGCAACAGAAACCATCTCGAGCTGGTCTAAGCACACTGGACACCTTCCTTCCTTCATTTGGCTTGTAGTTTTCTTAAACGGGGCAGCAGGTGCTTATGCTGCCTTCTTCCTCCAGCTGTGAGTTTCACATCTGCTACCAAGAAAGGGCTCACTGCCTGATGCCCACAGAAGCATCTTTTGAGAAATGAAAGTGCTTTATTGTGAGGTCAGCTGGCAAAGAGACAGGAGGCAGGGCTCCAATCTGAATCCTTGATCCTGGGTTCTGAGCGAAATTTAAGGGGTCGGGAATAAACTGATTGGCTAGTCTCAGAATCAATCCATATATGATAATCAGCTGCTGGAAACCAGAGTTTCTGTATTGAAGTACTTCTCACTTCCTAGAGGGCTCCTGTGGCATCACTTCTATTCTTCACATTCCGTAGACTGAAGATTCTTGGTTCCGGGGTCATCCTGGAGACGGTTCCCGTCTTGCCCGTGTGCAGTGCTGTCTCTGTAAAATAACTAAAGGTCTGAGTCATCAACAGCCCCTTTTAAGGAAGCAAAATCAGTTTCAGCTGTGCTGTTTCACACTGAGCACAGAGAAGATGTCCAGTAAATTCCTGGGCACTGTTGTAGACATTCGGGATCCCAGTGAATACAGGAAGCCCTGCCTTCCTAGAACTTACCTTCTTCAAGGAGGAAAAGACAATAAATGACAAACATAACAAATATGGAATTGAATATATGTTACAAAATATCAGAGCAGGGTAACAGGGGGTCTGGGAGGGACAGACGTGGTATTAAGGAGTGGGGTCAGGGCAGGCCTTATTGAGAAGGGAGCAAAGCTATAAAGGGCTGTGGGAGGGACAGCCAAGTGGTAATCCAGGGGAGGAACATTCTAGAAGGAAAAGCCAATGCATCTGCCCTGAGTTAGAAGTGTACCTGGCGTGTTGGAGGAATAGTACGGAGGCCGGTGTGGCTGGAGCCTGGCATGTAATTTCGTCTTGAGCTTGGAAGGAAAATTCCTCTTTTAGCGAGGACTCCTGCTGCACATTGGCCGCTCGTGTGGTTTTGAGAGGTCAGTCCTCAAGCAAAGGCTTCCTTTTAAGCTTGCACTTTAAACTAGAACTCTTCTATTTTTCGAAGAGGGAAGCCCATCAAGGTTCTGGCCCTGTGTGTTCTGAGGGATGCTTTTTTTTTTTTTTTTTTTTTTCTGAAAAAGCCTAGCTTGGGGAGCTTCTCCTGTTTGTAGATAAATTTCAGAAACATCGTCTTCCAGATGCTGTATCTCCACGGCACATTTTGGACGCCTGACATTTAAAATCCTGGAAAAGAAACCTCCAGTGTCTTGTATCTCTTTGGAAATGATGAATTTCAAATGAACTCAAGTTAATGTAGTGCTTGTGAAGGGCGCCAGACAAACCGTGTTCAAAACTGTAGACTCTCGACAAAACAAGTCCAGCAGGGCCCCTGGCGGCAGATGGCTGTGCCCTCCCAGCCTCGCAGCAGACCCAGATGTCGGCTCTTAGCGTGAGAAGGTAATTTCTGTTTACTTCCCCTTCACTGTCGCACCTGTGGGTTACCATGCTATTTCCAGCAAACTGTCCTACTTCATGCACCTTAGTAATTGGATAACTGATCAAATTTCTATTTTAATTGGAATGTTTGGTGTCAGGCTGATGCAGCCCGGAACGCTTAGAGGGTGTGAACTGGACTTGTAACTCATGGGGAACTACTTCTTTGGTCACATAAACATGGCCCCTTGAATAAATGTTAGCTGTAGACACTGTCTCTTGATGGTGATATTGATCAAAGTGAGCTCCACTGTTGACATTTGAGGCTGGATCGTTCTTTGCTGCAGGGGCTGTCTGTGAATTACAGGATGTTTAGCCACTTCCCTGGCCTCTACCCACTAGATGCTGTAGCATCGTCTCCATTTTGTGACAACCAGCACGTCTCCAGGTGTTACCAGATGTCCAGTGGGCGACAGCATGGCTATGGACCATCAGATGCCAACATCTGGGTGACAGTGATCAACCCCTGTCTTTACAAAGTGGTTTCACAGCCGCCCCGCAAGTTGAATAGGATCACGCCTTATAACAATAAAGACAGCAACACTCACCTCTTCTTTTCTTCTTATGGATCTTCTTTGCTTTCTTATTATAGAAGTAATACACGTTCATCTTAGAAAACTTGTGAGCAAAACAAAACTATAAGATGGAACTACAATTCATCTGTGTTCTCACCAGCCATCAACAAACTTCTGTTAATGTATCTACTCTTTTTCATGCCTACATCCATGTATCAATAGATATAAATTTTGTTGCAAAAATAAGATCATGCTTTTTGTCCTGTGTCCTAATCTATTTCCTTCTCTGTGCGAAACATAAATATATTTTCTGCGAAATATTCTCATCTGTGACTCTATTCAATATTCTCACCTGTGATTCTAATAGCTGCCTGGTATTGCAATGTGGAGATGGACTGTAATTTACTCATGGGTCCCCTGCTATCGGCATTTCGGTTGTTTCCAGTTTTCCTCTATAAACACTGCTTTGGTGATTTCTTTTTCACATTTAGAACACTGAAACAGACTGGGTAATGGAAGGCTGGGTTTTGGTCAAGGATGAGGGGTTGAGTAGGAGGGAGGAGTTGAGAATGACATCAGGGGTGTGAGCTTTAGTGACTGGGGAAGAGGATGGTGGTTCCATCTCCTGAGATGGGATGGAGAAGAGATGATGGGTTTTGTGGTGAGTCTGCCCACGCTGACAGTGAGCTGCCAGACAACTGGAGGTGTCTGATGGCCAAGCAGAAACGAGGATGCACGTTTGAGAGAGCCGTCTGGAGTGATCTTCCTAGAAGTGGGATCGAATTCTTTGGCACAGTGCTGTTCACCAGAAGCCTACTGCAAACCACATGTTGTAATTTTTAGATTTCTCGTGGCCACAGTAAAAAAAATAAGTTAAAAGAAACAGGTGAAATTATTTTAATAATACATTTTATTTAACCTAGTATATCCAGACTGTTATTTCAAAGTGTGCATACTAGCCACATTTCAGGCGCTCAGTCGCCGTAGGTAGCTTGTGGCTACCGTATTGGACAGGGCAGCTCTGAGGCGTGACACCACAACAGTGTTCACTTTGTCTTCCAGGGGACATCTGGTAACACCTGGAGACATTTTGGCTTGTCACAGCTGGAGGAAGTGCTATTGGCATCTAGTGGGTAAAGATCGGGGATGTGACCAAACATCCTCCAATGCATAGGAAAGCCCTTCAAGCAAAGAATTATCCAGCCCAGATTGTCTCTAGTGCTGAGGTTGAAAAACAGCTGTCTACAGTCAACATTTGTTCAAGGGACCATGGTGTTCCCAAGTGTCAGGCCTGTGTGCAGAGCTCTACAAGGATTGTCTCACGGAATCCTCAGAGCAGCCCTATGAAATAAGCTTTATTACAATTTCCATATTACTGATGAATTAACCGAGGTCTAGACAAGTTAGGTGCATTTGTCCAAGGTCATGGACTTGGGGTTCAAACTCAGGCCATCTGACCCAAGAATAGAGAGAGAGAGTGGCTATATGGAAGTGAGCTTTAGCATTACCTTGAATAAGCAGAGTTATCCAAAACATCTGCTTAAGTTCAGTATCTCATCTTTCAGTTGTTGGCGAATAAACATGGCAATACTGTACTTCTATCCTCTCTTTGAATTTTTTGAAATTAGGCTTGTCCACTTGGTCACATCAGTGTGGTCAAATGGAAGACCCTCTCATCTCAAATGCCCCTGATCGGCTCTGAAGTCTTGGGGGAGTTAGTTAAGCACTCTGAATTCCAAGCATTTTCATCTATAAAATGGGCACAGGTATGCTTACCTTGCAGGACTAATGTAGGGCCTGAATGTACTAACATGTTTGAAAGCGTTTCACACCTATTCACTAGCTGCTTAATAAATCTAAGCCAGAATTGTATCACCACATCCTTGGTTTAAACTCTCTGGCATCCATAAAGGAAAGGGTCTGATGCCTGATTTGGAAGGACCAGAAGAATGTGCATCCCTCATCCTCTGGAAGCTTCCAAATATGGGAACAAGATGCTGGTCAACAGAATTATGTTTCTTGAAAATGAAAAAAGAGTCATTGCCAGAACTCTTCTCTGTGTCTGGTGCCTTGAAACATTTAGGAGCCGTATGATTTCTGAGGCAGAATAAAGCTGAAGAGAGGTGGCATCCAAAATAGCACTTTAAAAAAATCTGAGCAAGGGCATTTGCAGCATGGAAGTGGAATGTTAATTGAAATCTGACTCTGCCAACAGGAGCTTTGGAAAGAGCCCAATCAAGATTAGACTAATTAAGACATCTTTAAAATTGAACAGGTTGGACTGTCTTAAAGAAGAATTGAACCAAATGAAAACTATATGCTAAGGAATATGACTCTGGAGGGTTGAAAAAACAAAACAAACAAACATGCAAATAATTATCGTCAAGTCAAAGGAAGGAAGGAGAGATCCTAGCTCTGTGGACCTGGGTGAGTCAGACCTACCGTACCGGAAACAAAATTTTCTAACATGTCGCTGACATTGGCAGGTTGGTTGTTGGGCAGACATGTCATTCAAACCACCCTGGAAATAAACTGTTTTCTTTTACAGGCTATCCTGGATGTTTTTTAGGGAACACTTCCTCTACACTTGCACCATGACATAAAAGACCCCAAAGACCAAAATATTCCAACAGAGCTCATTTTTAATGTACAGCATTGTGTGATTTTTAAAAAAGTGTTTTAATGCCTCTTATCTCTTGGCTTCCCTTCCTTTGTTTCCTCCCGAGCCAATCAAAAAGTCTTTATTTTAATGTGTTGCAAAATAAAGTAGCAGTTCTACAAAAAGCACAGATAAGACGCCTAATTTTTAAGGTTGTGCTAAGTACTGAACTAACCTGACAGCCTATATTTAGTATAATGATTTATTTGCTCTTCCGAAAAGCTAACAATTTACCATAAAATTTTGGATACAAAAGGTGAGATTCTACCAACTACACAATATAATCAATAGCGTGACTCGGTACCTCGGAAGATTCCAGTCCTCCCAAAAAATATTTTGACAAGACTTAAAACAGTTAAAACATAATCGTCTTTGCTCATTATTGGAAACAGTAGTATGTGTGCCGACGGCATCACAATAAATATTTCTGTGATTAGGAAACTTGTAATAGTCCAACAGCAAGTTTGCTCAAGCCTTAAATTATTTTTCATAATCTGTAAATAATGTTGACATTACTTTGGCATTATAATAAATATTAAGGCTATTTGGAAGTGAATCTGCTAGTTTAGATGCCTGCCTACCAAAACAAACTTATTTATATTATTGGCACATAGAATGAGGAAACATCACACACACAGTCTTCTGCATTTGGCTGGCATATTTTATGTGATCATTACATTTGTTTGGAGGGTTCAAGAGTCATATAATTAATACACTAATAAACTATTTTGTAGAGCTGTTTTGCAAAAGCACACTACCAAATGCCTTTTAAATAACACAATAACTGAAGGCTTGTTTGCAAGAAATAGCAATTGATAATAAAACAGGTAACTGAATAGTTTAACCTTTTTTATTAACAATGAGTAATGCAACTTTAGAAGATGGGGAGGAATAAACAAGGGAGAAAATTGAAGTTTTCGGAGTAATTTGTGCAAGCAAATGGATTGTGATTTGTGGGAAAGATATGGAAAATGAAATCTAGATGCTGGTGGTTACAGACAGGATTTTTATACCGGCAGCCGTGCTATTTTTATGTAGTAAACAAGAAGAGGAAGGAAAGAGGTCATAGTGAAACGAATAAGAAAGTTCCCTTAGAAATGTGGTTTTTAATGTTAAAGGACTGCCCCTTTTTCTGTTGCACCATTTTTCCTTAAACTGATAACGTTATCCACCCTTCTTTGGGAAAAACCATGTGAGTGATGACAGCCATGTGCCATATATGTTGGAGAAGAGGGTCAAATTCTGGCTCCGCTACCCAGCTGGGTCTTCAACTTCTGGGCCTCGATCTCTTTTCTATAAAAAGTGGGCAGCAGGACCAGATGGCTTCACAGGCGAATTCTATCAAACATTTAGAGAAGAGCTAACACCTATCCTTCTCAAGCTCTTCCAAAGTATAGCAGAGGGAGGAAAACTCCCAAACTCATTCGACGAGGCTACCATCACCCTGATACCAAAACCAGACAAAGATGTCCCAAAGAAAGACAACTACAGACTAGTATCACTGATGAACATAGATGCAAAAATCTTCAACAAAATACTAGCAAACAGAATCCAACAGCACATTAAAAGGACCATACACCATGATCGAGTGGGGTTTATCCCAGGAATGCAAGGATTCTTCAATATACGCAAATCAATCAATGTGATACACCATATTAACAAATTGAAGGAGAAAAACCATATGATCATCTCAATCGATGCAGAGAAAGCTTTCGACAAAATTCAACACCCATTTATGATAAAAGCCCTGCAGAAAGTAGGCATAGAGGGAACTTTCCTCAACATAATAAAGGCCATATATGACAAACCCACAGCCAACATTGTCCTCAATGGTGAAAAACTGAAACCATTTCCACTAAGATCAGGAACAAGACAAGGTTGCCCACTCTCACCACTATTATTCAACATAGTTTTGGAAGTGTTAGCCACAGCAATCAGAGAAGACAAAGAAATAGAAGGAATCCAAATCGGAAAAGAAGAAGTAAAGCTGTCACTATTTGCAGATGACATGATACTATACATAGAGAATCCTAAAGATGCTACCAGAAAACTACTAGAGCTAATCAATGTATTTAGTAAAGTAGCAGGATACAAAATTAATGCACAGAAATCTCTTGCATTCCTACACACTAATGATGAAAAATCTGACAGAGAAATTAAGGAAACACTCCCATTTACCATTGCAACAGAAAGAATAAAATACCTAGGAATAAACCTACCTAAGGAGGTAAAAGACCTGTACTCAGAAAACTATAGGATACTGATGAAAGAAATTGAAGATGATACAAACAGATGGAGAGATATACCATGTTCTTGGATTGGAAGAATCAACATTGTGAAAATGACTATACTACCCAAAGCAATCTACAGATTCAATGCAATCCCTATCAAACTACCAATGGCATCTTTCACAGAACTAGAACAAAAAAGTTCACAATTTGTATGGAAACACAAAAGACCCTGAATAGCCAAAGCAATCTTGAGAAAGAAAAACGGAGCTGGAGGAATCAGACTCCCAGACTTCAGACAATACTACAAAGCTACAGTAATTAAGACAGTATGGTACTGGCACAAAAACAGAAATATAGATCAAGGGAACAGGATAGGAAGCCCAGAGATAAACCCACGCACATATGGTCACCTTATTTTTGATAAAGGAGGCAAGAATGTGCAATGGAGGAAAGACAGCCTCTTCAATAAGAGTTTCTGGGAAAACTGGACAGCTACATGTAAAAGAATGAAATTAGAGCACTCCCTAAGACCATACACGAAAATAAACTCAATATGGATTAAAGACCTAAAAGTAAGGCCAGACACTATAAAACTCTTAGAGGAAAGCATAGGCATAACTCTCTATGACATAAATCACAGCAAGATCCTTTTTGACCCACCTCCTAGAGAAATGGATATAAAAACAAAAATAAACAAATGGGACCTAATGAAACTTAAAAGCTTCTGCACAGCAAAGGAAACCATAAACAAGATGAAAAGATAGCCCTCAGAATGGGAGAAAATATTTGCAAATGAAGCAACTGAGAAAGGATTAATCTCCAAAATTTATAAGCAGCTCATGCAGCTCAATATAAAAAATACAAAAAACCCAATCCAAAAGTGGGCAGATGACCTAAACAGACATTTCTCCAAAGAAGATATACAGATTGCCAACAAACACATGAAAGGATGCTCAACATCACTAATCATTAGGGTAATGCAAATCAAAACTACAATGAGGTATCACCTCATACCAGTCAGAATGGCCATCATCAAAAAATCTACAAAAATAAATGCTGGAGAGCGTGTGGAGAAAAGGGAACCCTCTTGCACTGTTGGTGGGAATGTAAATTGATACAACTACTATGGAGAACAGTATAGAGGTTCCTTAAAAAACGAAAACTAGAACTATCATAGGACCCAACAATCCCACTACTGGGCATATACCCTGAGAGAACCATAATTCAAAAAGAGACATGTACTACAATGTTCATTGCAGCACTATTTACAATAGCCAGGACATGGAAGCAACCTAAGTGTCCATCGACAGATGAATGGATAAAGAAGATGTGGCACATATATACAATGGAATATTACTCAGCCATAAAAGAACAAAATTGAGTTATTTGTAGTGAGGTGGATGGACCTAGAGTCTGTCATACAGTGAAGTAAGTCAGAAAGAGAAAAATAAATACCATATGCTAACACATATATATGGAATCTAAAAAAAAAAAAATGGTTCTGAAACACCTAGGGACAGGACAGGAATAAAGACACAAATGTAGAGAATGGACTTGAGGATATGGGGAATGGGAAGGGTAAGCTGGGACGAAGTGAGGGAGTGGCATGGACATATATACACTACCAAATGTAAAATAGATACCTAGTGGGAAGCAGCCACATAGGACAGGGAGATCAGCTTGGTGCTTTGTGTCCACCTAGAGGGGTGGGATAGGGAGGGTGGGAGGGAGACGCAAGAGGGAGGAGACATGGGGACATATGTATATGTATAGCTGATTCACTTTGTTATAAAGTAGAAACTAACACACCATTGTAATGCAATTATACTCCAAGAAAGATGTTAAAAAAAAAAAAAGTGGGCAGGTTTCTTAGGTCTAAAATTCAGGATCATCATTTCATTTGTTTTGTCTTATCCCTCCAATAAATTGACTACAAGTCTGTGTGCTCACTCAACTAGTCAAATGAGAAGAAGGAGCAATACAAGGACTTTTAAAAAATTAAAGTATAGCTCTGCCCTCTGGGCTACTATATGTATATACACACACACATACACATACACAAATATACAAACACATAATACACATATACACACATACATGCACGCACACACACATACATATACATACACATACATATACACATACACACACACAAACATATACACATACATACACACACCTGCACACATGCACACATGTGCACACAAGAATACACATACATACACAAACATACACACATACATACACGCATATGCACACATGGAAACCCACATACATGCATACACACATACATAAATACATAACACAATACATATACACACATACATAGACATATACACACATGCACACACATACAGACACAACATACATATACGGACACATACATACATACGTACACACATGCATATACACACACATACATACACACATACATACATACATGCATATACACAGAGAGGCATACATATATACACATACACACATAAATATATATACACATATATACACACACACATACACATACTTACATATACACACTCATACACACGCATACATATATATACCCACATACATACCTATACACACATACATACATATGAACATACATATATACATGCACATACATACACATGCACACATATGTGCAATACACACATGCATACACACATGCACATACATACACATATACACCCAAATACATATACACATACATATACACACACAAATACATACAAATACAGACATACACATATAGACATACACACACACATATCCACACACACATATATGCACACACATTCATATACACAAACACACATGCACACACGCATTCATACATATGCACATACATGCATATACACACATATATGCACATAAATACATATCACACATAACATACATACAAAATACATGTATATACATACATACACACATATACACCCCCAAGCATACATATATGTAAACATTCATATACACATATACATACACATACATATACACACATACATATAACCACATGTATACACACATAAACATACATATACAGACACATATACACACAAACATATGCACATATATACACACATACACACATACAATTCACACATACATACACATGTACACACATACGTATACACACATATACATACGTACATATACATACACAGATACGTACATATACACGTACATACACCCACATATACACACATATACAGAGACATACACGCATACATACATTTATACACACACATACACACGTACGTACATATGCACACATAGACACACATACACACCCATATATACCTATACACACATACATATATACACACATACATACACACACGTACATACATACATACACACGTACATAGATATACACACATACACACCCATACACATGTATACACACACTTATACACATATACACACATACATATACACATACACACTCATACATATACACATACATACACATAATACACACATACATATACACACACATAAACACAGAGAGACATACACACAAAATACATATATACACACGTACATACACACGTACATACACACACATATACATATATGCACACACAGAGACATACATATACACATACATGCACACATACATACACACCCACACATATATACATATATATATGTATTTATATATATTTGATATGGGTCGATCTGAAGTTCTCTGGCCAATTAGTTCACTTTTAATTCTTGATCTTCACAGTTGGAAGTGACCTTGTGGTCCAACTGAGTAATGTGGGTCTTGCTTCTGTTTGTCAATATGTTTGAGTCACTCATGATGGGTGGAGGGAAGAGTCGACAGACTCCTTGATGTGCAGTGAATGCTTTCTATTCACCCTCCACACCCCGCCTCTCCTGGAGAGCTTTGCGGACCCCTGAGCTCTGGGTTCCCCATCAGGCTGGGACTGGGCCTGTGGAGAGTTCCTGAGTAGAGAAAAAAAAAGGGAGCATGGAACAGAGGGGTCATTAGAGAAATAAAGGGCTGAAGTTAGGAGAAACAGTGCTGGGAAGTGAGGAAGGAATTAGGAGAAAGAAGATGGCAGGAAACAGAAAGGGCTGCTGCCTTAGGACGTGCTCAAGTGGGAAGAGTCCACGGACCCTTGTGATTCTGGAAAAAATAGGGAGGTTTCGGGAGTCTGGTTCAGCTCTTTGCCTTTGACTACAAGATAACTCTTTATGCTTATATTTTTAAATAATATCTATTTTTTCTTATTGGAAACTAGAAAAAATTTACTGCAGAATATAAAAACTACAGTAAGTATAAGAAAAAATATCTGTAAACTCACCACCCAGTGATAATTATTAACATTCAGATATGTTTCTTCTAAGCAGTTTCTTTTGCTATGTTCATATATAATATTTTTTTTACAGGTTTTTCTTTGGCTTTGCGTCCTGGTCTGTGCATTTTGTATTAAATCATGAGTTCCCCTTCTTGGTCCCTATTCACTAAAATGTAATTTTAATGACGGTTTGAGATCCCTGGGTTGGTTGTGTAGTAATTTAATAAACCATCTCCAAATATTTAGATGGCTTCCCATTTTTCATGATTCTATAAATGCTGAGTGAAACGTCTTATTTGATGAATGAATTGTTCATCACATCGATGATTGTTCTTTTGGAGTAGATCCCTAGAAACGGTACTCCTGCGTTGAGAGGTATGAACAGTTTAAAACTCTCGGCGCTATTTTCAGAGGGTTTTGAACCTCAGTTTCCCCCTCTGCCCTTCCAACAAGGTTGATTTGAGAATGAACATCACGTGATGTGTGAGTTCTGCGTAACGGGCACACCCTGCCGTAGGCAGCTTCCGAAGCAATGTTGCTTATTACTGTTTCTATGTGCCTCGAATAAGGCCCTCTTGCTAGTGAAAATCTGGAAAACTTTTCTGCCCCCTTTCTCAAGAAGATCTATGCTATCCTGGAAACCATAGCACAAGACGCCGTTTAAAAAGGATTTTCATCTGCTTTGGGAAGTAAAATCTAAACACAGAAACTGCTGTAAATTTCACTAAAGCTACAATGTTTTCCTCAGAAGTCGAGGACATATGGTTAGTCTTCCGGTGTTACTAGTAACAAAGTCTTGAAAATATTAACTACTTCATTCTTCCGAGGAGAGTGTAAAATTATCCTTTATTTTCTTTTTTGCCTCCCACACTTTGGTTTTAACAAAACACAAGACATTCCTATTATAAGTAATTACAGCCCTTCTGTTCCAGTCTTTCAGCGCCATGAAATTAGCTATTGTACTAAATAATTAGCACATGCCATTCAGAATATCCTAAAAATTATACGCAACACCAAGCAGGCACTCTACACTGACACTTGGCCACGTTCTCTCAAAAACCACTCAATGAAAATTAGGTATTGGCAACAGGTGCCTTGAAAACAATTTATTAATTGTAAAAAAAATATTAAGCATTTGAATGATGGCATGTAAAAGCATTTTCAAGTTTGGAATTGTCTGAACTCTGACTTCTTAAATATAGTCTTGACTGCTCGCACACTAATTGCACCCTTGAAGAGCATCCCACCGGCTAATTTAAAGCTCACACACAGCCAGCAGAGTCTCCCCTGGGCCTAGAAGACAGCCAAATGAGGATCCGGACCCCTGAAAAGTTGCTGATCCTATGCAGAGAGGCTGCCCAGGGTCAGCTTTGCTCCTTCAATCACTGAAGATTATATTTACGTTAATTTTTTAATGCTCACTAAAATAAAACATGGTTGTTTTGAAAGGTGTTGTGGCTCTGCAGTTGATGAGGACCTTAATGATTTTACAAATTTGAGATGTTGAGTCAAACTTGTTTTATTTCATAAAGTAATGATTTCCAGGTCCTCTAACTGGGGGAGCATGGCTATTGAGACCTTGTGTTTTGAATATCACATACTGAATATCACATCATAATTTTGACTATTCGGAATGACTGAGCTCAAATTAGGGAAGACTCTGACTTGTGCAATTTTTATTTTTTTCTTTTTTTGGCCATGCTGCGTGGCTTGTGGGATCTTAGTTCCCTGACCAGGGATTGAACCTGGGCCCTTGGCAGTGTGATTGTGGAGTCCTAAACACTGGACCACCAGGGAATTCCCAGTGAAATGTTTTTTAAGAGGCAGATTAGTTTTATTTTAGTGTACAGACAGACAAGGATACTCAACTGACATTCAGGCTTAGTACAGGTTTGATAAGAATTAGATAGTGATATGTTTAAAATAGGCATAAGGGCACAGAAGAAGGATAGTATTAACTACCCTCCCCCACTCCACCAAAAATGAGCTGATATGCTGTGTTATATCAGACAAAATAGACTCACTGGAGTTAAAAGATGGTCATTTCATGTGAAAAAGCAAAACTCAAGAATGATGTAGTAATTTTAGATATAATAGTTCTAGATATAAAATATAATATGTATCTAGGACTTAAAATATAAAGAAAGCTTTATAGCACTACAAGGAGAAATTGACACATCCATAGACCCCTACCCCCTGCCCTTGAGTTATTGATTGAAGAGGCAAATAGAGGATGTGAACAGCTGGCAAGTGGGATCCAGCGGATGTATTTAGAATATGGTATCACTTTGTACCCAAATTGAAGAATACACATTGTTTTGAAGCATATATGAATAGTTTTGAAATTTGTCACATGTACACTGATTCTCAAATGCGGCTTCGTGTTGGAATCACCTGGGGTGTTTTGAAAGCCAGTAATGTCCAGCATTGTGATGTACTTGGAATGGAGTATGCCCTGGGAACTGGGACTTGTAAAATCTACCAAGGTGGTTCTAATATGCAGTCCAGATTGTGAACTACTGCTCTAGCCTGAAGTAGCCCCAACTGATTTCAGTGCATTGTACATGATAGGCCACCATCTCTGACCAGATTGTAATTAACTGAAAAATCAGTATAAAAAATATAACTAGAAAAAGTCATATATTTGAACTTTAAAAGTTATACTTCTGAACAACATATGGGACAAAAATAATTTTAAAAAAATGTCCTTCAACAGAAGAATGGATAAAGAAGTTGTGGTACATATATACAATGGAATATTACTCAGCCATAAAAAGGAACGATATTGTGCCATTTGTAGAGACGTGGATGGACCTAGAGACTGTCATACAGAGTGAAGTGAGTCAGAAAGAGAAAAACAAATATTGTATATTGATGCATATATGTGGAATCTAGAAAAATGGTACAGATGAACTTATTTGCAAAGGAGAAATGAGACATGGACATAGAGATTGGATGTATGGATACCAGGGGTGGAAGCGGTGGGGAGTGGGATGAATTGGGAGAATGGGATTGACATATATACACTACTATGTGTAAAATAGATAACTAATGAGAACAGACTGTATAGCTCAGGGAACTCTACTCAATGCTCTGTGGTGAGCTAAATGGGAAGGAAATCCAAAAAAAGAGGGGATATATGTATACGTATAGCTGATTCACTTTGCTGTAAGCAGAAACTAACACAAATTGTAAAGCAACTATACTCCAATAAAAATTAATAAAAAATATTAAAATAAAAAAATAAAATGATAAACTATTTAGAGCTGTTTGATGACAAATGCCTATAAATCATGGTGTGTGGAGTGAAGCTACAGCAGCAAAATGAGAGAAATCTACTTAGATTAGAAAAGTAAATGACTAAAAATTAATGAGAAGCTATTTAAGAACAGAGATAAAGAATAGCATTTAAGTCCAAAGAAACCAGCAGGTAGAAGAAAGTGGGAGTTTCAGAAATTAATGGAATAGAAAATAAACATACAATAAGAGAGGACAAACAAAGCCAACAGTTGATATTCTGAGAAGATTAATAAAATAGACAAAACTCTTTCAAAGTTAATTAAGAAAAATAGAGAAAAAAGGCACAAATAAATGATTTGAGAAATAAAAAGATGATGCAGAGATTATTGATGATATTGTGAATGAGACATGTATGCCAATAAATCTGAAGTCCTCAATTAAATGAATAAAATACCAGGAAAAAATATAACTTATCCTAACTGATTCAAGATGAAATAGTTCTATTAACCATTAAGGAAATTGAATCAGTGGTTTAAAATCTTTTCACAAAGAAAGCAATAGAACCAGATGATTTGAAAGGGAAGTTCTATCAAATATTTAAGGAACCAATAATTTTATTTTATACAAATTCTTACAGAGAGTGAAAAGGAAGGAACAATCCTCAACTCACATTGTGAAACAGTCCTCACCTCGATGGCAAAACCAGATCAAGAACAACAAAAAAGTAAAAAAAAAAAAAAAACGAAGAATTACAGTTCAGTCTCACTCATGAACATGGGTGCAAAAATGCTTAACAAAATTTATTAGCACTACAAACCCAGCAACATATAAAACATATAACACATCATGAAGAAGTTGGGTTTACTCTAGTAATGCAAGATTGGTCTTTCAATGGAAAAAAATCTGTCAATGGAATTCACCACATTAACCAAGTAAATGAGAAAACCCATGTGGTAATCTCAATAGATGCAGATAATATTTTGAATAAAATTCCACATCTCTTTGTAAGAAATAAAAAATATTTTAACTAAATTGGAATAAAAGAGAACTTTCTTACTACGTTATAGGACATGTAAAAAGTTCTACAGAAAACATCAGATTTAATGGCTAAATGTTGAAAGTGGTATCTTTAAGTAGAGAACAAGGCAGCAAGGAGGATACAGTCACCAAAGCAGTCAACTTTGTACTGAAGGTGTTATCAATAAGAGGGAAAAGAAATAAAATATAAAGATTGGAAATGAAGAAATAAAATTCTCATTACTTGAAGATGGCATAATTGTCTACATTAAAAAAAAAACAAATCCACAAATAAATCATGAGAATTAATTAGCAGTCAATAAGATTGATAGAATAGAACCCAAAATGCAAAAGTCAATTGCATTTCCTTAAATCAGCAAAAGCTCTTAGGAAATGTAAGTAAAAATCTATTTATAGAAGATAATTTATAAAATTTCAAGAAATCAGCTTGATAAAATATGGATAAGCCCTTTATGGAGGAAATTATAAAAGTTTACTGAAAGAAATTGAAGCTACCGAACTAAAGACACATTCTTAAAGAGGAAGACTCAATACTGTAAAGATATAATTCTCCAAGCTGATGCGTAGATTCAATGAATTTCCAATCTAAGTGCCAAGGGGATTTTTTAAAATTAATTAATTAATTTATGGTTGTGTTGGGTCTTTGTTGCTGCTTATGGGCTTTCTCTAGTTATGGCGAGCGGGGGCTACTCTTCATTGCGGTGCGCGGGCTTCTCAATGCAGTGGCTTCTCTTGTTGCAGAGCACGGGCTCTAGGCGCATAGGCTTCAGTAGTTGTGGCATGTGGGCTCAGTAGTTGAGGCTCGTGGGCTCTAGAGCGCAGGCTCAGTAGTTGAGGCACATGGGCTTAGTTGCTCCGTGGCATGTGGGATCTTCCCAGACCAGGGCTCGAACCCGTGTCCCCTGCATGGGCAGGCAGATTCTTAACCACTGCGCCACCAGGGAAGTCTGGATTTTTTTTTTTTTTAAGACAACAAACTGATTCTAAAAGGTGTATGGAAGAGGTAAGGGCCAAGAAGAAGTAAGGGCCAAGAAGAGTCAACACTCTTTGGAAGAAGAAAATGAAATGGGGAAGTTTGATCTCACAGACAGAAAAACTTACTTTAAGTTATAAAAGACCCAACCAAGTATTGGTGGAATAGAATAGAGAGCCCAGAAGCTCATACATATATGGGAACTTGATTTATGATAGGGCAGGTATTGAGAAACACTGTAGAAATTATTGAATTTGGTAATTTGGGACAACTGGGTAAAAATATGGGTCTCTCATTCTCACCACACACAAAAATTCAGTTCCAAGAGAATTTAGGACATAAGGGGCAAATTATAAAACTCATAGGAGACTGTCTTCGTGACCTTTGGAGAGGTTTCCTTAAACAAGGTACAAAACATAAGGCAAAAGATAAAAAGCACAAGACAGAAACTTAAAGGATAACATGAATATACTAGGATATATATATAATTAAAATGACAAATACCTATCATGGAGGAGCAGGGGCCTTGGT
This sequence comes from Balaenoptera acutorostrata, assembly GCF_949987535.1. NCBI lineage: Eukaryota > Metazoa > Chordata > Mammalia > Artiodactyla > Balaenopteridae > Balaenoptera > Balaenoptera acutorostrata. Next base: position 175,955,856 of record NC_080066.1, read on the forward strand.
TCTGCTGGTGAGAGTGTAGACTTGTACTAGCATCCTGGTAGCCCTAGTGAAGTTGAATATTTGCATACCTCATGGTCAAGCACTTCCATTCCTACTGATGTCCTGTAGACTTGAGATATCCACTGGGACTTTCTGTGATGATGAAAATGTTCTATATCTGCCCTCCAATATGGTAGCCATTGAGCCACACGTGGCTACTGAGCACTTAAAATACAGCTAGAGTAACCAAGGAAACAAATTTTAAAGTTTATCCAATTTTAATTCATTTAAATTTAAATAATCACTCTAGTGGATGGTATAGCTGAAAAATGGTGCTTCCTGACATATTTCATGTCATTTCATCCACAGAAAATGGTAACATTTGGGAAGGGAATCTCTTTCACATGTGTACCAGGAGACATGAACAAGAATGTCCATCAAATATAGAATAGATAAGCAATCGTGGTATATCCGTACCATGGAAAACCACAAGGCAAGACAAAGACAGTGCAGTAACCCCAGCACATTATGAACCTGAACAAAGAACAGAAACTCAATTAAAAGCAGGAACTGGTTTCATTTATATAAAATTTTTTTAAAAGGCAAAATAAAGTCTATTGTTTGAGACCAAAAAGGCAATTGGCAGAACCGTGAAGAAAAAACAAGTATATGATTAACACAAAATTTGGGGTAGTGGGTACCTCTCTGGGGAAAAAGGAGGCTGAGGTTGGCAGGGGTGGCATACTGGGGGTGCCGCCTATATTTTTGTTTTGGGAGGTGGTACATATTTATTTTATTACTAGCAGAATTAAATGAAACTGAACATATACATTAAACACTCTCTTGTATGTAGAGTTCATAACTAAAAAAGAAGAGATAAGAAGAGTCATAGTTTAAAAAGGTTCATGAAAGGTAGAAGATGCCTAAAATAGCTTCTTCTTAAGTTTTTAAAGCATCTTCTGCTTCTATTTAATATGTTAATTCAATAAGTATGTTAATAGATCTAAAGGCAAGTATCAGCCCAGTTGAAATCATTTGCTCACAAACAAAACCAGTAAGTATTCACTGAGCCCCTACTATAGGCAGTGCTGTTCCAGATAGTAGGGATATGGTGTGGATAAAGTCCCTGCATATAATATAACTGCATATAATGTTAGATGTGACGAGCGCTGTGGAGAGAGAGAAACCAGGGAAAGAGGCACAGGGGTAGACAAGTTTAGGTAGGGTTGGTCAGGAAGAGCTTTTCTGCAAGGCTGAGCATTGAAGAAAGTCCTAAGGGGGATGAAGGAGGGCAACCACGTGGATTCCTGGATGCCAAGCATCTCTGGCAGAGGGAGCCCCAGATACAAGGACCCCAGGTAGAAGCATGGGTGGGAATTTGAAGGGACCACAGGAGGCCAGTGTAGCTGGAGGGAAGGCAAGATTCCGGGAGATCCTGGTGAGGTCTTGACGATGGGAAGGAGTTTTACGATTTTGAACAGGGGGCTGTATTTTCCAACGTCTCTCTCCAGCTGCGGGGGGAAGAGTATATGTCAGGCTGAAGTTAGAAGTGGAGAGAACAGAGAGAGACTATTCAGTGGCAGAGAGAGGGGATGGCGGCCTGGGCCAGAGGTGACATGGGGAAGGTCCGAAAGTGAAAATGAGTCAGATCCAATCGGCCATATTGTACTGAATATGCAACATTTAATTCTGCTTATTGTGGAAGGGCAAGCCTCCATGTAGAGTCCAGGAATGGAAAACAAAGAGGAGATAAAGACCCAACACTGTCAGTCCTCTAGATTTATGACCACATCATTTGTGGTCAAGAAGGTCTTTCCAAATGCAAGTCTGAGCTGAGCCCATCTGCCCTTTAAACCCTTACTGACTTCTCATGATCCTTTGGACACTTTACCAAACCCTTAGGGCCAGCGTGGTCCTGCTGCCGCCCTCCCAGCCCCTCCCCCTCCCCCGAGGCGGGACCACTGTCTTCCTTCAATTGTCTGAATGTTATTGCTAAGTCTTAGCCTTTGCTCTGTGTAGAACAACTGAGTCAATTCTTTGGTGATAAAGTTCACTAAGGTTAATTATAGAACGAAAATGTTGTATAGCTATATGATCTCAGAGTAGTGTCTGACACATAATAAGAACTTAATAAAATGTTAGCCTTTATTAGAAGAGATTTTACAGTTCCTTTATGAGCCTGCCTGCCAGTTCCCCATTGGTTGTCCATTTTCAAAGTGGACTCCCGCCTTCTGAGATAGAGAATTCCACTGGGAGAAAGAGCTTCCTGACATTGATCCCAAATGGACCTCTTTGGAGGCTGCATCCTTTGCTCCCTGGTGGACCTCTGGGGTTATGCAGCATTAGTCTCCTCTAAAGGTGTCAAAGCTGAGTTTCAGTTTGGAACCAACAGCTTTATCTTGGCTTCCCAATTTGGGCCCAGCCAATGAGATTTTTAAAAGTTGAATTTGTTGATATTCTTTATTTAAAAATTTTTTTTTAATTTTTATTTTACATTGGAGTATAGCTGATTGACAATGGTGTGTTAGTTTCAGGTGTATAGCAAAGTCATTCAGTTATACATGTACATACATCTATTCTATTGCAGATTCCTTCCCCAATATAGGCTATTACAGAATACTGAGTAGAGTTCCCTGTGCTATACAGTAGGTCCTTGTTGATTATGTATTTTATATACAGTAGTGTATATAAGTTGATATTTTTAAGAACTGTAGATTTCATATCATCAGTTGGATTTCTGGCAACTGCAAATGCCCCAGAGCCGGGTCGCAGTGGCCCTGTTGGGATGAGGACCCCTCCTGCCCTGATGGTTTTCGTTATACTTGGAAGCTTACACACCCGGCCCTGGCAAGCCTTTGAGTTTGACACCCCTAACCCACGTTCTCTGTCAGCTGTTCAGTCCTTGAAAGAAAGTTGTTATACGCCCCATCGCTTTCTTTCCCCGTGTAAACTTCCCTGACTTCTCATTTTGTGCTCTTTCTTCCTTGCAACAGTGGCAACAAACCCACAGACCTCTTTCCTTCCCGTGGGTTTTATAGATAGTCATCTCGGGAAGGTAGGGGTAACAAAAATATTAACTATAAGGAGGTAGCCCAGTTTGTGCAATTTTGCAAACTCTTTTGAGCGCTAGTGTTTGATCTTTAGATACTAAGTTTTTTCTGGGTCAGCTGAATTTGATTGATTGATCACTTTGATTTCTGAGGGTGAAATCCCATCCCTCCCTCCTAACAGCCAGCCGCAGAGAGCAGGGCTGGCTTCTCACGGCAGCAGTGTGACATAGACAGCAATCTCCGGGCTTGGAATAAAGTTCCAGAAAGAAATGCGCACAAGAATCAGAGACAGTCTGCAGAAAGAAATAGCGGCCTCGTCCACCATTCCTTTATCTGTTCATTTACTTGCTTTTGCATTACTCGATTAAGATGTTCATACCTTCACTGAATCTCAGAGAGTTGATCTGAGAGGTTGCCCTAGTCCTGGAGACAGAGTTCCTGCCCTCAGGGCCAAAGTTGTCAGTTCTGGGCTGTTTCAAGCAGAGCCATCACCTGGGCTCCAGGACAATGGACCGTCGGGGGTTCACTGCCAGGGTGTGCCTCATGTCTCTAAATTGTCAGATTCTGTGCGAGGTCCTCTGCAGGAAGTCTGCTGAAGAGGACCCCACTGTGGTCACCCCAAGGTTTGGCTAGTTTCCCCTCATTGCCAGGACAAACATTTCCAAGGGACGCTTGGGCTGATCCGAGGACCCCTGGCTGGGGTGGCGGCAGGCCGCTGTCAAGGACATTCCTGGACTTTGGAATGATGCAGTTTCCTCAGGGTCAGGGAATTCTGACAGAACTCGCAGGTTCCAGGAGCCGATCACAGGAACGCAGGGTTTGGCTCCAGAGGAAACGAGTGTCAATCAAACGCGCGTCATTCTTGACTTGATTGTAAACTCTTCCAGTCGGGAAAATACTTGGGGTTGTTTCGCTGGACTTGTGACAAGAAATGAGATGGCATGATTGCCTTTGATCACCCTTTCCGGGGAGTTTGCAGGAACAGAAATCCAAATGATGGTGTAAGTTCATTTTCAGGAATTAATTCTTTTTTCTCTCCAACTCTTGCCAACGGAGCACCAGTGTCATCTGGCCGCAGCCCCTTAGGTGATGTTAGACCGGTGAAGATTCAGAGGGCTCTATCGATACTTCCAGAAATTTTTGACATAAAAACAGAGCTGCCAGGGTCTGTTTCTTTTCACATTTCGGTGTCAGAGGCTGTGTGTTTAAGAATGTCATTCAACTGCTGAGGTATCGACCGGAGACCTGGCCCCTATGAGAAGTTCTGGGGAGCAGTGTCTGCAAAGCCCCTTTGCACACCTTCCAGAATTTTTGAAATAAATCCGTTCAAGGTGGCTCCTTCTGGGGTCACGCAGTGACAGCTGTGAGCCAAGTTGTGTAATGTGCAGAACCTAGGAGGTGTCAGAAGTAAAAACATCTCTCAGTTCTACTGAAGTTAGTAAGTCAAGTTAAATCATCCACATATGTGGAAACAGAAGATTTTCAAAGCAGCGCCTTCATTATAAAAAATGTGTTAAAATTAGTAACTATTTTATATCTTGCCTATTTTCCCCATCCAACCTAGTTTTTTTTTTTTTTTTAAATCCAAATATAGACTTTGCAGTATTAAGGTAGAGATGCACAGAGTCACTAAGAGATGAAATCAGGGTTGAATTTCTTACCCTTAGGTAATAAGTGCCCCTGGATAACTTTGACAACTGTGTTTTGGGGAATGTGGTCCAGCTGAAGTGGGAGCACTCTCCCTCTCCGCCTGAAAAAGTCTCAGGAAAGGTTTTCTTGTCCCTCATTTTTTGTCCTGGGGGCTTGTCTGATTTTCATTACTTCAGCCTAGAGTCTTTGGGGAGCATGTTTCTGGTACCTTCTCTGAACTTGGGTTTTTGTGCTGGCATTGGAGTAGGTTCTTTATGGCATTCCTAGAAGGACTGACGAATACAGTTCTTTATTGCATCACAAAGTAAACTCATTGAACTTTTTCTCTGCTGTAATGTAATTTCATGGAAACTGACAGCCTTTGAGACATCAACTCAAAAGCCACACTTGGGACCTGTATAGCACGGGGAACTATTTCAATATCTTGTGATAAACCGTAATGGAAAAGAATATGAAAAAGAATCTATCTATCTATCTATAACTGAATCACTTTGCTGTACACCAGAAACTAACACAACATTGTAAATTGACTATATACTTCAATAAAATAAATTAAACAAACAATGAAAAGTCTGTTTATAATGACAATGAGCCTTCCATTTTAGCCTAAATAGATCTATCTAAAGGTGTTTCTTCTTCTTTTCTTTTTTTTTTTTGGAAACTTACACTGATATGTAATGTGTTCCTAAGAACTGCTTTCTAAAGAAATAAAAGGAAGTCATTTATAGGTTAAATCTGGCAAGACCCAACACATTCCTAAACCTCTCAACTTAGATATTTTTAACGTAAGAATTCCAATGGATCCGAAATTGCCCAAGGAAGCTCGAAGCACTGAAATTGGATTTAATCCCAGGTTTGCCATGAACATGTTTCTGTCCCATGATAATGACCCTATCTTTAACGATGCTAGGTGGTTTGCCATTAATCACTGAGCTGCGCATGCATGTTTAAAAGCCGGTGTTTCCTGCCCTTCATGATTCCCAGGTCTCTCCCCTCTGGAAACTAACCACAAATCACTCTCCTGACTTCATGTTCCTTTCAGCTACAGCCTTATTTTTTTCTTCTTTTTTATGGCCAAAGCTCTAGAAAGTGTTGTCAACATTCTTTTCTTCCATTGACTCGATTGCAATCTGGCTTCCTCTGGTCTGATTTCTTTAAAGTCACCCCTTGCTAGCGGTCATGTCCAAAATGAGAAATTTAGAGAAGGGGACCAACTAAGTGGCATTTTTGCCCCCAGCCCCCAAACAGCACCCATGACAGCCATTGTTACTCCATGATACTTTCCTTTTTGGAATCCTTTTTGAGAGCATCTCCATCAAGTGACCAGAGTGGCACAGGGAATGATGCCTGTTACCACCCTGGGTTCAGCCAGTCCCTGCAGTGGGAAGTCACAAACCATCCTCTTAGAGAGAAGAAAGCAGAGGGGCCATGTGACAGGTGAAGGGACCACCAAGAGAGGTGGGCTCAAGGCTGGCTCCACTGCTTATTCGAAAATGAGCTTGAGCAGGTTTGCTCTGGGCCTCAGTTTTCCTTAAAAGGGAATAATAACACCTATTTTATTAGGTACAACTATAGGACCTGGCATGCAGTTAAGACCCTCACTAAGTGTTTAACTATTTTTATCAGCAAACAAAGCTGAGTAAAACACAGAAGTTGTCACTAAGCAGCTGGTTTGTAGAGGCCCTCTCAGGTCTTGTCCTGGCTTTTTTCTCTTCTGTTCGTGGATATATTAGGCCCTGCCAAGCTGACCTATGCCAGTCCAGTACACAGACAGAGGATGGGCTTGAAAGTGGGATGCCAGCTTATTAACTTCCAGTTATGATTCTAATTATCCAGTGAAATTTATTTGCGCATTTGCTATGCAAGGTGCCCTCTCTTTGCCAGACACCAAGTTACTGTCTACAACGGGGGGATAGACTTGGCCAGGAAACGCAACGTCTCTGGTGCTCTGTAGAGGGCATTCTGTTCCAGGCCCTCACCTTGACTCAGGAATCCAAATTAGACAGCAGAAGTGAGTTTCCGAGGGGCATCTCTTCTTACCGTCGGTTGAGCCCCCAGAGGTTCTGTGGCTCCTTTCCAGCTCTTTCTGCCTTGACAACGTTATGAGTCACAATGCAAATAATTTTTCTCCAGCAGTGTCTTCAAGAAAACCTTACATTTGAGAAAGACAAATATCATAGGATATCATTTATATGTGGAATCTAAAAAAGAGCACCAATGAACTTAATTACAAAACAGAAACTGACTCACAGACATAGAAAACAAACTTATGGTTACCAAAGGGGAAGCGAGGGGAAGAAATGAGGAGTAGGGAATTAACAGATGCACTTTACTATATATAAAATAGATGAACAACAAAGATTTGCTGTATAGTAGGGAACTATATTCAATATCTTGTAATAACCTATAATGGAATAGAATTTTAAAAAAGACTATATACATATATGTATAACTCAATCACTTTGCTATACACCTGAAACTAACACAGTATTGTAAATCAACTATAATTTAAAAAAAAGAAAACCTTACATTTAAAAGCGCTGAGCAATTTACCAGGTGTTTTTACATGCATGCATTATAGATAGGCAGGACTGAAATTTACATATATCATTCTTCGCTCACTAGAAAAGTAGGCCTACTCCGTTCCAGAACTTGTCCAAGTCACCAAGTATTCTGGTTATCTTTTGCTGTGTACCAAGGCAGTCGTTCATTTGGCTCATAAGTCTGCAATTAGTGTTGAACTTACTGGAGAAGACGTCTCTCTGCTCCACAACGTTGGGTCCTCTGCTGGGAAGAATCAAACAGCTGGGGGGTAGAATCATTTCACTTAACGTGTCTTGTGCCTGGGCTGAGATGATGGAAGGCTGTGCTCAGCAACCTATACCTGGCCTCACAGTGTAGCTTGGGCTCCCTCACATCATTGTGATCTCAAAATAGATTTCCTGTAGAGCAGCCCAGGGCTTGAGAAGTGAGTCTTTCAGTGAACAAGGCAGAGTTGGAATGGCCTTTTTATGACCCAGCCTCTGAAATCACATGGTACCACTTCCGCTGTGACTCTATTGGGTGAAGCACTCCCAGGCCCATTCAGACTCAAGCAGTGGACACAGAGACCCCGCTTCTGGAGGCGAGTAGCGTCAGAGAATTTTGGGTGTGTTTTTAAACAACTACAGCAAGTGTCAGAACAAGACCTGGATCTATCGAGTCTAAATTCAGATTTATCGTAACTAGGTTAGTAGGGGCTATGGGGGGAATGCCAGAAGATTTAGTGAATTGGGTAGAATTCACTTCAGCCTCTGGATCTTTTCCTTATTAGGTGTGTGATATTAGACAAGCTGTTCTACCTCTTTGAGTCTCGGTTTCATTACCTATAAAATGAAGAAAACCGTTCTAACCTTGTCGCGATGATTAAATTAAACGAGGCTTGTAAAAAACTAAGATAGTGTTTGACACAGAATAGGTGCTCAATAAATGGGAACTATGAATAAAAAAATTAGAAATACCCATTTAAAAATAAATAGGACTAACTTTAAAATTATTATTTTTATTAATATCATGTTTATTGTTATGAATCACCTGGTAGGTAATCATCCTAAGAAATATGTCTTCTCTCCTTTCTTCCTCCATGGTCCTAGCTCCCAATGGGGCCATCACTCCCCCATCAGGTGGGCCTGATTCCTCCCCCACTTCCCTGTGTCCCTGTAGTCCTGGGGAGTAGAGGACATTTGCTAACCTCTGGTTACTTTGCTTCCACTCTTTAGTTTCTTGGCTTCTTCTCTCATCTGTAATACCATCCCCTGTGCTTGGAATATCCAGCATGGTGTCTGTTTCCCTGAGTGGACCCTGATGTATACAGGTCAATGCACAAATGACACTGGGGCTCTGTCAGCAAGGATGAGGAGGGGTGGGGCAGAGGATTTGGATAAGAACAAGGTGTTTCCCTCCCTCTCTCCTTCCCTCCTCCCCTCTCTTCTTTTGCTCCTACCCTCCCTTCTTTCCTTTCTTTTTTGTTTTATCTTTTTCAGAGATGGAGCAATTCTATAAGTGATCCTACACAGCTTGCTGTTTTCACAGTAAATACACATAACTCTAATTCATGCTGTTCTAATTCACTTAAAAAGCTGCATGGCACTATTTACAGTAGTCAAGACATGGAAGCAACCTAAATGTCCACCAACAGATGAATGGATAAAGAAGATGTGGTATATATACACAATGGAATATTACTCAGCCATAAAAAAGAATGAAATAATGCCATTTGTAGCAACATGGATGCAACCGGAGATTATAGTAATAAGTGAAGAGAGAAAGGGAAAGACAAATACTATATGATATCACTTATATGTGGAATCTAAACTATGACACAAATGAACTTATCTACAAAACAGAAACAGACTCACGGACATAGAGAACAGACTTTTGGTTGCCAAGGGTGAGGGAGTTGGGGAAGGGATGAAGTGGTAGGTTGGGGTTAGCAGATGTAAGCTTTTATATATGGAATGGATAGACAACAAGGTCCAGCTGTAGAGCACAGGGAACTATATTCAGTATCCTATGATAAACCATAATGGAGAAGAATATAAAAAAAAGTATGCAAGGACTTCCCTGGTGGCACAGTGGTTAAGACTCCGCGCTCCCAATGCAGGGGGCCCAGGTTTGATCCCTGGTCAGGGAACTAGATCCCACATGCATGCCACAACTAAGAGTTTGCATGCACAATCAAGGAGCCTGCCTGCCGCAACTAAGACCTGATGCAACTAAATAAATATTTTTAAAAAATGCATATATATGTGTAACTGAATCACTATGCTGTACAGCAGAAATTAACACAACATTGTAAATCAACTATACTTCAATAAAAAAATGTAAAAAATAAAAATAGCTGCATGATACTTACCTGGCAGGGGAGTTACCATGATCGCAAAGGTGCTTTTCCCAGGGTGAGGCTTATCCATTGCATTCTGGATCTGCCGAACCCCGCGATTTCCCCAAATGTGGGAAATTCGACTGCATAATTTGTGGTAGTGGGGGACTGTTTCACGTTCTCCCCTACATAAAATAAAAAGCTGCACGATATTCCATATTACGGATGCACCCTAGCATATCTATTCATTTCACTATTGATGGATAGACTGTAGTTTACAGTGTTTCAGTTTTTGCTACAACAAACAGTTCTACATTAACTATATGTTTATGCACATATATCCCTGTAGATTCACTCTCATTTATGTAGAATACATTTCCAAAGGTGGAATTTCTGGATCAAAGAGTATGTGTATTTTTAAATTTGTCAGTTAAAGAAATATTTTTAAATTAAGAAACATCACCAGATGACTTTCCCCAAAGGCTGTAGCATTTACCTTCCCTTTAGCAACTCATTTCCACTAATTATTCAGCACCAAAAGACCTCCGTGCTTATATTTGGATAACTACAACCAAGCTTGGCCCTTGAAATGTCTGTTTGATGAATCAAGGATTTGGAGAGTGAAGAATCAGATAATAAAAGCCATGCCCAAGTTTGCTGATTGAGATAAGTTTTTATTATTTATGGGTTTGTTCTGTTTTACCCCCTGCATGCCATAAAAAGTCAACCTTTGAAAAAGGGGCTTCTCTCTACAGAAATCCCATCCTCTAATCTGTGAGTCCATGTAGGTGTCCTTGATATATTTTCTAATAAGGCACTTGAGAGGCTAATTGCATTGTATTTATAGCATGTAGAGGTGGTTCCCACTTCAAATGAGGAGTTTCCTTGGTAATGTACTAATAACCACAGGTTCCGAGAGGCTAAACTGAGACTAACGCAGGAAAATTCTAAGCGGGACTTGCAGGGGACCCCAGAAAGGCACTGAAGGGAATAGACAGACCGCGTGAGAGAGACAGGAGAGGCCTGGGGCGAGGGCGCGTTTCATTTGATTCCTGTGCCTTCTGGGTTTTCCAGTAACCTTGGGTTTAAAATCTGCACCAATGTTAAGCTTGGTATTGACTATCCTGAATTCCTATTGTTCAAAAAATCCAAATGTCTCTATGGAGTCTGAAAAGCTGACCCTGATTTCTGGTCCACCCAGACCCTGCTGTACTGTATTCTACTACTGCCCACTTCCAACTGTTCCAACATTCCCGGGAGATTTCATCTCTCCTTCAGGACGGATGAAGTAGCTAGCCTGTCTCTCCTTCCTTTTATCTCTTTATCTCTCTTCCAATCCCCATTAAATTTTCCAGTTAGCACTAACCAGTTCCAAATTACTGTGAATCACTGTGAATAAGTGTCATTTCAGCACTTATACAGAGTTGGTTTGAAATAATAATAATTATATTAGTAAATACTAATGGAAAACATTTTGGACCATTGTGTTCTAAACACTAAGCTAGACAGACACGATAGTTCTGTAAGTAGGAATAATGATCTGTTTGACAGAGGATGGGACTGAGGCTCAGAGAGGGTTAGTGCCTTGCCCCAAACCACACAGGCAGACGTGGACTTTAAATGCAAACCTTACTGCACTTTGACGTCTGTGCTGTCGTTAGACTGTCCCACCTCCAGGCAGCCTGCCCAATGGCACTGGTTTATCGTCATTTTGAAGGGCGTACACTGTCTCTGCCGTGTCCCTTCACTCTGCTTCACCCTCATTATCATCATCCCATGTGGTGAAGACCCACTGTGTGCCAGGCACTGGGTGAGTTGCCTTCATAGACCTGGTTACGAACTACCTTGTATGAGTCCAGGAAGGTGGGGACCTCATCTTGTGCATTTGAGTTGGTGCAATTCCTGGCCCAGTGCTGAGGGTCTGGTCCACACTCAACCCCAGTTATTTCTTCTTTTCACCATAAGTATTTTGACGGCATAGGACTGCTCACCACTTTCTTATAGATCCCTTCTCCCCTCGGTGTCTAAGGCAGAGCCACACCTCTATCCTAACCATTTCATGATCTTTTAGCAGTTAACCTTTTATATGGTATGTTCACACACCTTTCACCCTCGTCTGGAGACCAAATGAAATTATTAAATAAATTCAGTGAGCTCAAAATAAGGCAGAAAAAGTGGAAAAGGGGAACAAAGAAGGACAAATAAAAAAATAAGTAGCAATCTTAAAAATTGAAACTCAACCATATCAGTAATTACACTGATGGTCTAAATGTAAATGGTCTAAACACCTCATGGCAAGACTCATTATTATTTAAGTATGTCTATTCCAAAGTTAATCTATAGATTTAACAAAATCAAAATCATTCTTATTTCACAGGCAAGGAAACCGAGGCCATGAGACACTGACACTTGTCTGAGTGAGTGAACTGCATCTGCCCAAAATGTCATATCTATAGAACAGAGGTTCTCAACCAGGGGTGGTTTGCTCCCCACCCCCAGGGATGATGTTTGGAAATATCTGGAGTTATTTGGTTGTCACCACCGGGAAACTGCTACTGGCATGTGATAGGTAGAAGCCAGAGATGCTGCTATACATCCTACAATACCCAGGGCAGCCCCCTGCAACTAAGAATTATCAGAACCAAATGTCCATAGTGCTGAGGTTGAGAACTCTGGTATAGAAGAAAGAAAGGAGGCATATCTGACCATATTTTCTGCCGTTGGTTATCTTAAGAGATGTGATTTTTATATAATACTCACAGAACATTGAATGCTTTCTTTCCCTCATAAGATGTGAGCCCACAGAACTAAAAACTAACTACTAATTATGTATGGGGTATAAGGGACACCATAGGCTATCATTCTTAAAGTAGGTTAGCCTTAATTTTCTTTTTTTTAAAAATTATAGTTAATTTACAATATTGCATTAATTTCAGGTGTACAGCATAGTGATTCTTCTTTTTTTCAGATTATATTCCATTATAGGTTACTAATGAGCCTTAATTTTCAAATGAATTTTTAATAAACTCAAAAAAATAATGTATATATTACCTTCTTTCCCATTTGAAGAGACCAAGGGCAACAGATGGTATTATGGGACGACATTATTAAGACATGGGCTTTGTGGCTCAAGTTAAGTGTCAAAGTTTGTTTCAAATCATATGGTTCCATTCTCTAATCAGGGAAAATGTTGGACCTAGACCTCTTTCCATTAAGAGCTCCTGGTCCTATACGTATAACCAAATAAAAAGCCTGAATGAATAACTTAAGTTCTAGCTGTCAAAATGGTATGCCATTGATGGATGAAATTATATGACATCTGGGGTTTGTTTTAAAATACGCCAGCAAAAACAAAAAAAGAGGTGGTAAACAAACAAGTTCAGCAAAATGTTGGTACTTGTTAAAGCTGGATGATGGTTACACAGGAATTCCTTTCACTTTTCTTTCTACTTTCATTTAAGTTTGAAATTTTCCAGAAAAAGCATCTAAAAAATGTGTACTATGACCATCTGCAGAGTGATAAGCCATGTCATTAGATATAACTTGTTTCCTGCTCCATCTCTGTGGATTCACAAGTGATTTCTTGAAGGAAATTCCATGCATGTGTCTAGATATTGTTTAATCCAGCAGGCTGTTTATCATCTCAGTGTTTTCAGGGAACTTTGAAAATTAAAAGTGACCACAATATGGGAAAAAGATTTAAATAGGCACTTCATAAAGGAATCTATATGAATGACCAATAAGCACATGAAAACATTCTCAGCATCATGAGTTATTTGAGAAATGTGATTAAACAATGAGATAGATACCCCTACACACTGATTAGAATCTCCAAGTAAAAAGATGGATAACTACGGGCTTCCCTGGTGGTGCAGTGGTTAAGAATCCGCCTGCCAATGCAGGGGACATGAGTTCGAGCCCTGGTCTGGGAAGATCCCACATGCCACAGAGCAACTAAGCCCGTGCACCACAACTACTGAACCTGCACGCCACAGTTACTGAAGCCCACATGCTTAGAGCCCATGCTCTGCAACAACAGAAGCCACTGCAATGAGAAGCCCGCACACCACAACGAAGAGTAGCCCCCACTTGCTGCAACTAGAGTAAAGCCCGTGCGCAGCAACAAAGACCCGAGACAGCAAAAGATAAATAAATGAATAAATTTATTAAAAAAAAAAAAGATGGATAACTACCAAGTGTTATCAAGGATGAGGAACAACTATAACTCTTATATTTTTGGACAAACAAAAGTGGAAGGAAATTATCATCATGTAGTGTAGACCTACACTAAAAAATAAGTTAAAGAAAATCCTTTAGGTAGAAGAAAATGATTCCAGATGAAAATCTGGGACTACACAAAGGAATAAAGAGCAGTGGAAATTGTGGATGCTTGTATGTTTATATAGGTGAACGTACATATTTCCTTATTATTAAACCCCTTTAGAAAGAGAACTGAGTGTTTAAACAAAAATAATAGCAATGTAGTGTGGTGCTTATAACACATATAAGAGTAAAATGTATGACAATACACAAAGGTCAGGAAGGGAGGAATGGAGGGATACTCTTGTAAGGTTCTTATGCTCCATGGCATGATACATACCACTTAATAGTAGACTGTGTTATGTTAAAGATGTGTACTGTGAACCCTAAAGCAACCATAAAATAAAAAATCAAAGAGTTATAGCTAATAGACCAACAAGGAGACAAAATAAAATTATTAAATAAATTCAATGAACTCAAGATAAGGCAGAAAAAGAGGAAAAGGGGAAGAAAGGACAAATGAAAAAATCAGTAGCAATATTGTAGATTGAAACTCAACCATATCAGTAATTACACTAAATGTAAGTGGTCTAAACACCTCTTTGGAAGACTCATTATTATTAAAGTATATTTATTTCAAAAATGACCTATAAATTTAACAAAATCAAAATCACAACAGGCTTAGTTAGAGAAATTTGTGAGCTGATTCTGAAATTCATATGGAAATGGAAATGACCTAGAGTAGCCCAAACAGCTTTGGGAAAGAAGAAAGTTTTTTGGCTAGCACTACATGATTTCAAGTCTTTTTAAAAAGCTATAGCAACCAAGATAGACAAATAGAGCAATGAGATAGAATACAGAGTCCAGGAGTCCAGGAAGCTTAGTCTACCCATACACAAAAAAAAAAAAAAAAAAAGGAGAAAAAAGAACTTCAATCTATACCTTGCATCATAACAAAAATTAACTCAAGTTGGACCATATGACATAACATTACATTTAGTAAAACCTAAAAGTTCATAAAACTTCTAGAAGAAGAAAACATTTGTGACCTTGGATTAGGCAAAGATTTCTTAGATACAATAACAGAAACATGATTCATAAAAGAACAAGTTGACAAATGATTCAAAATCCATACAATCTGCTCCTTGAAAAACACTATTAAGTAAATGAAAAGATAAGTCTCAGCCTAGGAGAAACAATTTGCAAGTCGTCTGATAAAGGATTTGTACTCAGAATATATAAAGAACTCTCAAAACTCAACAATAAGAACACAAACAACTGAATAAAAAATAAATAGCAGATTTGAACAGACACTTCACCAAAGAAGAGATATGGATGGTAAATAAACACATGAAAAAATACAGGTAGTAAACACATGAAAAGATGCTAGACATTATTTGTCTTTAAGGAAATACAAATTAAAAGCACAATAAGATACCAAACACACCTATTAGAATAGCTGAAATTTAAAGGATTCATAATAAGTAAAATATTGTCAAGATGTGGAGCAACCAGAACTCTCATACACTTCCAATAGGTACAATGACTCTGGAAAACAGTTTGCCAGTTTCTTTAAAAGTTAATCATTCACCTACTTTATGATGCTGCCATTCTACTTCTAGGTATTTGCCCAAGAGAAAGGAAAGCACATGATCACATGATCAAATGAAAAGATGGACATGAATGAATGTTCACTGTAGCCTTAAATAACCCCAAACTGGAAGTCACCCAAATGTCCATCAGCAGGTGAAAGACTGTGCTATATCTATACAACTGAATCTCAGCAATGAAATGAATAAACTATTGATAAACTATTTGGATGTTTCAAAGTAATTATGCTGTGTTAAAAAAAAAAAAAAGAGCCAAGAAAAATGAGAGTATATACCATATGATTCTATTTATATAAAACTTTAGAAAATAAAAACTACTCTATAGTGGCAGAAAGCATATCTGTTCTTGCCTGTGGTGGGCAGGGAGGAAGAGCTTACAAAGGGCACAAGAGTCTCTTGGGTGATGGATATGTTCATTGCCTTGATTGTGGAAAATAGTCTCAGGAGTGTGTGTATATATCAAAACTTATCAAAATATATATTTAAATATAGTGTTTATTGTATGTCAATTAAGCTCCAATAACACTGTTTAAGTTTTTTAAAGGTTTGTTCATTTCACTTTATGTAAATTTCACCTATAAAAAGAACCAAAAGCAAAGGTTGATCTTGAGTTAATGATTGGCATGTTGCAGTGTTTAGGGATAAAGGGTGCTGATGTCTGCAACTTATTTGGAAATGCAGCAGCAACAAGAATAAAATGGACTGATGCATGGTTAAAGGGATGGATAAATGGATAGATGTGTAATAACACAGATTTTTTTCCTTTTTCTGTTACAGATTCTCATATCGATTTATTTCCATATCAAGTCCACCACAGAGACTTCTGGCAGAGGCTGCCACCCTGTTTCCTTATCCGGTGTCTATAACGCTTCCAGACTGGAAGGTTTTCTAGCTCACCTCTGGTTCTCCCTCAGTTGTGGAGCATTCCCAGACTTTCCTTGTGGTTCCTTCCATTAGTATTTTATCTGCAACAATGCTAGTGAAGTTTCTCTCTAATTCATTGACAAAGAAATGTTTTTACCCTTTTAATTGGCCACTGAGGAAATCCCAGCTGTTCATCCTTGGAATGCCACAGCCACAAAGAGCGTGTGTTTCATTAATCTGTATGTGAGCTAAGGTGGAAAAATGCTCATCACTGCTGTTTACTTTATCCTCCAAATCTTACACTAATGGATTCTGTACAGATGTTCTATTAGTTTCCTTGGGTTGGCATCACAAAATGGTACAGAACAGGGAGCTTAAACAACAGAAATGTATTTTCTCATGGTTCTGGAGGCTGGAGGTCCAAGATCAAGGTATTGGCAGGTTTGGTTTCTCCTGAGGCCTATCCTCAGCTTGCAGATGACCCCCTCTTGCTGCCTTTTCACATGTGCTCGAATCCTTGGTATCTCTCTCTGTGTCCTAATGTCCTGATTGAATTAGGACCGACCCTAATGGTGTTATTTTAACTTAATTATCTCTTTTAAAAACCTATGTCCAAATACAATCATATTCTGAGGTACTAAAACCAAGCAGGACCATGTATTCTGAGGTACTAAAACCAAGCAGGACCATGTAGCAGGACCCGATTTCTTGCTTGTAGGAAATAGGCTTCATTCAACCTCCTTGATCTTCCTTGAGTTCCAAAGGACATATTTAAACATTTGCTAATCAGGGAAGGCAGGGGATGCAGAAACTAGGGAGGAGAAGTCAAGAAACAACAGTGCAGCGATGGGGCAGGGTCCCAGTTCCTCCTGAAGGGATATACATAACAATATCTTTGAGTTCTTCTGCAGCAACTAAGGCCTCCACCCATGTGGAGGATGGTAACTTCAGGCTGAGCCCAAGATTACCAGAGCACAGCCCTGCTACCTTACCACCAACCAATCAGAAGAAAGTCACACATCCTGCAGCCTTCACTCCAAAGTTTGCCTATAAAAACTTTTTCCCCCAAACCATTGGGGAGTTCAGGGTTTTTAAACAGGAGCCACCCATTCTCCTTGCTTGGGCCTGCAATAAAACTTTCTCTGCTCCAAACTCCAAAGTTTCGGTTTATTTGGCTACACTGTGCGTCCGGCACACGAACTTTGTTTGGTAACAGTACTGGGGGTTAAGGCTTCAATATATGAATTTTGGGGGCACACAATTCAGTGCATAAGAGATGTGTGAAGTGAGACATGCACACTGTACCTGCATTCACTCTGTAACCCTTGCAGTGGCTTTTGGTTACAAGCAGCATATCTGATTAACACCCAAGTGGCCTTTTCCAGAGGCATGGATTCTTCCCAACTCTCACTCTAGCTCCAGGCCACCATCATCTCTCATCTGGAATGTTGCAATGGCCTCCAGGCCAATGTCCACATTTTAGCTCTTGACCTCTCTGATTTGTCCTACACATGGTGGTCAGAGCAAGCCTTGAAACACGTAGGTGTGGTCATGTCCACATGGTCAAGGTCCCCTATACTTCAGCCCTTAGTGGCAACCAGGATCAAATCCAAATTCTCACTTGGCTTTACAGTGCCCGTTTCCAAATTCACTTAGTAGCACAGGCTCCATGCTAGCTATGCCCCAGCCACCCTGGCTGCCTGTCTTCCCTTTGATGTCCCAAGGTGCTTCTTTGTCCAGGACCTTCATGCAGGCTGTATCTCTTGCCTGGACCCCCACCACTCCTACCATCTACCCATTGTATTTAGCATGAGGGGCCCTTCCCGGGAGCTGATATTTCCTGACCCCCTCTTCCCCTACCCCCACGCAGACTAGGCTAGACCCGCAGGTGTATACTTTCATTACATACTGTGTTTTTTCTTATTCTGTTTTTCAGGGCTGTTATTAATTCTACAGTTATGAGTTTTGGCGCCTGTTTCCTCTCCTATAACACAGACACCATAAAAGCAGGGAGAAGGCTCAATGTGTTCATTGCTGTAGCCCCAGTCACTGGCCAATACATCACAAATACGTGCTCAATAAATATTAAATGAATAAATGAAGGCATGGAAACCTTTAAATCAGCTGACCCCTAGGTGTCTGCCACCATTTACAGATTATTCACTCTACTCTCCCTTTGATCATTTTATTCCCTACTGGAGGTTTCATCTGTCAGATGACAGGAGATGAGGAAAAGGACCAATGAGTCATTTTCTGAGCAGCTGTAGTTAAGGTCACATGGGAAGGGGAGGGAGGGAGTAGGCAGAGAACAAGGATAACCATTGAGCAAAGGTGCACTGATTAATTTTGATTGATATTCGTCATAGTTACACTGCCCCATTCATTAGCATGGGTAGGTGAAGGTTGGATGTAATTTTAAAAAACAGTTTGAGGCATTTCTATTCTGGTCCTGAAACAGCTTAAATATTTTATGAGTTTTTAAGATTGGGAGAAATTAAAGCAAGTATGTAATCTTGCTCTGTGTGTGTATAAATATATACACATATGAAATTTAAATATACTCACACAAAATCTTATTGTAGAGAATCTCATAAATCTAAAAAAGATAGGGAGTCTAAAAAAAACCTACCCATATGTAAACATAATATGAAAATATATTCAGTGTTAATTTCAGAATTTATTGCAATCTGCACTATATCTTTAACAATTGCACATACACTCTCCCAAGAGCGAGAGTGAATTTTTTTAAAATGAAATATTTTGCATAAAATATTTTGATATTTAAAAAAACCAATATAACTTTTAAAAAACCATAAAAGAAATGTCTAGCAGGAGTTGTGAGGGAACAGTTTTAAGGGGAAAAAAGTCATTTTGCTATAGTTTTTATCCTCTGAAATTGGGACCAATGTACTAGATAATTACGTACTTTGGGATCATTAAGGGGCTTTTAGCAAATAATTTATCTAGTGTTCAAATGGGAATGTAAATAAATGAGTAATTTTTCCTTGTTAATTATAATTCTTGTGAATTACAATGTCTAGGCACCTCTCCAGGACCACAAATCCACCCATGAGTCAGAAAATGCCACCAACAATGTTGATGCTGCATTTGATAAAGTTTTTTTTTTTCCATGAGTAATCATTATCTTCAATTTTAGACCATTTCAGAAATAAAAACTGACAATAAAGGTAACTTGGGTTTCATTCCATTTCTTGTATGCATTTTATGGGTTATAATATGTTTCTATATCTCAATGAAGCAATTTATAGAAGAAGTGTTACTTTTTATTAAGTTCATATTATGCATATTTTATTGCAACTTGCTACAGTCAAACATCTTTTAAAAGATTAACTCCCAAGTTACTCCCTATTTCTGCCAAAATGAAAAACAAAGAAAATACATTTCAGTGTGACTTAGGGTAGAAAATTCTATCAACTATAAACATTAGAACAATTGCGATTTAGATCTTATTTAAGGTTTCAAAGCATTTTGCCACCGATTTAGTTTGATTACCATATTATCCAGTTATGTGCATTAGAAAATGCCTCTGTGATGTGACTTCTGCAAATGATCCTGTGACTTATGCACCTATTTTCCTTTAAAAACCAAATGCAATTCACAAAAGAGGCTTATGGATTTGCAATTAAAATAGGAGTGTTGCCTGAAACCAGAGAGGGTGCGGTCTGACCTTCCATTTGTATAGAGTAGCAGATCCTAATAGTATGCGTGCACATGTGCATTTTTTTTCAAATTCAAAGGAAAACAATTTGCAAGTGCAAACAGGGTAAGTGGTCTCGGGTTTTTGAGGCTCTGAAGGGTTTGTAAATGCTAATTTTGAAAAGGATACTCAGAGAATTCTTCATGCAGGGGAGGGGGAGAGCTAAGATTGCTCTCTCCACCCACTTAACGAGAGTTGCGGTATCAGAAATCCCAAGGATTAAAATTGTAGCATCAGCTCCTGTTTGGGGAGTACCCACTATGCGCTCAGCACCTTCTCACTCAATTCCCAGCAAGAGCTTGGCAAGATCAGTGGGTCACCATTTTCACCAAGGGGAAAAGTGGCTTGCTCAAGGTCACACAGCTGATAAGTGATGAGGTAGATACAGATCCGGACCAAGCCAGCTCCCAAGCAGGTCTCTTCTACCTCCCCACCGTCCACCCCTGCTCCCCCTACCCATTTTCAGCACTGGCAGTTTGCTGGTGGAATTAAAGAAGTCTCGGGCCAGTGCTATTTCCACTGCATCCCAGTAAATTGCCAGAGATGCTCTCCTAACTGCACTCAATCTATGAATCAACCCCTGCTTCTCAGTTCTCACTTAACCCATCCCAACATCTGCAGAGGGCCTGCTGACCACCTCTGGCCGGCCTGCTCTTTGCTACGCCTGCCCACATGCATCCTACCAGGGGACCTGCTTGCCTATTAAGAGTCACTTGGTTTGTACCCAGTCCGCCTGGCTACAGGTGCCCCTTTATTGTACCGAGCTCATTTAGTTAAATACTCCATATTCCATCTAAGCCAGTGAAATAGTGTGAAGAGAAGTTGTTTCTACGGAATTTAAGATGAAAGTTTTCAAAAGATCTTATCAAGGGAGGTCACTACAGAAACTGTTGTCAGATTAGGTGTGGATCAGATAATGCTAAAGGCTTGGGGGGAAAAGGATGACAGTTTAGAAGGATTCTTAGTGCTGGTTACTTGGTGTGTATCTTCGTGTTCTAGCCATGCTTGAAAGAAACCCAATCTGGAAATCACAGACATGGCATCATGGGTGTGGTTTATGGAACCCAGACTGGGGACATTCCATACCCAAAGAAAAGGCGTGAGTCCTAAGGCAAACATTTGGTAAATTAAAGTACATCGTATGTTGTAAATGGAAATGAAGATATTAAGGTTCATGTGATTTTCTACTTTCATGGGCTTTCCTAGGTAACTGACCAGCTAGCGTTCCCCATAGAATCAGATCTTAGTGCACTGACTTTAATTTCAATAATTATAATGATTAATCTCTACTGACGGCTTACTCTGTGCAGGTAGGGGTCCAAGATGCAGAAGAATAATGCTTATATAATAAGTAACATTTATGGCCAGCTACCCTTTCCAGGCTTCGTCCCCCCACTGCTATAACTACCTCCGCTTTACAGGTGAATCACCCACGATATAAACACTGTCCTCTAGGCGTTTAGGCCACTCCTGGTGACTATAGCGGAGAGAGAATGATAGACATATGGAGTCAGAAGACCTGGGTTCAAACCCCAGTTACCCCACTGATCTACCTCAGACAAGTCAGTGGGCCTCTGGGAGTCCGCGTCACTGCTTTGGTAAAATAAGAATAGTAATACATCCCTTGCAGGGTTGTTATTAGGACTGCATGAGCGTGCCCAGATGCTCAGTAAATGCTAGTTCCTTCCCCCTCCTTTAAGTGAGGGAGGTAATGCACATCTGCAGAAAGGTAGACAGTCTGTAAGATAGAAACAAATAAGCTCTCATGATGGGAGAGGAGGGAAGGATTCCTTTGGACTGACTGAACGAGGGAAGGCTTCCAAACAGAAGCTGGGCTTGGCACCCAGTTTGGCTTACAGAGTCAAGAACACTAACAGCCAAGAAATGGAGATGAGAAAGCACAGGCTGTGGGGTGGTGGGAAAGCTTGGGGAATAGAACCAAGTGAGGGTGGAAAGGATAGCTTTGGATAGATAACAGAGGCCTTGCAGGCTGTACCAAAATGGTTGTACTTGACCCAGAAGGCATTCAGATGATTGACTTAAAGCTATGAGAGGCCAAGTAGTAAGAGTGGGAGGTGGGCTTCATGTGAAGCAGCATTGCATTCATGCATCCCTCCGCCCATCCATCACCCATCCATTCCTCCATCCATCCTTCCATGCATCCATTCATTCATTTATGCATTCATTCATCCACCCATCTATCTGTCTACCTATCATCCATTCATCCCTCCACCCACCCACCTACCTACTCTTCCTTCCTTTATTCCTTCCTTCTTTCTTTCCACCCACTCATCCATCTACCCACCCATCCATCCATCCACCCATTCACCCATTCATTTGTCTACTTGTTCACCCATCAGTTCCTTCCTTCCTTCTTTCTTCCCTTCTTCCTTTGTGTTTATTTATCCATCTACCCACCCATCCATCCATCCACCCATTCATTTGTCTACTTGTTCACCGATCAATTCCTTCCTTCCTTCTTTCTTCCCTTCTTTCCTTTTATTTATCCATCTACTGACCCATCCACCTATCCATCCATCTACCTGTTCATCCGTCCATCCTTCCATCCTTTCATCTATGTATTCTCTCTTTACAAAAATCCCAGGAAACTCTAAGGGTTTTGAAGATAGATTCTTCTCCCTCCTTTTGTGGTAGTAACACAGCTCTTGTCACTACTATTGCTACTAATGCAGTATTTAGTCCAGTTCCTTATAGTATTAGTGTCTTCTGCTGTTATACAACTCACCCTTATGCACTGTTTTATTTGAGCCTCACAATAGTCACTTCAGGTGGTCAGGAAAGGTATATTCACCTCAATTACACAGCAGAACACAATGTACCATCCTAACCAGGGCCTGGGTGGCATAACAAGAACTTGAAATGTGGTTTTCTGATGCAAGATCTTTTCTGCCTTAGCTCCTGCCTTACCTCCCAAAGGTACCGACCTATCAAGCTCAGGAAGAGGGCCTCCTTGCAAGTTTGAGGCCATCGGGGTGGCCGCTGAAGGACCACCCCCAGCTATGAGCCTCTACTCATGAATGGGAAGATGGCTGCTTATCATGCAAATGTACACAGCGTCTGAATACTGTGTGCACAGAAATGTCCCCATTCATAGAGTAGGAGACAGCTGGAAGTAATCTCAAATGCATTATGCATTGTGATTGCATTGGCAGAGGGGTAAGAAATGTTAAAGTTTTGTTACAATAATAATAACCATTGTGACAATACTATTTGTTTTACCGACGCCCATTTTTTGGCAACTCTATCGTTATAAACACAGCATGTGACTGTACTTTAATGAGACTGTATAAATGTACGCGTCTTTACGAGGATATATTTATCAAGCCATTCTAGGTCCCCAGTTTCTGGGGTACTTCTCTCTCCACAGCTGTGGCCCGTTGACCTCCAGCTGCGGGCCCACTGTGGTCTTGGTATATGAGGTCATGCCCATTTGAATGGAGGAGTTCCGGTCTGGAGGGCGGGTGGGCAGGGGGGTGGTTTGCCTCCTGGCTGTACATTAGATTCACTGCCTGCACTTTATAAAAGTGCTCACTCTTGAGCACTACTCCAGACAAGTTAAATAAGATTCTCTAGGGATAAGGGGCCAGACCCAGGACATTTTTGAAAATTTCCCAGTTAACTTTAAAGTACAGCCAAGTCTGAGAACTACTGCCCTAGCTCAGGGCTTCTCAGCCTATAACGTGTGCATGGGTCACCTGCAGATCTGTTTAAAATACAGATTCTGAATCAGTTGGTCTGGGGTGGGATGGGGCGGGAAGAGGAGAGGAGGCGGATGGGCCAGGACAACGTTGCATTTCTAATAAGGTCCCGGGGATGCTAAGGCAGCTGGGTCCTAGACCACACTTTGGTCAGCAAGGTTCTGGTCAGCCATATGGACCTGCCCATGGGGTTTTCCTTGAAATTCATCCCTGACTTAAAATGGATTAAAGTGTTCTGGTCTAATGTACACACTGCTATATTTAAAATGGGTAACTAACAGGACCTACTGTAGAGCACAGGGAACTCTGCTCAATATTATGTAACAACCTAAATGGGAAAAGAATTTGAAAAAGAATAGATACATGTATATGTATAACTGAATCACTTTGCTATACACCTGAAACTATCACAACATTGTTCATCAAATATACTCCAATATAAAATAAAAAGTTTAAAAAAAAAGCGCTCTGGTCTAGATCTTTTTCAGCTCAGGAACTAACTAATGGGAATTACAGCTGGGGCTGACATTGATAACATTGGAAACAGCATGGAGAAAATACCGTAAGGGACAGGAGGTGGGCACATGTTCTAATTTTCAGAAAGAAGAGGTCAGACAAGTCAACTTAAGTGTCTGACAAAATTCAGGAAGGAATTATTTAACAGATGGTTGGTGACACATGGAAAGGAAGGAGGTGGTCACCAAGAATCAGTTCAGGGCTAAGGAGTTAGGGGCTTTCCTGATAGCGTTCTTGGACAGGGGAGCCGTTGGAAGGCTACCGTCCTTTTATCTGCCTTGAAGAAGTATCACTGGGAGGATTGCATTTATCGTGGTTAGCTGCGAAGAGTGACACAAGAGTCAAATATGCAGAAACAGAGACACAGATGTAGAGAACAAACATATGGACACCAATGGGGGAAAGTGGTGGGGCGGGGTGGTGGTGGGATGAATTCGGAGATTGGGATGGACATGTATACACTAATATGTATAAAATAACTAACTAGTAAGAACCTGCTGTATAAAAAAGTAAATAAAATAAAATTCGAAAAAAAAAAAGAGTCAAATATGAATGACTGACTTGAACTTGCCTGCTCACGTGCATCATCTCGGTAAATTGTCGGAACATCTCTCTTAGGTAGCAGGAAGTCAATTTCAAGAATGGGGAAACCGAGGCTTAGAGAGACATAAATACAGACACTTCCTCCAAGTTGCACAGCTGGGAGAGCTGGAATTCAAATGCAGATCTGTCTGAATCCAGGCTCTACTTGCTTTCCCAGTCCGTTCCATTGCCAGTTGGAGCCGGAACTTTGAACTGGAGAAAGCAGGCATTCCATAGGAGGGTGGGCTACTGCACGTGTGAGGAGAGCTGTTCCTGGATGCGGGTGAGCAGGGCGTGGCGCCCCACAGTGAGGGATGCTGTGGAAACGATGGCTGCAGTGAAAAAAGCAAGGCCTTTTTTTTTTTTTTTTCTGTTTTTAAAAATTTATTTATTTTAATTTTTAATTTTTGGCTGCATTGGGTCTTCGTTGCTGCGTCCGGGCTTTCTCTAGTTGCGGCAGGCGGGGGCTACTCTTTGTTGTGGTGCGTGGGCTTCTCATTGCAGTGGCTTCTCTTGTTGCAGAGCAGTGGCTCTAGGTGCGCAGGCTTCAGTAGTTGTGGCACGTGGGCTCAGTAGTTGTGGCTCGCGGGCTCTAGAGCGCAGGCTCAGTAGTTGTGGCGCACGGGCTTCGTTGCTCCGCGGCATGTGGGATCTTCCCGGACCAGGGCTCGAACCTGTGTCCCCTGCATTGGCAGGCGGATTCTCAACCACTGTGCCACCAGGGAAGCCCAAGGCCTTTTTTTTTTAATTTATTTTTTTTTAACTTTTAATTTTATATTGGAGTACAGCCGATTAACAATGTTGTGATAGTTTCAGGGGCACAGCAAAGCAACTCAGCCATACATGTATCCATTCTCCCCCAAACTCCCCTCCCATCCAGGCTGCCACATAACACTGAGCAGAGTTCCTGAGCAAGACCTTTTCTGTAGAACTGCTGCAAAGGATTAGGTGAGAAACTGTTTACAAGGCACCCAGCAGGCTCTCCCCACATCACAGCGGAAGCTGTTTTTATAAGTAAGTTAGATAAACATGATGGGCATGATTCCTTCCAACTCTGATTCTACTGTAATTCTGGGCTTTTCAGACAGCGGGCCGAGCACCGCTGCTGCTCTTGTTGGCCCTCACCGCGTGCGCCTTTGCTGATTCCACCCCAGCACCCTCTCTTCTCTCTGCCTCTGTCAATCATCGGTCAGATACAAGCCGTTCATCTTTGCCTGCACCAGACTAGTCAGTTTCTCCAATCATTAAACTTTTCAGTTTATTCTTGTCACAAACAACCCACTCACTACTCAGTTATGTTCTTAGGAAGGTGTGGTTCTGCCACTGTTTCCTGTGTGTCTGTCTCATCTTCTTGAATGCTTCATCCGTGTCTTCAGGGCAAGTGACCCAGATGACCAGAACCCTCCACTTCTGTGGATGGATTTCTCCTTCAGGGAAGATTTAAAGCTCCTGGGTGATTTCCAAAGGTCCACATTTCCATACAATACGTTTCTTTATTTCAGCATCTAATGAAAGTTTCCAAAAAGGATAGAGGAAATTGACCACCATGAAGCTTCTATTACATGTTAGATCCTAGACCAGGTTATTTTAAAAACATCTCCTTTGTGCCTCGAGATCCCCTAAGACATCCGCTAAACCACCATGTTCTAGCCTGATGCAGTCTGTTCTTGACTGAGTCGGGGAGGTACCGCAGGAGCCTCTACAATCCAGATTTTCCTATTTTACAGCTTCAAGACGCAACACAAAACAAAACACAACTGGCAACACCGCGCAGCGCTGCTATACCCAGCAAGGTGATGTTTGTTCCTCTGTGCCTGCTGTCTGGGCATCACGTCTTGAACAATTTCTACCACACGTCACATCGGATGTTCTCACACCTCAGTAACTGATACTTTTATCAGGAATGAAAATTGCCACACGTGGCTTGAAGGCGTAGATCTTCAAAGCGGGCAGCAGCGAGCGGCTTCTTTGTGTATTTAAGAACACGGCCCTCACGCAATGCTTTTTCCGTTCTACCTGGGTTTCAGGTAAATGAGCATCCGGACAAGCCAGCCACGGTCACCTCTCTTTAAGGTTCACTTGGAAATCCATGCCTTGGGTGCCTTTGTTTTTACCACAATTGTTGCAAATCCTCTTAAATCGGTTGACTGTCAGATGCAGTTTTGGTGGCTTTAAAAAGCATTTTACAACAAGCGCAGCCATCGTCAGTGTCAAGGAGAGGGCTCATCACGCTGTGGATATAAAAGTGCTTTCTTATTTAAAACACTCGACCAGGGCTTCTTGGCCTGCATCTTGAGATACTGATAGAATAAACTGGAACTGACAAAATATATTAAGTTGTGCTAAATCTCATTTCATCTGCTAAGTGATCCTAGCGGTAGTGGATACAGAAGGTTTAAGTAAACATCATGGGGAAAGGTTGACATGTATGGGAGAATTTTGAACGGTGAGAATGACCTTCCCCCTTTTTTTTCTCTGCAAAGTGGGAAAAGAACATCATCACCTGACCTTCGTAGGTGGACATAAAGGCAGATAGTGCATTGTAGGCAACCAGATCTGCTACTCTGCTGCTATTCAAAGCTGCTGTGGGTGCTGAGGATTGAGATGCGCTTGTGGGCTCTTAACCTGGTGATGACACCCCTTGCTCTCAGAAGAGTGATGTGACTTGTTGTCTGTCACTGTAGTCCTGATAGTCACCTAAGCAAGAGGCCTGTGACAGAATGCTTAGGCGATACTGCGGTGACAAATAACCCCCAAATCTCAGTGCCTTAACAAAGGTTCATTTCTCCCTGGCACTTAAGGTTGCCAGAATTAGCCAATAAAAATACTGGACACCCAATTAAATTTGAATTTCAGAAAAATAACAAGCACATTTTTTTTTAGTGTAAGTATGTCCTATGCAATATTTGAAATGGCATGTTTATGTGAAATTCAGATTTAACTGGACATCCTGTATCTTTTTAAGCAGACTTACTCCCACTGTGTATCCACCATGGTCTGCAAGGGGCTCTGCTCACCTGGGTACCAGGTAAGAAGAAGAAGAGAGTTCTGGAAAGTCTCACACTGGCAACTCAGTGCTCCATCCAGGAGGGGATGCATATTATTTTGCTTATAACTCATTGGCCAGAAGTGGTCATGTGACTTGGTCCAGGGAAAAGGGGTCCAGGAAGTACAGTCCTGTGGTGTGCTGGAAAATAGAGAGACGTGAATTCAAGGCAATGCAAGTTCAGCCTGGAAGCTCAGCCAAGCAGGAAGGAAAGGGAGGGCCCTCTAGTAGTATAACTGGTGTCTTAGTCCATTAAGGCTGCTGTAACAAAATACCACAGACTGAGTGGCTTATAAACAACAGAAATGTATTTCTCACAGTTCTGGAAGCTGGAAGTCCACGATTAGGGTGCCAGCGTGGCCAGGCTCTGCTGAGAACCTTCTTCCAGTTTCCATATTGCAGCTTCTCTTTGTATCCTCTCATGGCAGAGAGCAGAGAAGAGAAACAAGCTCTCTGATGACTCTCTTATTTATTTATTTTATTTATTTTTGGCTGTGTTGGGTCTTTGTTGCTGCGTGCAGGCTTTCTCTAGTTGCAGCGAGCGGGGACTACTCTCCGTTGTAGTGCGCAGGCTTCTCATTGAGGTGGCTTCTCTTGTTGCGGAGCACGGGCTCTAGGCGCGCGGGCTCAGTAGTTGTGGCTCGCAGGCACTAGAGTGCAGGCTCAGTAGTTGTGGCGCACGGGCTTAGTTGCTTTGTGTCATGTGGGATCTTCCCAGACTAGGGCTCGAAACCCGTGTCCCCTGCATTGGCAGGCAGATTCTCAACTACTGCACTACCAGAGAAGTCCTCTGATGATTCTTACAAGGATACAAATCTCATCCTAAGGCCCCATCCTCATGACCTCATCAAACCCTAATCACTTCCCAAACGCCCCACCTGTTAATACCATCACAAGGGTAGGGGCAGGGTAGGGTTTCAGCATATGAATTTTGAGGGGACTCAAACATTCAGTCCATAAGAGTTTGTATTCTCCTTTTTGACTCTGTCCATTGCAGTCAGCAGAAAAATGCCCCTTACCCCAAAGATGTCTCCGTCCTAACTCCTAATACATGTGACTATGTTACCCCACTTGACAAAAGGGAATTTGCAGGTGTGATTAAGCTAAGGATCCTGAAATGGGAGATGATGCTGGATCATCCTGGTGGGCCCAATGTCATCACAAGTGTCCTTAGAAGAGGGAAGCAGGAGGATCGGAGTCAGAAGATGTGACCATGGAAATAGACATTGATGCAGGCAGACTCGGGAAGCTGGAAAAGGCAAGGACCAGATTTTTTTGTAGAGTCCCCAGAAGGAACGCAGCTCTGCCAACACCTTGATTTAAGCCTTGTAAGACTCATCATGAACTTCTGACCTCTGGAACTGTAAGAGAATAAATTTATGTTGTTTAAAGTCACTAGGCTGGTAGTTATTTGTTATAGCAGCCATAGGAAACTCATACATTCATGAAGAGAAATCGGAGACCAGCTCCTGGGGGCTGGATTTCTTGTAATACCAAGCAGGAAGGAAACCAGGCACAGAGCCAGGAAGCAAGAAGCCAGGCAGAGTAAACATGATATGATGCCAGAACGTGGTCCTGCTCTGACAGAGTGAAGAATGGACGAAGTGTGGAAGACGGAGGCTACTGGGGTCGGAGGCTGGACCCTGCCTGCTGAATATATGCTTCTTGTATTATCTGTATTTATTTTCCTGGCACTATCCTTTAGTGATTAGCACACTATGTAGAAAAGTCTAACTTGTTTCTGTTTTAATAGAAACTTCCAGAATCTTTGTATTCAGTTTTGTCTAAAGTGCTGCAAAGCAGACAATGTGCTCGGGGGCCATTGCGATGGTGGGTATGAATTAGCGTAAGAAGTCCACTGAAGGACAAAAATAGGCTCAGATAGAATATTCGGGGCTCCTTGATCCACCACCATTGTCCTAGATTTTGAAATTTGTGTTAATAATGAGCAATGTATCATTTTTCCATAGTATTATTTTGAGAGAAAAGCCAGTTGCATAGAGTGGAAGTAACATTTGACTTCCAGAATCATGGTGAGTGATTGCTATGTGAACCACCTTCTCCTGTGGTCCCCCACCCATAGCCAGAGAGACACAAAAATGAATAAGGACCTGACAGGGTGTTATGGGGCTTGGAACAAATATTTGGCATGGCATAAATATTTCATGAGGAAGTGAATGCATGAAAAACTCTTGAATGATTTTCATAAACTTTTATATCTTGGTTGAGTTTTATGTATCTAAATTTATCCATAAATGGGAGATAGAGGAACACTGGTGTATTTTATTTTCCATTATTGTTCAGAACAAGTCACCCCTACCTCATTATGATATAGACTCAATTGCCCATGGATGATATTCTGAAAAGTCCAGTTTTATTGTGTGGGGATCTTACTAGGTCCATGCAGATTTCAGAATTTGAATGCTATGCCTTGACCTCTGGTGCCGCATAGTTTCAAATTCTTGGTTTGCGATTAGTCCTGTCTTTTTTTAATTTTATTTTTTTCTTTGTCATCCCAGACCACCATTAAATTACTCTTTCACTCGGAGCTGAATGCACAGCCAGGGCAGGGTGGAGGTTTGTTGGAACTGGGGGGAATGAAATGGGGGGTTGACCCTGTTGCTTGTCTTAGAGGCTCCATCCAAAGTGCTCTGGAGAATTTCCTCCAGAAGCAAGACTGCTGAAGGAGAGGTGGTGCTGTGCAGGTGCGCGCAACAGAGGAATGGCGGGAGAAGCGGCCAGCTGGCAAGCCAGAGATGAGCCATCAGGACCTCTGAGCTGGAAAAGATGTCCTTGGTGCTGACGCACAGAAGTCTCTGCACATCTGTGGGATTTCTCCCTGGAGGAATATAAGCCTGTGAGGGCTCAGTGTTCAATCTCAAGGGGAGATTATCCTCTAGCCCCACTGATACGTATCAAAAACAGAGATTTTTCCAAAAAACTGTCTTCTCTCTCCTCTCTCCAGCAAGGAACATTGACCCAATGTTTAGTTATCGTCTCCCTTCCCCATTCTTCCTCATTTCTCTGTAAGTCTCGTGTCTCTGTAAGTCACATCTAATTCAAATGTCTGTGCCCTGAGGTAGCTTCCTAATTCAAAGGAGTGCTCATGGGAGTCAATGGACACTCGCCCATTGATTCCAGTGATATTGAGGGCCTCCTGAGAACCGGAGACAAACATCTCATTTCCATCATAGGACAACGCTGCGGTGTTTACCGTGGTATCACTCTCTTAGCTATACTTACTTTTTTTCAACTTATTCCTTACCCTCTTCTTTCAGGAACTCAACATTCTGTCCAAAGCCAACTGTTACCAGTGACAAGAACAAGAGTGATGATGTCGTCAATGGCAGCTACGTTTACTGAAGCCTCACCTTGTGCCAAGCGCGGTTTTAAGCCCTTTCCACCTATTAACTCATTTAATTCTCCCACCAACCTTATGATTTTCATCAAGAAGCTAAAACCCTAGCCATTCACCAGTTGGCCTGGGCCTTTCCTTTCATCTGGGATGTTCTTCCTCAAACCTTTTCCTAAGGGAGTAACTAAATCCTACATTTCCACTGAGGTTGAATGAAGGTCATGCTCTGTGGAAAGCCATTCTGGCTGTCACTGGGTAAGAGTGGGCTGCCCTCCCACTCCACACACCCCTGTGTACCTGTGGGATCCTTCCCATGGCGGTCATTTTCCTTGGGATGTTGTAGTAAGTGCTCCTACTTAGTAAGGACTGACCTTTGGCATGTGCTCCCAGGACACATCCACGCCTGTGGTCATGTCACCATCTCATGAGTGCCTGCTGTGGGTGGGTTGTTTTTTTCTAAAAAGCAGTAAAAGGA
Organism: Balaenoptera acutorostrata; assembly: GCF_949987535.1. Classification (NCBI taxonomy): domain Eukaryota; kingdom Metazoa; phylum Chordata; class Mammalia; order Artiodactyla; family Balaenopteridae; genus Balaenoptera; species Balaenoptera acutorostrata. Next base: position 175,987,541 of record NC_080066.1, read on the forward strand.
CTGAGTTTAACACCAGAGTGAAAAAGAGACAGTGCATATGAACACAGGTACAAGGATGGGGAGGACTGGCCAGGGATTTGCAGATGTCAGAGGTGGGGATTAAACAAGTTGACTAAACCTGTGAGGGGCTGGGATGGTCTAGCTGACAAATGAATCAGCGTATTCACTAGAGCACTGACAGTGCTCAAGAAAATCCCTTCTCCATTCACATGGAGAAAAAGAGAATCAATGGAAAACTCTGTTCTATGGTGCAGGCTGGACAGATTCCTCATTCGCTCCTTAATTACTCAAAAAATAATTTTTTTCACACTCTTATTCATCTGGGGAAACAGACCAGAAGGGATGAGGGTGGCTCAGCTCCCTTGAGCTACAAATAGGCAGGGAAGACAAATGTCCAGCTAATGTTCAGTTGGTAGGGCACCATCTCCTGGACTGTTGATAGATGTTAATAAGCACTGAGCCAAAAAGGGTCCCCATGGTCAGCAAAGCATGAGGAATGCTGCCTGGAACAACATTTTGTGGGCTTTCTAGATGCAGGACTTCTTAGAGCCTTTAACTTCCTAATGTACCTCATGACAGTTTAAGAGGGGTTGTCCAATGTAGCGCCACCCAAATCCATTTGACCGTGCAGTTCGTTTTTCAAGGAGCATCTCAAAGCACTAGTGTTCCCTTGAACAGAATTTGGGAACCACTCTCCTGTTGCCATCCCTCTACTGGAAAGATCACATATTTTTTATGGACTGCAAGAAATCCTGTGTCCATAGCAATTTATCCTGTGGGGTGTTTTACTGGATTAAGGGTAGTAGAGGTGGAGAAATATTTAGCAAATGCAGAATCTAGGCATTTTGCTGAGCACTTCTGATGTTAAAGTGAGATAATTGAAATCACACTAAAGTTCAAAAGCCTCATTTGTGTACATGAGACTAGTGCCAATTTATCTATTACTACATTTGAATAATACAAAATTTTATTCAGTACTAATAGTGTGGGTCTAATTATATGTTTTTCACACATGTGGAATTAAGGGCACTAAAGATAAAATAAATAATCTGGAAAATTAATTTTTAGGAGCTTCATCTCATATTCAACACAAAAAACATTAATGCAGTTGAATATTTTTTTCTCCAACAAGCAGGACAAGTAATATTTAAGAAACACTTAAATGAAGACAAATGTCCTCACCAGCACTTTTTATACACTACATTGGTTGAGGGTGTTATTTCATAATTACATCAAATGAAAACTTGGGTAATTTTGTCCAGTGAGCACAGCCAAGTTATTAAAAAGCAAATTTTTTTTATTGCATTGATTATATTCAACAAGCATTAAATGAGTACTTACTATGTGTAAAGCATTGCAATAAATGGGTAGGATGATGCTACGGTCAACTGGATAGACAGCCTGCCTTCTAGAAGCTTCTAATCTCATGGTCGGGGGTGGGCATCTCAGTTGGATAGCTTCTATTGCAAATAACATCACTTGTTTGGCTTACTTAACTGAGAAGTTCAAGGGTAGATCTGGCGTCAGGCATGGCTGGATTCAAGCACTGAATGCTGTCGGCAGGGTGTGATTTTTTGCTCAGTCTGTGTGCCTTCTCTGCTGGTTCTTCTGCCCGAGTGATGGCAAAACAGTTCCCCCAGGTCTCATCCCACACTCCCTTTCAATTTCTCCTCTGGTAGTTTTGACAGTAGTCCGGAGACTCTCTGATTGGACCAACCTGGGTCACATGTCCATCCTCAAGCCAATCAGGGAGACCAACACACTGAGCACTGATTGGTTTAGGCCTTGGAAAGCCCCACCTACAACACTTTAACCACAGGTGGGGAGAGTGGGGTTGCCCAGATGGAAGTTGAGGCTCTTGTTTGGTGAAGGGGATTTCTGCTGGGTAGGCTGACCATATGTCTCCACTATGTACAGGGAGGCAGACCTGGAAATGAACAGTTACTGTGAAAAACAGAGGAAAGGTATAATGGGGGACAAGAGTCGTGCTGGGGGAGACAGGAAGACTGAATGTGGCACTGATGTCTGTGTGGGGTGCGAGTACTGAAAGATTAAAAATAATGTCAGTGACCTGAGAGAGGGAGGAAGGATCAAAGGAATGGTATCAGAAAAATCAAGAAGCATGACGTTGAAGTGTGTGCCAAAGGATCTGAGAATTTCAGTGTGACTAGAGTTCAGAAAGCCCAGAGAGTTGGAGTAAGAGGAAGGTGGCAGAGATAGTGGAGGGTCAGATCATGGAAGGCCTTAAAAGCCATCCAAGGAGGCTTTTACAGGCATCTGTAAGGTCGCTGAAAGATAAACATAAAAATGCTGAGCGTAACTTTCCAAACTGCCTTCCATTGCACTGCACTCTGCATCAGGTTTTCGTGATTAAGCATGTTACTCTGAAGCCAACTTTTAAAAAAAATCTCCTACACTTCTTCCTATTAAAGAGTAATGTTAATTGGTGAGTGTATATAAAAGAGGGTTCTATAGCCCATTGAGTTTATATAGACTGAAATGCTAAGCAGGCCCGAGCAGAAGCCTGGGTGGGGACGAGAAGGTTGGCACTCTTCAGCTTTATGTCCTCTTTCCTATTTACAGCCTACCCCTCACAGTGCTGGGGAAAAAGATAAACAGAGTTCTCATTACAGCTTCCTAAAGAAAGAAAAAGAAATAGCCCCAGACTCCACAACCCGTTTCATTGCTGAGGAATCTTTTTGTTTGGCAAACTTTATTTCCTTCCTGAAATGTGGGACCAGGAAGAAAATGACAGCATCCCTTTCTCTCTGGACCTTTATTTTTAATTTTTCAGTTTTCATAACATTTTAAAGGTTACTTTCCATTTCCAATTATTACAAAATAATGGGCTATATCCCCTGTGTTGTACAATATACCCTTGACCCCCATCTTACATCCAATAGTTTGTGCCTCCACGGCCCCATCCCTATATTCCCCCTCCTCCCCACTGATAACCACTAGTTTGTTCTTTATATCTGTGAGTCTGCTTCTTTTTCGTTATATTCACTAGTTTGTTCTATTTTTTAGATTCTACATATAAGCGATATCATACAGTTTTTGTCTTTCTCTGACTTATTTCACTTAGCATAATGCCCTCCAAGTTCATCCTTGTTGCTGCAGATGGCAAGATTTCAATCTTTTTTCATGGCTAAGTAATATTCCATTGTATATATACCACACGTTCTTTATCCATTCATCTGTTGATGGACACTTAGGTTACTTCCACATCTAGGCTATTGTAAATAGTGCTGCTATGAACATTGGGGTGCATCTCTGGACCCCTATTTTGAATTACACTGATGATGGAAGTTTCAGATCCCAGCTCCCACTACAGCTTTCATTCATTCATCCATTCATCAAACATTTATGAAGGCCTGCAGTGTGCCTGGCACCGTCACAGGCACTTGGGACATGTTAACGGATCAAATAGGCAAAGTCCTCTCTCTCATGGAGCTGATATTCCAGAAAAGGCATCAGACAATGGCCAATAAATAAATCCACGTGCTATGGGGTGTTGGGTTGTGTCATGTATGAAGGGAAAGAGCAGGGCAAGGGGTAGAGGGTAGGAGGACCTGCTATTTCAGATGCTTGACAAGGAAGGTCACACAGAGACCTGAATAAAGTAAGGGGGTGTGTTAGTCAGAGTTCTCCAGAGAAACAGAACCAATGGGATGTGCGTGCATGTGTGTGTGTGCAGTACCACATGCATGTGCGTGCGTATGTGTGTGTATATACGTAATATGTATAAGATTTATTATAAGGAATTGGTTACACAATTATGGAGGCTGACAGGTCCCAACATCTGCAGTTGGCAAGCTGGAGACACAGGAAAGCTGATGGCAGAGTCCTCATTGGAGTCTGAAGGCCTGAGGTCCAGGTGTGAGTTCCAATCCAAAAGCCGGCAGGCTGAAGACCCAGTAAGAGCTGATATTTCAGTTTAGGTTTGAAGGCTGTAAAAAAAGCTCAATGTCCCAGCTCAATCAGTCAGGCAGGAGGAGTTTCCTCTTCCCTGGTCTTTGGTTCTGTTCAGACCTTTAACTGATTGGATGAGGCCCACCCACCTTGGGGATGGCAATCTGTTACTCTCAGTTTACTGATTCAAATGTTAATCTCGTCTAGAAACACACTCACAGGCACATTCAGAATAACGTTTGATCAAATATTTGGGTACCACGTGGCCCAGCCAACTTGACACATGAAATAAACCATTGCAGGGAGTGAGGCATGCAGGTGTGAGGGAAAGAGCATAACAGGCAGAGAGAACAGCAGATGCAAAGGCCCTGAGGTGAGCCCTTGTTTGGGGTGCTAGAGGACCAGGCAGGAGGACAGTGGGAAGGGGAGGGAGCAACGTGCTCGAAGGGCAGGATTGTGGGAAATGAGGTTCTAGAGGTGTCAGGGGTGAGGGTGTTTGTGGGTCATGAGAAGGATTTTGGTTTTAAGGGAGACTTGACTTCTGCCCTCCTTCTGCCCTGCTTGCCCTATTCAGACCTACTTGGTCCTTCCAACGCATGAGGCCATGTGTTTATTTGATGTCTGCCTTGCCTAAAAGACTGTGACCTCAGGGGAGTCAGGCTGAGAACTCCTTTATCTCTGTGCCCCCAGTACTTCACGAGACACAGAGTAAGATCTTAATATGCATTTGTTCAGTCAATGAAGTAAGCCTGTCTTTTGACAGGAGGTATAAAAGTTGAATTTAAAAAGTATGGATTTCCTTTTATTTATTTATTTTTCTTTCCAAGGGTTTTGCAATTGGATCCAATCTCTAGTCAACCAAATTCAACAAACGTTTGTTGCTTACCTTCATTATGCAAGGCATTGTGTTGGGTAGTGGGGACTCAGAAATGAGAAGTAAAAATAAACACACAATAAACAAACTACGACATGCCAGTTGCTGTACTCAGTGTTTTGCCTGCGTTAACTCTCATTTGATTCTCGCAATAACCCTCGGAGGCAGGTTGGGTTGCGATGACTGCTATAGAAGGAGGAGACAGAAGCTCAGGATTCAA